>NC_063375.1:9238966-9244664 GCF_021869965.1 Rhincodon typus
AAGTGGTCGTGGGTTTGTCTGAGGATCTTTAGTGATGTTCTGCAGTGAATCTTGTAGATAGCGTACACTGCTGCTACTGACTGTCGGTGGTAGAGGTAGTGGATATTTGTGAATGTCGTGAAAGTCAAGCGTGCTGCTTTGTCCGAGATGGTTTAAAGCTTCTTGTGTTGTTGGGTCTGCACTCATCCAGGCAAGTGGGGACTATTCCATCACACTCCTGACTTGTGCCTTGTAGATGGTGGACAGGCTTTTAGGAGTCAGGAGGAGAATTACTCCCTGTGATATTCCTAGCTTCTGACCTGCGCTTGCACTGTGTTTATGTGGTGAGTGCAGTTGAGCTTCTGGTCAAAGATGACTCTCAGGATGTTGATAGTGGGGAGTCAGTGATGTTAACACTGCAGAATGCCAAGGGGCAGTGGTTAGATTCTCTCTTATTGGAGATGGTTGTATTATGTGACACAAATGTTATTTGCACTTTTTGGCTCAAGCCAGGTCTGGTTGCATTTGAACAAGGAGTGCTTCAGTATCTGAGGAGGTGCGAATGGTTCTGAACATTGTGCAATCATCAGTGAACATCCCCTCATTGTAAAGTGTTCAGAATTGAGGGTATGCCACATAATTAGACATTCAGTACTGAGAGGGTGCCTCATTGTCAGAGGTTCAAAATTGAGCCATCCACATGCTAAAGAGGTTAGAATTGAAGGAGTGCCACTTGTTTACAGGAGCCGTGCTGAGGTATTGCAGCACTTAGAGAAGGTCGAACTGAGGGAATACTTTATTGACAGAGGATCAGTCTTGAGGTATTGAAGCACAGTCAGAGGTTCAGTGCTGAGGGGACCCCTCATTGCCACTGGGTTACTACTGAGTCAGTACCTCAATGTAATGGGGTCAGAATTGAGGGAGTGCGAAATTATTAAAGGGTCAGGAATAACAATACAGGAATGTCAGTGAGTCAGATCTGTAGGAGTCAGAGGATCAATAAGGAGGCAGTGCCCCATTGTGTAGGTGTTGGAATAGAGGGAGTGACAACTGATTACGGAGTGAGTCCAGAGGCATTGTGTCACGCTCAATGGGTTAGAACTGAGGGAGTGCCACATATTAACAGGGTTGGTACTGAGTTATGTGCAGCAGTGTGGGAGTGCCTCGTTCTCAGAGGATATTACTGAGAAAGTGCCTAATTGTCAATGCGACATGGAGTCATACAATCGCAGATGTCCAGTATGAAAACAAACAATTTGGTCCAACTCGTCCATACTGACCAGATAACCAAAATTAATCTATTCCGTTTGGCCATATCCCTCAACCCTTCCTATTCGTAGACCCATTCACTTCCTTAGAAATGTTGTTATTGTGCCATCCTTCACCAATTCCACTGGCAGCTAATGCACCCACTGCGTGAAAATGTTGCCCCTTAGGTCCCTTTTAAAACTTCCCCTCTCAGAATAAACACATGACCTCTAATTATGGACTCCCCTACCTTGAGGAAAAGACCCTGGCTGTTCACCCTATCCATGCTCTCATGATTTTTTAAACCTCTGTCAGGTCCTCCTCGCCCTCTGACACTCCAAGAGGAATGGCCCTAGCTTATTCACCCTCTCCTTACAGCTCAAACCCTCCAAAAAGCTGGTCACAGCCTTCAATCTGAAAAGCAACCCTCGACCACCACCCTCTCTCCTACCTTCTCGTCAATTTTCGTATCCAAATGGCACGTTCTCCCTGTATTCCATGTGATCTAACCTTGTTAACCAGTCTACCATGCGAAATTTGTCAAACCACTGAATCAAGATTGGCACCATAGAATCAAGGCTCTCAAACCTACTGCAGTCCTTTGAAGAATCCCCTTCTCTTTCCCGGTAGCCGTGCAAAAACATTCCTTTTGTGAAGGCATTCCAGCCCTGGAGGCAGCTGCTCTATTGGCTGAAGGATTTGATAAAAGACTGCACACACAAAGCACTTCCACTTGGCATTTCTGAGGCCCAGAAGGTTGCGTTCATGACTCAGATGTATGGCAATTGTTGGATTATGTGTCATTCTGGTCATTACAGAGTATATTCTCGTCTGACATTGTCAAGGAATTGCTGCGTTGTTTGATATATGATGCAATGAGATTCAGAAATGGATATTAAAAAGCCTGTGGCATTATTCAAAGAAAGAATGCCTTCCACTTTGTCCAGTCCAATATTTCAATAATTGTGAATGGATATTTTTCAGGCTGAGAAGCAGGTTTGTAGTGGAATTCTCCAGGGGCTGCTACTGGGACGTTTGTCGTTCCTGATAGATAATTAATTATCTTGATCGTGGTGTGCAGGGGACAATTTCCAAGTTTGCAGATGCCATTAAACTTGAGAATTGTAAATTGTGAGAATAGTGTGGCACTCCAAAAGTGCATTGAAAAGTTGATGGAGTGGGCAGATAGGTGGAAGATGAGGTACAATGCAGAGAAGTGTAAGGTGATGCAATTTGTCTTTCAAGTGTTTTTCCGACCAATGTAAAATTGGAGTATGGACGTGCACAGTTGAAATGATGGCAGCAGTACAGCTGGAGACAGTAATAAATAAAGCATACAGCCTTTATTAATAGGGGTATAGAGTATACGAGTAAGAAGTTGATGATATTGAAGTTCTGCAAGCGAAGTTAAATGTCAGCTGGAGTACTGTGCACAGTTGTGGCCTGCACATTATAGGAAAAAGGCAAATGCATTGATGTGCTGATTATTACTAGAATAGTTTCAGGTTGGAAAAGCTTCAGCTACAAGAATAGATTGACGAGTTTCGGATTGTTCTCTCTCAACAGCAGGCTGAGAAGAGATGGAATTGAGGTGTTTTGAAATCGTGAGTGGGCTGAACAGAGTAGATAGGGAGAAGATGTCCCTGCTCGTAGAAGAGATTAATCACACAGTGTGTAGGTAGGTTATGGAGTGCACTGCTGTAAATGTGATGAATGAGGTTCAATGGAGACGTACAGAGAGCATTGGATGAAAATGGTGTGCAGGTGATAGGCGGAAAAAGGATTTGCATGCGATGATAGAGACAACTCAGTATGATGGGCCAAATGGCCTCCTTCCTCTTCCGTACTTTTGCGATTTGGTGTATCCAAAAATTACCTGAAATTTATTACAAACACCAATAAAACAACACTGTTACTACTTAACCATCTTTCAAAGCATTACTTTGACTTCAAAATGGTTTTGTGGACAGATAACATCGGGTTTAAAATGACATACACGCTGAGGGTCAATACTGAAGCAGTACCTCATTGTAACAGGGTTAGAAATGAGGATGTGCCTCTTGATTGGACAGCCAGTACTGAGATTTTGCAGGTCTATCACAGTGTAAATATTGAATGAAAGCCTCATTGTCAGAGCGTCAGAACTGTGGGAGCGCATTATTGTCAGAGGGTCAGGACTGAGGCAGTGCCTCATTATGCAGATGTCAGAATTGAATCAGTGTCACATGATGGGAAGGTCAGTGCTAAGGTATTACAGCACTGTCAGTGGTTTAGAACTGTGGGAATGCTTCCTTATCATATGGTCAGTACTGAGCAGATGCCTTAATATCACATGTTCAGTCCCGGTAGAATGCCTCATCATCGTGAGTCATTACTGAGTCAGTGCCTGTTTGTCAAAGATACATTACAGAGGGTGTGCATCATTGTCAGAGGGTCAACACACCGGCCGTACCTGATTGTAAGGGGGTCAGATCGGAGTGTGCCACACGTTCAGATGGTCACTTCTGTGGTAGTGCAGCACTCTAAGTGGGTCAGTTCTGAGGCATTGCCCCATTGTCAGACGGTCATTACTGAGGAACTGTCTCATTGTGAGAGGGTAAGAATTGAAGGGGTCTCACACGTTTAGATGATCAGTACGGAGGTATTGCAGATCTATCAGAAGGTTAGTTCAGAGGGACTGCCTCGTTGTCAGCAGGTCAGTTCGGAGGAAGTGCTTCACTGTCAGAGCATTGGTCCTGAGCGAGTGCCTCATTGTGAGAGTCAGAATCAAGGGAGTGCTCACATTTTAGATCGTCAGTACATGTCGTCAGCACTGTCAGGGGGTGAGTACGAAGGGTCCATTCTGAAGCAGTGCCTCAATGTAATTTGATCAGAATGGATGGAGGGCCACATGATTAGCGGTTTAGCCCGAAGGAATGGAAGTACTGTCAGATCTCATTGCCGTGATATGGAGGTGTCGATGTTGGACTGAAGGAGGAGTGAGGCTGCAAAAGCTTGTGTTTTCAAGTAAACCTGTTGGACGATAACCTGGTGTCGCATGACTTCAGACCTCGTTGCCATCGCGTCAGAACTGTGGGAGTACATTGGTCACTTGGTCAGTACTGAGGGAGTGCCTCATTGTCAGAGGGTCAATATTGTGGCAGTGCCTCTTTGAAATGGAGTCAAGATTGAGGGTGTGCCTCAGGATTACAGAGTCAGTACTGAGGAACTGCAGCTCTGTCAGAGAATCAGTTCTGAGGTAAGACTGGAATGTCAGTCGAGAGCCTCACTGGTCTGTAGTTCCCTGGCTCTGCCTCAGCCTCAGTACTGACCCTCTGACAATTATGCACTCCCACTGAACTTACCCTCCAACAGTGCTGACATGCCACAGTCCTGATCCTCTCATCAGAATCATAGAATCCCCACAGTGTAAAACAGGCCATTCAGCCCAAATCCACACTGACCCTACTAAGCGCATCTGATCCATCCCCTTAACCCATCCCTGTAACCCTGCATTTCCCGTCTGAGAATAAGGATCTCCCTCAGTATTCTCACATGATGCCCTCCCTCAGAATGGACTCTTTGACAATGAAGCACACCCTTACGAATGAATCTCTGATAAGACACTCCCTCAGTATTGACCTCTGATCATGAGGCTCTCGCTCAGTACTGGCCCCCTGACAATTCTGATCCCATTACAAAGAGGCACTGCCTCACCAATGACCCTCTGACAAAGGAGCAGTGTGTCAGAACTGACCATCTGACAAGGAGGCACTCCTTCAGTCTGACCCTCTCTCACTGCTGCAGAAGTGATCTTTTGCTAATGAGGTAGTGCCTGGGTTCTGACCCTGATAGAGCTGAACTACCTCAGTACTTACCGTCAGTCTGTGTGAAAGCCTCCATTCTGACACCATTACACTGAAGCAAAGCCTCAGTGCTGACCCACTGACAAAGAGACTCTGTCTCAGAACTGACCGGCTGGCAATATGCCAGTGCCCTCGGTACTGACACAATAATAATGAGGCCCTCGCTCAATCCTGACCCTCTGACTGTACTGGACGATCTCAGTACTGGTCCTGCAAACGTCTTGCATCCCCTTATTTCTCACACCATTATATTGAGACTGTGCACCCCACTGGACCCTCTAACAGTGAGACAGTCCCTCAGCATGACACGACTGTCAAGCACTGCCACTGACCCTCTGACAATGAGGCTGTCAATTCTGACCAGTTTACATTGAGGCACTGCGTGAGTATTGACCATTGAGGCACTTCCTCAGTATTTACCTTCAGACAGGTTAGGGTTAAGGCCAGATGAGGGTCAGGGTGGGGCTCTGGTTTGGGTTAGGGCTGAGACAAGGGTAAGAGTTGAGATCAGGGTTGAGGCTGCAGTTGGGGGCTGGGACCAGCACCTGGACAAGCTCAGTCGGGGGAGAGGGGAGGGTGTGGTGGGATGGCCGACGGCCCGGGCACAGGACAGTCGGGGCCAGGAG
>NC_063375.1:9244674-9251928 GCF_021869965.1 Rhincodon typus
ACTTCAGAAATCAAAAATCTCAACTTCAACATCTGACTTAATTTTTGATGCAGTTTTGACTAACATGCCTATTTAACTCAGATAAGCACTTCAGAAGTCCAATGTATCACTTCACCAAAAATGTTAGTTTTTGATGTTGGTTTGAATGACATGCTTATTTCATGAGGAAAGCACTTCAAAAGAACAAAATATCAACTTCACAAAATGACTCAACTTTTGATGTTGTTTTGACTAACACGCTTATTTCAGCGAGTTAAGCAATTCGGAAGGCTAAAATCTCAACTTCACCAAATGAAACAACTTTTGATGCTGGTTGTTCTAAAATGCTTATTTCAGCGAGTTACGATCTTCAGCACACCAAAATCTGAACTCCACCAAATGACTGTAGTTTTGATGATGGTTTGACTAACATGCTTGTTTGAGCGAAATAAGCATATCAGAAGACTGAAATCTCAACTTCACCAAAGGACCAAGCTTTTGATGTTGATTTGACTAAAATGCTTATTTCAGTGACATAAGCACTTCAGAAGTCAAAAATATCAACTTCACCAAATGACTTCAAAGTTGATGCTGTTTTGACTAACATGCTTATTTGACTCAGATAAGCACTTCAGGAGACCAAAATCTGAACTTCACCAAATGACTGAAATTTTGATGTTGTTTTGAAAATCGTGCTTATTTCAGCGAGATAAGCATGTCAGAAGACGAAAATCTCACCTTCACCAAAAGACATAACGTTTGATGCTGGTTTGACAAAAAATGCTTATTTCAGTGAGATGAGCAGTACACAAGTTAAAAATCTCAACTTGATCAAATGAGTTGATTTTTGCTGCTGGTGAGACTAAAATGCTTATTTCAGCGAGTTAAGCACTTCAGAAGATCAATATCTGAACTTCATCAAATGACACAAGTTTGGTGTTGTTTTGACTTACATGCTTAGTTCAGCGAGTTAAGCACTTCAGTAGACTAAAATCTCAACTTCACCAAATGAGTTAATTCTTCATGCTGTTTTGACTAACATGCTTATTTCAGTGAGATAAGCAATTCAGAAAACCAAAATCTGAACTTAAACAAATGAATCAAGTTTTGATGTCGGTTTGACGAACATGCTTATTTCAACGATTTAAGCACTTCAGAAGTCAAAAATCTCAACGTCAACAAATGTCTTAATTTTTGATGCTGGTTTGACTAACATGCTTATTTCACTCAGATAAGCACATCAGAAGACCAATATCTGAACTTCACCAAATGAGTTAGTTTTTGATGTTGGTTCGAATGACATGCTTACTTCAATGAGTTAAGCTCTTCAGAAGATCAAAATCTCAGCTTCACCGATTGGCACAACTTAAGATGTTGTTATGACGAACGTGCTTATTTCAGCGAGATAAGTATAGCAGAAGACCAAAACCTCAACTTCAACAAGTCACTCAACTTTTGAGGCTGGTTTGACTGAAATGCTTCTTTCAGCGAGATAAGCATATCAGAAGTTAAAAAAGGCCAACTTCACCACAGTAATTAACTTTTGATGCTGATTTGACAAAAATGCTTATTTCAGGGAGATAAGCACTTCAGAATTCAAAAATCTCAACTTCACCAAATGACTTCAATGTTGATACTGTTTTGACTAACATGCTTATTTCACTCAGATAAGCACATCAGAAGACCAATATCTAAACTTCACCAGTTGAGTTAGTTTTTGATGTTGATTTGAATAACATGCTTACTTCATTGAGATAAGCACATCAGAAGATCAAAATCTCAGCTTCACCAAATAACACAACTTTTGATGCCGTTTTGACTAACGTGCTTATTTCATCGAAATAAGCTTAGCAGAAGACCAAAATATCAACTTCAACAAGACACGCAACTTTTTATGCTGTTTTGACAACGTGCTTATATCAGTGAGATAAGCACTTCTGAAGACAAAAATCTGAAAATCACGAAATGACTTTAATTTTGATGTTGGATTGATTAACAGGTTGCCTGCAGTGAAATAAGCACTTCAGAAGAGTAAAATCTCGACTTCACCAAATGACACAACTTTTGATGTTGTTATGAGCAACATGCATATTTCAGTGAGATAATAACATCAGAAGGCCAAAATAAAAATCTTCGCCAAATGACTCAAGTTTTGATGTTGGTTTGACTAACATGCTTACTTGAGTGAGATAGCAATTCAGAAGTCAAAATTCTCAACATCTACAAATGAGTTAATTTTTCATGCTGTTTTGACTAACATGCTTATTTCACTCAGATAAGCACATCAGAAGACCAATATCTGAACTTCAACAAATGAATTCGTTTTTGATGTTGGTTTGAATGACATGCTTATTTCACTCAGATAAGCACTTCAGAAGACCAAAATCTGAACTTCATCAAATGACTCAAGTTTTGATGTCGGTTTGACTAACATGCTTATTTGAGTGAGATAAGCACTTCAGAAATCATAAATCTCAACTTCACCAAATGACTCAACTTTTGATGTTAGTTTGACTAATGTGCTTACTTCAGTGAGATAGGCATATCAGAAGATCAAAATATCAATGTCACCAAGACATTCAACTTTTGATGCTGATTTTACTGAAATGCTTTTTTCAGTGAGCTAAGCATTTCAGCAGTCAAAAATCTCAACTTCACCAAATGACTTCAATGTTGACACTGTTTTGACTAACATGCTTATTTCACTCAGATAAGCACATCAGAAGACCAAAATTAGAACTTCACTGAAGGACTCAAGTTTTGATGTTGGATTGACTAACAGGCTTCCTCTGGTGAAATAAGCACTTCGGAAGTGAATAATCTCGACTTCACCAAATGATTCTAATTTTGATGTTGTGTTGAGTAACACGCATATTTGAGTGAGATAAGCACTTCAGAAGACCAAAATCTGAACTTCACCAAATGACTCAAGTTTTGATGTTGGTTAGACTAACATGCTTATTTCAGTGAGATCAGCACTTCAGAAGTCAAAAATTTCAACTTCATCAAATGACTTAATTTTTAATGCTGTTTTGCCTAAAATGCTTATTTCAGTGAGATAAGCAGTTCAGAAATCAAAAATCTCAACTTCACCAACTGACTTAATGTTGTAATGCAGTTGTGACTAACATGCTTATTGCACTCAGACAAACACATCAGAAGACCAATATCTCACTTCAACAAATGAGTTAGTTTTTGATGTTGGTTTGAATGACATGCTTATTTCATGAGGTAAGCACTTCAGAAGATCAAAATCTCAACTTCACCAAAGGACGTAACTTTTGATGCTGATAATACTAAAATGCTTTTTTTCAGTGAGATAAGCACTTCAGCAGTCAAAAATCTCAACTTCACCAAATGACTTCAATGTTGATACTGTTTTGACAAACATGCTTATTTCACTCAGATAAGCACATCAGAAGACCAACATCTAAACTTCACCGATTGAGTTAGTTTTTGATGTTGATTTGAATAACATGCTTACTTCATTGAGATAAGCACATCAGAAGATCAAAATCTCAACTTCACCAAATAACACAACTTTTTATGCTGTTTTGACAACGTGCTTATTTCAGTGAGATAAGCACTTCTGAAGACAAAAATCTGAAAATCACGAAATGACTTTAATTTTGATGTTGTATTGACTAACAGGCTACCTGCAGTGAAATAAGCACTTCAGAAGAGTAAAATCTCGACTTCACCAAATGACACAACTTTTGATGTTGTTATGAGCAACATGCATATTTCAGTGAGATAATAACATCAGAAGGCCAAAATAAAAACTTCGCCAAATGACTCAAGTTTTGACGTTGGTTAGACTAACATGCTTACTTGAGTGAGATAGCAATTCAGAAGTCAAAATTCTCAACATCTACAAATGAGTTAATTTTTGATGCTGTTTTGACTGACATGCTTATTTCACTCAGATAAGCACATCAGAAGATCAAAATCTCAACTTTACCAAATGACTCAATTTTTGATGTTGGTTTGACCAACATGCTTATTTCAGTGATTTAAGCACATCCGTAGACCAAAATCTGAACTTCATCAAATGACTCAACTTTTGATGTTGGTTTGACTAACATGCTTATTTGAGTGAGATAAGCACTTCAGAAATCAAAAATCTCAACATCACCAAATGACTCAACTTTTGATATTAGTTTGACTAACGTGCTTACTTCAGCGAGATAAGCATATCAGAAGACCAAAATATCAATATCACCAAGACATTCAACTTTTGATGCTGATTTGACCGAAATGCTTATTTCAGTGAGATAAGCACTTCAGAAGTCAAAAATCTCAACGTCACCAAATGACTTCAATGTTGATGGTATTTTGACTAACATACTTATTTCACTCAGATAAGCACTTCAGAAGACCAAAATCTAAACCTCACCATGTGACTTAATTTTTCATGCTGTTTTGACTAACATGCTTATTTCAGTGAGATAAGCACTTCAGAAAACCAAAATCTGAACTTCACTAAAAATGTCAGTTTTTGGTGTTGGTTTGAATGATATGCTTATTTCATGAGGTAAGCACTTCAGAAGATCGAAGTCTCAACTTCACCAAATGACTCAACTTTTGATGTTATTTTGACTAACATCCCTATTTCAGCGAGTTAAGCACTTCAGGACACCAAAACCTGAACTTCACCAAATGACTGTAGTTTTGATGTGGGTTTGACTAACATGCTCATTTGATTGAGAGAAGCATTTCAGATGTCAAAAATGTCAAGTTCACGAAATGACTCAACTTTTGATGTTGGTTTGACTAACATGCTTATTTCAGCGAGTTAAGCACTTCAGAAGCCTAAAATCTCAACTTCACCGAATGACACAACTTTTGATACAGGCTGGTTTGAAATTCTTATTTCAGCGAGTTAAGCTCTTGGGAACACCAAAACCTGAACTTCACCGTATGACTGTAGTTAAGATGATGGTTTGACCAACATGCTTATTTGATTGAGAGAACCATTTCAGAAGTGAAGAATCTCGACTTCACCAAATGACTCAACTTTTGATGATATTTTGAGTAACATGCATATTTCAGTGAGAAGAGCACTTCAGAAGGCCAAAATAAGAACTTCACCAAATGACTCAAGTTTTGATGTTGGTTTGACTAACATCCTTATTTCAGCGATTTAAGCACTTCAGAAGTCAAAATTCTAAACGTCAACAAATGACTTAACTTTTGATGCTGTTTTGACGAACGTGCTTATTTCATTCCGATAAGCACTTCAGAAAACCAAAATCGGAACTTCACCAAATGACTCAAATTTTGATGTCGGTTTGACTAACATGATTATTGGAGTGAGGTAAGCACTTCAGAAGTGAAAAATCTCAACTTCACCAAAGGACCTAACTTTGGACGCTGGTTGGACTAAAATGCTTGTTTCAGTGAGATAAGCACTTTAGAAATCGACAATCTCAACTTCACCATCTGACTTAATTTTGTTATCAAGTTGTGACTAACATGCTTATTTAACTCAGATAAGCACTTCAGGAGACCAAAATCTCACTTCACCAAAAATGTTAGTTTTTGACGTTGCTTTGAATGACATGCGTATTTCATGAGGTATGCACGTCAGAAGAACAAAATCTCAACTTCACTAAATGACTCAAATTTTGATGTTGGTTTGACTAACATTCTTATTTTAGCGATTTAAGCACTTCAGAAGTCAAAAATCTCAACGTCAACAAACGACTTAATTTTTGATGCTGTTTTGACGAACATGCTTATTACACTCAGATAAGCACGTCACAAGAGCAATATCTGAACTTCACCAAAAGAGTTAGTTTTTGATGTTGATTTGACTAACATGCTTATTTCATTGAGATAAGCCCTTCAGAAGACCAAAATCTCAACTTCACCAAATGACACAACTTTTGATGTTGTTTTGACTAACGTGCTTATTTCAGCGAGATAAGCACTTCAGAAGACAAAAATCTGCACTTCACCAAATGACTCAATTTTTGCTGTTCGTTTGACTAACATGCTCATTTCAGCGAGTTAAGCACTTGAGATTATCAAAATCTCAAATTTTCCAAATGACACAACTTTTGATGTTGCTTTGACTGTCGTGCTTATTTCAGCGAGATCAGCATAGCAGAAGACCAAAATCTCAACTTCAAGAGGACTGTCAACTTTTTATGCTGTTTTGACAACGTGCTTATATCCGTGAGATAAGAACTTCAGAAGACCAAAATTTCAACTTCACTAAATGACTCAAATTTTGCTGTTGGATTGACTAACAGGCTTCCTCCAGTGAAATAAGCACTTCAGAAGTGAAGAATCTCGACTTCACCAAATGACTCAACTTTTGATTTTATTTTGAGTAACATGCATATTTGAGTGAGATAAGCACTTCAGAAGTCCAAATTAAGAATTTCACCAAATGACACAAGTTTTGATGTTTATTTGAGTAACATGCTTATTTCAGCGATTTAAGCACTTCAAAAGTCAAAAATGTCAACGTCGACAAATGCCTTAATTTTTGATGCTGTTTTGACTAAAATGCTTATTTCACTCTGATAAGCACATCAGAAAACCAATATCTGAACTTCACCAAATGAGTTGGTTTTTGATGTTGGTGTGAATGACATGCTTATTTCATTGAGATACGCACTTCAGGAGATCAAATCACAAATTCACCAAATGGCTCCAGAAATGATGCTGGTTTGACCAACATGCTTATTTCAGTGACATAAGCACTTCAGAAATTAAAAAGCTCAACATCACCAAATGACACAATTTTCGATGTTGTTTTGACTGACGTGCTTATTTCAGCGAGATAAACGCAGCAGAAAACAAAAACCTCAACTTCAACAAGACACTCAACTTTTTATGTTGTTTTGACAAAGGACCTAACTTTGTTGGTTTGAACGACATGTTGATTTATTTAAGATAAGCACGTCAGAAGATCAAAAGCTCAACTTCCCCAAATGACTCAACTTTTGATGTTGTTTTGACAAAGGACCGAACTTTGTTGGTTTGAACGACATTTTGATTTATTTAAGATAAGCACGTCAGGAGATCAAAAGCTCAACTTCCCCAAATGACTCAACTTTTGATGTTGTTTTGACAAACATGCATATTTGAGTGAGATAAGCACTTCTGAAGGCAAAAATCTCAACTTCACCGAATGACTTAATTTTTGATGCTGGTTGGATTAAAAAGCTTATTTCAGCAAGTTCAGCATTTCAGTCGACATAAATCTGAACTTCACCAAATGACTCAAATTTTTATTTTGTTTTGACTAACGTTCTTATTTCA
>NC_063375.1:9252428-9260225 GCF_021869965.1 Rhincodon typus
TATAGGGTCTGTAATGAGGTAATGCAGCAGTACCAGAGGGTCAGAACTGTTGGGGTGCAATATTGTGAGATGGTCAGTACAGAGGTAGTGTCTTATTCTCAAGGGGTTAGACTTGTGGGAGTGCCACACGATTGCAGCATTGTGACAATGTCAGACTGAGCCACTTCTTCATTGTCAGATCGTCAGTCCTGTCAGAGCTTCAGTACTGAAGCAGTGCCTCATTGTCAAATGGTCCGCACTGAGGTATTGCAGCAGTGTCAGTGGGTCAGAACTGTGGGAGTGTATCAGTCATAGGGTCAAGACTGAGGCTGAGCCTTGTTCTAAATTCTTATTGGGGGCATGCTACATAACTGAATTACGTACTTTTTTTAAAATGAGGCATCGGCTGAATGTGATCCTCTGACAATTGTGCACTCCTTCAGTACTGACACTACAACACAGAGGGACGGCCTCAAGCGGACCCTCTGACAATGAGGCATTCTCTCAGGACAATAATCTTTAATTGTAAACTAATCTGTAATACTATTTGACCTGTTAAGTTTACAATGCATACCGAGTCTACCTGCAGAATGTGCAGTTGCTCTCCCTCTGGTTCTGTCTCTGTGTATGCGAAGCTGCTTTCTTTCTCCCTGCCCCCAGGAATAACCCTACCCCAAACCTGAAGCCGAGATTCAGCCCTAACGCTAACCCTTGCGTAAGCTCTGAACATAGCCTCAGGCCAAACCCTAACCCTAACCTTCGGCTCAGGTCTAACACAAACCATAACCCTCAGCTCCAGCGCTGACCCTAACCTCACCTCTCACGCTCGCTTCAGTCCGACACAAAAGCCCTCAAACACCAGGCCTCCTGCAAATATAACCTCAGAAACCCCTTTCAATAACCCGTAAAACGTGTAGCTCACAGTAAATAACCCCTAAAATACAGAGCCCCATTTAAACCAACCTTAAAAACAAAGCCCCCTGTAATTATACCCTCAAATACACGGTCCCATTGAAATGAACTCTCACAAACATCACCCAGGAAGTAGAAGGTAAAACATCGGGCTCCCTCTAAATAAATCCGAAAACACTGAGCACCTGTAATTACACCTCACACTCAGCCATCTGTAAATTATCCGTAAGAGATGGCCCCTTACAAATAAACTTTGAAAATATAGACGTACCTATAAATAACCGTCCCCGGTAAATAAACCCGAAGACAGAGACGCCTTTCAGTAACCTGTAAAACACCGATCACCATAAAGAATCCTGAAAACAGAGAGCATCTTGTACACATACCCTAAAACACAGACATCCCTGTAAATGAACTCTGAAACAGACAGCCTCCTGTGTATATTCTCCGACGCAGAATCTCATTTGAAAAAATGCTGAAAACAGAGCCCCCTGTAAATACAACCTTAAGCACAGAGTCCCCTTTATATACAACCGAAGAAAGGTCCCGCAGGAAATAAAGTGTAAAAGACACAGCCCCAAGTAAGAAACCATAAAAGACCGAGTCCCCTGTAAATAAAGTGTAAAATATAGAGCTCCCAGCAAATAAACCCTGAAACAGTGTCCCCTGCAAATCCTCCCTAAATCTAAGCCTCCTGGAAATAAACTCTCAGAGGCGAAACTAAAACACAGAGCCTCCAATTAATAAAGCCTAAAACACAAGCCCACTGTAAATCAACACTAAATAACACAGCCCCCAGTACAGCACGGCGAATTGTTCGGATTGAGATAGTACATCATAGTCTGAGGCAATGCCTCTTTGACCAAGAGTCAGTAATGGGGAGGTGTACTGTTGTCTGACCGTCATTGTTGAGGTAGCGTCTCATTGTAATAGGGTCAGAATTGAGGGAGCGCCTCGTTGTCAGCGGTCAGGACTGAGGGAGTGACTCATTGTCAGTGGGTCAGGACTGAGGGAGCGCCTCATTGACAGCGGGTCAGGACTGAGGGAGCGCCTCATTGTCAGCGGGTCAGGACTGAGGTATTTGAAGTAGGGCAATGAAGGGTGTGTGTCCTTTTATTCTTTTAAAGTTCGAGAATGCCAGAAAGATTATCAACCCTGTATGATTTGACTGGGTTGGGAATTACTTAATGACAGCAAAAAGTTTAGTAGCCTGATTACCGCGGCTGGCTCTTGAGATTTCACTATTGCCGGTTTCCTCATTTTTTCATTCAATTTCACGGAACCGCTATTTTGAGACGAGCTTTCTTAAAGGGAAAGCGGACCCTATTCAATATGTATCTAAGAGAGACGTGGTAACGCAGAAAACTTGTTTGATGTCCTGGGTGACGTTTGTTGAGGGCTGATGAATATTATAATTTTTCTTAGTTTCGGGAGACACGATGGATGGGATTGTTTTGTTCTGAATATAAAAGAAAATTAACATATACTCAGGGATTGACACTGATTTGGACACAAGTTTGAACATTGTTAGCAACAAGGGTTCAAACTGTGAAAAGGCCGTAATGGGGTGGAAGGAACATCTTAATTTCGTCTCCATTTATTAGTGAAAAGTACGGCAAGATGGCAGTTTTATGAATGAATGAATGAAATGCGGTAACAGTAAACACAGTACGCTAATGAGTGGTCAGTAAAGTTATGAATGAATGAGAGCGCGAGAGTGGTCATATGGAGCGCTTGTGGGTGCATTGGTAAAGAGGACCTTTAGTACAACAGTAAAGAGGCTTGTGATATAGTGTTACACAAAAAACCACAGAAAAGGATATTTTAAGGCGATTGACCCTGTAATACTAAATGAAGCTCTGTGTTTTAGGGTTTATTTACAGGGGGTTATGTGCCGGGGGCTCTGTGGTTTACATTTTATTTCGTGAGGGACCTTTCTTCGGGTTTATTCAAAGGGTCTCTGTGCTTGACAGTGTACTTACAGGGGCCTTCTTTCTTTACCGTTTGTTTAAATGAAGCTCTGCATCGGAGATTTTTTCCAGGAGGCATTGTGTTTCAGGGTTAATTTACAGGGATGTCTGTGTTTTGGGGTGTACATACACGATGCTGTGTGTTTCTGGGATTATTTATAAAGACACGCTAGCCAGACTCCGGGAGCCTTGTTAAGTGCTAACCGATATGAGTAAACAGGGCAGAACACAGGATATCAATGGACAAAGGTTATAAGATAAGCAAGTGACCACATGAGCGAACGGGTACCGCGTGTTTGAATCCGACTGGTAAATATGTGATACACAACAATTTGATCTAACTGACTGCCTGGTTAATGGAAAACCGAAGGATCTGCAGATGCTGCAAATCAGGAACAAAAACAAAACTCCTGGAAAAGCTCAGCAGTTCTGGCAGCATTTTTGAAGGCCAAAACAGTTAACGTTTAGGGTTTGAGTACAGGGTGCTCTGTGTTTTTGGATTATTTACAGGGGGCTCTGTTTTAGGGTTTCTTTACAGCGTCTCTGTGTTTTATGTCTTCTTACTGGGGTCTCTGTCTTTTACATTTTACTTCCCGAGGGGTCTTTCTTCGGTTATATTTCAAGGGGTCTCTGTGCTTGAGTGTATTTACAGGGGGCTCTTTTTCACGTTTGTTTAAACGAGATTCTGCTTCGGAGATTACTTACAGAAGGCTTTGTGTTTCACGGTTCATTTACAGGGATGTCTATGTTTTAGGAATTATTTACAGTGATCTACGTGTTTTACAGTTAATTGAAAGGGGTCTCTGTCTTCGGGCTTCTGTACCGGAGGCTCTATGTCTTCGTTTAGGAGTAGGGCTGAAGCTCGGTTTGGTTTAGGACTAAGGCGATGGTTAGTGTGGGGATGAGGCTTGCGTTATAGGACTGAGGGTAGGTGTTAGGGCTAAGACTAGAGTTAGAGGTAAGGTTAGGGTCAGCGTTGGGACTGAGGGTTATGGTTTTGGGCTGAGGTTGAACTTCGGGTTTACATGAGGGCCTGCGTTCAGGCTGAATCTGGGGTTAGGGTTCCGGCTAGTGTTATTTCTGAGGGTCGTATGGAAGAAAGCAGCTTCGCTTACCGAGAGACAGAGCTAGAGGGAGAGCAACTGCGTGTTCTACAGGAGACACGGGAAGTATTGTAAACTTAAAAGGTCAAATAATATTACAGATTAGTTTACAATTAAAGATTATTGTCCTGAGGGAATGCCTCATTGTCAGAGGGTCAACCTGAGGCTGTCCCACTTTGTTATAGGTCAGTACTGAAGGAGTGCAACATTGTCAGAGGATGAAATTCAGGACTTTCCCATTTACTGTATAAATCCTACCTTGGTTTGACTTTCCAAAGTGCGCACCTGTATCTGTGTACAATTGCATTTACCAATCCTCAGTCCTCTTCCCTATCTGATCGAGAAGCCTCTGTAAATTTTGATCAACTTCTTTGCTATCAATGGCATCTCCTACTTTTGCATTATCCACAAACTTACTCAACATGCCTTATACATTCATATCCAGAACATTCACATAAATAACAAATAACAAAGGTCCCAGCACCCACGCCTGTGGCACACAACTGCTGCAATACCTCTAGTGTGGACCCTTTGACAATGAGGCACTGCTTCAGTACGGAAGCTCTGACAGTACTGACGATCTGACAATGAGGCACTCCGTCAGTCCGACATTCTCACAGTGCTGCAATCTTGTGGCACTCCAACAAGTCTGACCCCTTTAGAATGAGACACTGCCACAATATTGACCCTCTCACAATAATGCACACAACAGTTCTTAGTGTGCTGCATGATTTCAATACAGCCCCTACACATGTGAGGCACTTCCTCAGTTCTCACCCGCTTACAATGAGGCGCTACCTCATTATTGACTCTCCGACTCTCCAGCAGTTCTATCCATCTCACAGTGCTTCAGAATTGGGCTGGAACAGATGACAGGGTCTCATTTTCCTCATTGATAGTAGGAACTTCAGATGCTGGAGAATCTGAGATAACAAGTTGTAGAGCTGGATGAACACAGCAGGCCAAGCAGCATCAGAGGAGTAGGAAGGCTGACATTTCGGGCCTAGACCCTTCTTCAGAAATGGGGGAGGGGAAGGGGGTTCTGAAATAAATAGGGAGAGAGGGGGAGGCGGATAGAAGATGGATACAGGAGAAGATAGTTGTAGAGGAGACCACAGGTCAAAGAGGCGGGGATGGAGCCAGTAAAGGTGAGTATAGGTGGGGAGTTAAGGAGGAGATTGGTCAGTCCAGGGAGGACGGACAGGTCAAGGGGGCGTGATGAGGTTAGTAGGTGGGAGATGGGGGTGGGGCTTGAGGTGGGAGGAGGGAATAAGTGGGAGGAAGAACAGGTTAGGGAAGCGGGGACGAGCTGCGCTGGTTTTGGATGCGGTAGGGGGAGGGGAGATTTTAAAGCTTGTGAAGTCCACATTGATAACGTTGGGCTGCAGCATTTCCAAGCGGAATATGAGTTACTGTTCCAGCAACATTCGGGTGGCATCGTTGTGACACTGTAGGAGGCCCAGCATGGACATGTCCTCTGCGGAATGGGAGGGGGAGTTGAAATGGTTCGTGAGTGGGAGGCGCAGTTGTTTCGTGCGAACCGAGCGTAGGTGTTCTGCAAAGCCGTCCCCAAGCCTCCGCTTGGCTCCCCCGATGTAGAGGAGGCCACAACAGGAACACCGGAAGAAGTATACCACATTAGCAGATGTGCAGGTGAACATCTGCTTGATGTGGAAAGTCTTCTTGGGGTCTGGGTGAGGGTTGAGTGGGGAGGTGTCGGGGCAGGTGGTGCAATTCCTGCGGTTGCAGGGGAAAGTGGCGGGAGTGGTGGGGCTGGAGGGGAGTGTGGAGAGGACAAGTGAGTCATGGAGAGAGTGGTCCCTCCGGAAAAGAGCTTACGGTTGGGAGGGAAAAATGCCTTTGGTGGTGGGGTCGGATTGCAGATGTCGGAAGTGTCCGAGATGCTGCCAGAACTGCTGAGCCTTTCCAGCAACAATGTTTTTATTCCTGATTTTGATGCATTCGCAGTTCGTTTAGTTTTTCATGTGTTGTAGTGATTATATACAGGAGGCTCTGTATTTCAGCGTTTATACCCTGGGGCTCCTCTGTCTTAGGGTTCATTTATCAGGGGCTGATGAAGTTGTTTTGACCAACATGCTTATTTCAGAGAGATAAGCATATCAGAAGACGCAAAGCTCGCCTTAACCAGATGACCAAGTTTTGATGCTGGTTAAATTAAAATGCTTATTTCAGCGAGTTAAGCACCTCAGAAGCCAAAAATCTGAACTTCACCAAATGACCTAACTTTTGATGCTGATTTGACTAAAATGCTTACTTCAGTGAGATAAGAACTTCAGAAGTCAAAAATCTCAACTTCAGCAAAGGGCCTAACTTTGCACGCTGGTTGGACTAAAATGCTTATTTCAGTGAGATAAGCACTTCAGAAATCAAAAATCTCAGCTTCAACATCTGACTTAATATTTGATGCCGTTTTGACTAACATGTTTCATGCACTCAGATAAGCTCTTCAGAAGACCAATATGTCACTTCAAAAAATGAGTTAGTTTTTGATGTTGGTTTGAATGACATGCTTATTTCATGAGCTAAGCACTTCAGCAGATCAAAATCTCACCTTCACCAAATGACTCAAATTTTGATGTTGTTTTGACGAACATGCTTATTTCAGCGAGTTGAGCACTTCAGTCGACCAAAATCTGAAGTTCACCAAATGACTCAAGTTTTGATGATGGTTTGAATAACATGCTTATTACAGTGAGATAAGCACTTCAGAAATAAAAAATCTGAACTTCACCAAATGACTCAAATTTCGATGTTGTTTTGACTAACGTGCTTATTTCAGCGAGAAAAGCAGATCAGAAGGCTAAAATCTAACCTTCACCAGATGACCTAACTTATGATGCAGTTTAAATTAAAACGCTTATTTCAGCGAGGTAAGCACTTCAGAAGATCAAAATCTCAACTAACCAAGTTACTCAACTTTTGATGTTGTTTTGACTAACGTGCTTAATTCAGAAAGATAAGCATATCCGGAGACTAAAATATCAACTTCACCAAAGGACCTAACTTTGGATGCTGATTAGACTAAAATGCTCATTTCAGTGAGATAAGCACTTCAGAAGTCAGAAATCTCAACTTCACCAAATGACTTAATTTTTCATGCTGTTTTGTCTAACATGCTTATTTCAGTGAGATAAGCACTTCACAAAGCCAAAATCTGAACATCAACCAAATTGCACAAGTTTTGATGTTGGTTTGACTAACATGATTATTTGAGCGAGATAAGCACTTTAGTAGTCAAAAATCTCAACTTCACCAGATGACCTAACTTTTGATGCTGTTTAAATTAAAATGCTTATTTCAGCGAGATAAGCACTTCAGAAGATCAAAAGCTCAACTTGCCCAAATTACTCAACTTTTGATGTTGTTTTGACTGACGTGCTTATTTCAGAGAGATAAGCACTTCAGAAACCAAAAATCTCAACTTCACCATCTGACTTAATTTTTGATGCCGTTTTGACTAATATGCTTAATTCACTCAGATAAGCACTTCAAAAGACCAATATCTCACTTCAAGAAATGAGTTAGTTTCTGATGTTGGTTTGAATGACATGCTTATTTCATGAGGTAAGCACTTCAGAAGATCAAAATCGCACCTTCACCAAAAGACTCCAATTTTGATGTTGTTTTGATGAACATGCTTATTTCAGTGAGATAAGCACTTCAGAAGTCAAAAATGTCAACTTCACCTCATGACTTAATCTTTCATGAAGTTTTGACTAACGTCCTGATTTCAGTGAGATAAGCATTTCAGAAAACCAAAATCTGAACTTCACAAAATGACTCATGTTTTGATGTTGGTTTGACTAACATGA
>NC_063375.1:9260235-9265694 GCF_021869965.1 Rhincodon typus
TCAATTAACTCAGATAAGCACTTCAGAAGACCAATATCTCACTTCAACAAATGAGTTAGTTTTTGATGTTGCATTGAATGACATGCGTATTTCATGTGGTAAGCACTTCAGAAAACCAAAACCTGAACTTCACCAAATGACTGAAGTTTTGATTATGGTTTGACCAACATACTTATTTCAGGGAGATAAGCACTTCAGAAATCAAACATCTCAATTTCACCAATTGACTCAAAATTCGATGTTGTTGCGACTGACGTGCTTAATTCAGCGAGATACGCATATCAGAAGACGAAAATCTCACCTTCACCAGATGGCCTGACTTATGATGCAATTTAAATTAAAACTCTTATTTCAGCGTGTTAAGCAATTTAGATGATCAAAATCTCAACTTCCCCAAATGACTCAACTTTTGATGTTGTTTTGACTAACGTGCTTAATTCAGCGAGATAAGCATATCAGAAGACTAAAATCTCACCTTCACAAGATGACCTAACTTATGATGCAGTTTAAATTAAAACGCTTATTTCAGCGAGTTAAGCACTTCAGATGATCAAAATCTCAAAAATCCAAATGACTCAACTTTTGATGTTGTTTTGACTAACGTGCTTAATTCAGCGAGATCAGCATATCAGAAGACTAAACTATCAACTTCACCAGAGCGCCGAAGATTTGATGCTGATTTCAGTGAGATAAGCATTTCAGAAGTCAAAAATTTCAATTCACCAAACGTCCTGAATGTTGATGCTGTTTTGTCTGACATCTTTATTTCACTCAGATAAGCACTTCAGAAGACCAAAACCTGAACTTCACCAAATGACTCAAGTTTTGATTTTGGTTGGACTCACATGCTTATTTGAGTCAGATGAGCACTTCAGAAGTCAAAAATCTCAACTTCACCGAATGACTTAACTTTTCATGAAGTTTTGACTAACATGCTTATTTCACTGAGATAAGCACTTCAGAAAACCAAAATCTGAACTTCACAATATGACTCAAGTTTTGATGTTGATTTGACTAACATGATTATTTGAGTGAGATAAGAACTTCAGAAGTCAAAAATCTCAACTTCACCAAAGGACCCAACTTTGCACGCTGGTTGGACTAAAATGCTTATTTCAGTGAGATAAGCACTTCAGAAATCAAAAATCTCAACTTCACCATCTGACTTAATTTTTGATGCCGTTCTGACTAATATGGTTAATTCACTCAGATAAGCACTTCAGTAGTCAAAAATCTCAACTTAACCAGATGACCTAACTTCTGATGCAATTTAAATTAAAATGCTTATTTCAGCGAGTTATGCTCTTCAGTCGACCAAATTCTGAACTTCACCAAGTGACTCAAGAATTGATGTTGGTTTGACTAACATGCTTAATTCAGCGAGATTTACATATCAGAAGAAGAAAAACTCAACTTCATCAAATGACTCAACTTTCGATGTTGTTTTGACTAACGTCCTTATTTCGGCGAGATCAGCACAGCAGAAGACCAAATTCTCAACTGCAACAAGACACTCAACTTTTGATGCTGTTTGACTAACATGCTTATTTCAGTGGGAAAAGCAGTTCAGAAGACCAAAATCTGAACTCCAATGAATTTTGATGTTGGATTGACTAACAGGCTTCCTCTAGTGAAATAAGCACTTCGGAAGTGAAGAATGTCGACTTCACCAAATGATCTAACTTTTCATGTTGTTTTGAGTAACATGCATGTTTCAGAGAGACAAGCATATCAGAAGACTAAAATCTCAACGTCACCAAAGGACATAACTTTTCATGCTGGTTTGACAAAAAATGCTTATTACAGTGAGATGAGCACTACTGAAGTCAAAAATCTCAAATTAATCAAATGACTTGATTTTTGATGCTGGTTAGACTGAAATGCTTATTTCAGTGAGATAACCTCTTTTAGAAATCAAAAATCTCAACTTCACCAAATGATTCAACTTTTGATTTTGCTTTGAGTAACATGCATATTTGAGTCAGATGAGCACTTCAGAAGTCAAAAAATTCAACTTCACCAAATGACTTAATTTTACATGCTGTTTTGAATAACATGCTTATTTCAGTGAGTGAAGCACTTCAGAAAACCAAAATCTGAACTTCACCAAATGACACAAGTTTTCATGTTGGTTTGACTAACATGATTATTTGAGTCAGATCAGCACTTCAGCAGTCAAAAATCTCAACTTCACCATCTGACTTAATTTTTGATGCTGCTTTGACTAACATGCTTATTTCACTCAGAAAAGCACTTCAGACGACCATTATGTCACTTCACCAACTGAGATGGTTTTTGATGTTGGTTTGAAAGACATGCTTATTTCATGAGGCAAGTACTTCAGAAGATCAAAATCTCAAACTTCACCAGATGACTCAATTTGTGATGTCGTTCTGACTAACATGTTTATATCAGCGAGTTAAGCACTTCAGAAGGCTAAAGTCTCAACTGCACCAAATGACTTAATTTTTTTATGCTGTTTTGACTAACAAGCTTGTTTCACTCAGATAATCACTTCAGAAGACCAAATTCTGAACTTCAACAAATGACTCAAGTTTTGATGTTGGTTAGACTGATATGCTCATTTGAGTGAGATAAGCACTTCAGAAGTCAAAAATCTCAACTTCACCAAATGACTCAACTTTTCCATGTTGTTTTGAATAACATGCTTATTTCAGCGAGATAAGCATATCAGAAAACCAAAATCTCAATTTCACCAAGACACAACTTTTGATGCTGGTTAGACTAAAACGCTTATTACAGCGAGAAAAGCATATCAGAAGACTAAAATCTCAACTTCACCAAAGGACCTAACTTTTGATGCTGATTTCACTAAAATGCTTATTTCAGTGAGATAAGCAATTCAGAAGTCAAAAATCACAACTTCACCAATGGACTTCAATGTTGATGCTGTTTTGACGAACATGCTTATTTCACTCAGATAAGCACTTCAGAAGACCACAATCTGAACTTCACCAAATGACTCAAGTTTTGATGTTGGTTGGACTAATATGCTTACTAGAGTGAGATAAGCACTTCAGAAGTCAAAAATCTCAACTTCACGAAATGTCTCAACTTTTCATGCCGGTTGAATTAAAATGCTTATTTGAGCGAGTTCAGCTCTTCAGCAGACCAAGATCTGAAGTTCACCAATTGACTCAAGTTTTGATGTTGGTTGGAATAACATAATATTTGAGCGAGATAAGCACTTCAGAAACCAAAATCTCAACGTCACCAAATGACTCAACTTTCGATGTTGTTTTGAATAACATGCTTATTTGAGCGAGTTAAGCAGTTCAGAAGGCAAACATCTCAACTTCACCAAATTATTTATTTTTTAATGCTGTTTGGATTAAAATGCTTATTTCAACGAGACAAGCACTTCAGAAGATCAATATCTCAACTTCACCAAATGACACAACTTTTTCCGTTGTTTTGATGAAGGTGCTTATTTCAGCGAGATCAGCATAGCAGAAGACCAACGTCTCAACTTCAAAAAGATTCTCAAGTTTTTATGCTGTTTTGACAACATGCTTATTTCAGTAAGATAAGCACTTCAGAAATCCGAAATCTGAAGGTCACCAAAGTACTCAAATTTTGATGTTGTTTTGAGTAACATGCTTGTTTGTGCGATTTAAGCACTTCAGAAGTCAAATATCTCAACGTCAACAAATGACTTAGTTTTTGATGCTGTTTTGACGAACATGATTATTTCACTCAGCTAAGCACATCAGAAGACGAAGATCTGAACTTCACCAAATGAGTTAGTTTTTGTTGTTGTTTTAAACGACATGGTTTTTTTGTAAGATAAGCCCTTCAGATGATCAAAATTTCAACATCATGAAATGACTCAAGTTATGATGTTTGTTTGGTTAACCTGCTTATTTGAGTGAAATAAGCACTTCAGAAGTCAAAAATCTCAACTTCACCAAATGTTTTAATTATTGATGCTGTTTTGACTAACATGCTTATTTCAGCGGAGATAAGCATATCAGAAGTATAAAATCTCAAATTCACCAAATGACCTAACTTTTGATGCTGCTTGGATTGAACTTCTTATTTCAGCGAGATAAGCACTTCAGAAGTGAAGAAAATCAACTTCACCAAATGACTCAAATTTTGATGTTGCTTTGAGTAATATGCATATTTGAGTGAGATAAGCACTTCAGAAGTCAAAAATCTCAACTTCCCCAAATGTCTCAACTTTTCATGCTGGTTGAAATAAAATGCTTATTTCAGCGACTTAAGCTCTTCAGTAGACCAAAATCTGAACTTCACCAAATGACTTAAGTTTTGATGTTGGTTTGTCTAACATGATTATTTGAGTGAGATAAGCACTTCAGAAGCCAAAAATCTGAACTTCACCAAATGTCACAAGTTTTTATGTTCTTTTGACTAATGTGCTTATTTCAGCGAGATAAGCATATCAGAAGACCAACATCTCAATTTCACCAAGACACACAACATTTCATTTGCTGGTTTGACTGAAATGCTTCTTTCAGCAAGATAAGCATATCAGAAAACTGAACTCTCAACTTCACCAGAGGAACTAACTTTTGATGCTGATTTGGCTAAAATGCTTATTTCTGTGAGATAAGCACTTCAGAAGTCAAAACTCTCAACTTCACCAATTGACTTCAATGTTGATGCTGTTTTGACTGACATGCTTGTTTCACTCAGATAAAAACTTCAGTTGTCAAAAATCTAAACTTCACCAAATGTCTCAACTTTTGATGTTGTTTTGAAAACCGTGCTTATTTCAGTGAGATAAGCATATCAGAAGTATAAAATCTCAAATTCACCAAATGACCCAACTTTTGATGCTGGTTGGATTGAAATTCTTATTTCAGCGAGATAAGCACTTCAGAAGTGAAGAAAATCAACTTCACCAAATGACTTAAGTTTTGATGTTGTTTTGAGTAACATGCATATTTGAGTGAGATAAGCAGTTCAGAAGTCCAAAATCTGAACTTCACCGAATGACTTTATTTTTAATGCTGTTTTGACTAACATGCTTATTTCAGTATGATAAGCACTTCAGAAAACCAAAATATGAACTTCACCAAATGACTCAAGTTTTGATGTTGGTTTGACTAACATGCTTATTTCAGTGATTTAAGCTCTTTAGAAGGCGAAGATCTCAACTTCACCAAATGACTCAACTTTTGCTTTTGGATGGAACAAAATTGTTATTTCAGCGAGTTAAGCTCTTCAGAAGACCAAAATCTCAACTTCACAAAATGACTCAAGTTTTGATGTTGATTTGACCAACATGCTGATTTCAGTGAGATAAGCACGTCAGAAATCAAAAAATCCCAGCTGCACGAAATAACTTAAATGTTGATGCTGTTTTGACTAACATTCTTATTTCACTCACATAACCACTTCAGAACACTAAAACCTGAATTTAACCAAATGACTGCAGTTTTCATGGTGGTTTGACTAACATGCTTATTTCA
>NC_063375.1:9266194-9267293 GCF_021869965.1 Rhincodon typus
GCACTTCAGAAGGCCCAAATAAGATCTTCCCCAAATTAATCAAGCACTGATGTTGGTTGGACTAACATGCTTACTGAAGTGATGTAAGCACTTCAAAAGTCAAAAATCTCAACTTCACCAAACGACTTCATTTTTGATGCTGTTTTGACTAACATTCTTATTTCAGTGAGATAAGCACTGCAGAAAACCAAATGTGATCTTCACCAAATGATTAACATGTTTATTTGATTGAGAGAAGCATTTCAAAAGTAAAAAATCTCAACTTCACCAAATGACTCAACTTTTGACGTTGTTTTGACTAATGTGCTTATTTCAGCGAGATAAACATATCAGAAGACTGAAATCTCAACTTCACCAAAGGACATAAATTTTGATACTGGTTTGACTAAAATGCTTATTTCAGTGAGATGAGCTCCGCATAAGTGAAAAATCTCAACATCATCAAATTACTTGATTTTGGATGCTGGTTCGACTAAAATGCTTATTTCAGTGAGTTAAGCACTTGAGAAGACTAAAATCTGAACTTCACCAAATGACTCAAATTTTAATGTTGTTTTGATTAACATGCTAATTTTAACGAGATAACGACTTTAGGAGTCAAAAAGATCAACTTAACCAAATGACTCAATTTTTGATGTTATTTTGAACAACATTCTTACTTCAGTGAGGTAAGTACTTCAGAAGGCTAAGGTATCAATTACACCAAATGACTCAAATTTTGATGCTGTTTGGAACGAAATGCTCATTTGAGCGAGTTAAGCTGTTCAGTAGACCAAAATCTGAAATTCACCAAATTAGTTAGTTTTTGATGTTGTTTTGAATGACATGCTTACTTCATTGAGATAAGCACATCAGAAGATCAAAATCTCAACTTCACCAAATGGCACAACTTTTGACGTTGTTTGGACGAACGTGCTTATTTCAGCGAGATAAGCATCGCAGAAGACCAAAATCACAACTTCAACAAGACACTCACATTTTTATGCTGTTTTGACAACATGCTTATTTCACTGAGATAAGCACTTCAGAACACCAAAATCTGAACTTCACTCAATGACTCAAATTTTGACGTTGGATTGACTAACAGGCTTCCTCCAGT
>NC_063375.1:9267393-9270270 GCF_021869965.1 Rhincodon typus
CTCAAATTTTGACGTTGGATTGACTAACAGGCTTCCTCCAGTGAATTAAGCATTTCAGAAGTGAAGAATCTCGACTTCACCAAATGACTCAACTTATGATGTTGTTTTGAATAACATGCATATTTGAGTGAGATAAGCACTTCAGAAGGGCAAAATAAGATCTTCCCCAAATGAATCAAGCACTGATGTTGGTAAGACTGACATGCTTACTTAAGTGATTTAAGCACTTCAGAAGTCAAAAATCTCAAGTTCACCAAATGACTTCAATTTTAATGCTGTTTTGACGAACAGGCTGCTTCCAGTGAAATACGCACTTCAGAAGTGAAGAATCTCACCTTCACCAAATGACTCAACTTTTGAGGCTGGTTAAATTAAAATGCTTATTTCAGCGAGTTAAGCACCTCAGAAGACCAAAATCTGAACTTCACCAAATAATTCAAGTTTTGATGTTGGTTTGACTAACATGCTTATTTCAGCGATTTAAGCACTCCAGAAGTCAAAAGTCTCACCGTCAACAAATGACTTAATTTTTAATGCTGTTTTGACTAACATGTTTATTTCACTCAGATAAGCACCTCAGAAGACCAATACCTGAACTTCGCCAAATGAGTTAGTCTTTGATGTTGGTTTGAATGGCATGTTTATTTCATTGAGATAAGCACTTCAGAAGATCAAAATCTCAACTTCACCAAATGACGCAAGTTTTGATGTTGTTTTAATTAACGTGCTTATTTCAGCGAGACAAGCATAGCCGAAGACCAAAATCTGAACTTCACGAAATGACTCAAATTTTGATGTTGATTTGACTAACAGACTTCCTCCAGTGAAATAAGCACTTCAGAATTGAAGAATGTCAACTTCACCAAATGACTCAACTTTTGATGTTGTTTTGACTAACATGCTCACTTCAACGAGTTAAGCTCTTCAGAAGACTAAAATATCGACATCACCAAATGACTCAACTTTTGATGCTGTTTGGATTAAAATGCTTATTTCAGCAAGTTAATCACTTCAGAAGATCAAAATCTGAAATTCACAAAATGACTCAAGTTTTGATGTTTGTTTGACTTAACATGCTCATTTCAGCGAGTTAACCACTTCAGAAGATCAAAATCTCAACTTCACCAAATGACACAACTTTTGATGTTGTTTTGACTGATGTGCTTAATTCAGCGACATAAGCATACCAGAAGACCAAAGTCTAAACATCAAAAAGACACTCAAATTTTTATGCTGTTTTGACAAAACGCTTATTTCAGTGAGATAAGCACTCCAGAAGACCAAAATCTGAATTTCTCTAAATTACTCAAATTTTGATGTTGGAAAGACTGACAGGCTTCCTCCAGTGAAATAAGCACTTCAGAAGTGAAAAATCTCGACTTCACCAAATGACTCAACTTATGATGTTGTTTTGAAAAACATGCATATTTGAGTGAGATAAGCACTTCAGAAGACCAAAATAAGATCTTCCACAAATGAATCAAGCAGTGATTCTGGTTAGACTAACATGCTGACTTAAGTGATATAAACACTTCAGAAGTCAAAAATCTCAACTTCACCAAATGACTTCATTTTTGATGTTGGTTGGATGAAAATGGTTATTACAGCGAGTTCAGCATTTTAGAAGTCAAAAATCTACACTTCACCAAATGACTTAATTTTTGATGCTGGTTTGACTAACATGCGTATTTCAGCGAGATAAGCATAGCAGAAGACCAAAATCTCAACTTCAACAAGACACTCAACTTCTGATGCTCTTTTGACGAACATGCTTATTTCAGTGAGACAAGCACTTCAGAAGACCAAAATCTGAACTTTACTAAATGAGTCGAATTTTGATGTTGGATTGACTAACATGCTTATTTGAGTCAGATAAGCACTTCAGAAGGCAAAAATATCAACTTCACCAAATGTCTTGGTTATTCATGCTGTTTTGACTAACATGCTTGTTTCAGTGAGATGAGCACTTCAGAAAACCAAATTCTGAACTTCATCAAACGACTCAAGTTTTGATGTTGGTTTGACTAACATGATTATTTGAGTGAGATAACCAGTTCAGAAGTCATAAATCTCAACTTCACCAAAGCACCTAACTTTGGTTGGACGAAAATGCTTTTTTCAGTGAGATAAGCACTTCAGAAATCAAAAATCTCATCTTCACCATCTGACTTAATTTTTGATGTTGTTTTGACTAACATGTTTATTTAACTCAGATAAGCACTTCAGAATACCAACATCTCACTTCACCAAAAATGTTAGTTTTTGATGTTGGTTTGAATGACATGCTTATTTCAACGAGTTAAGCTCTTCTGCAGGCTAAAATCTCAACCTCACCAAATGACACAACTTTTGATGCTGGTTGGTTTAAAATGCTTATTTCAGCGTGTCAAGTTCTTCATAAAGCCAAAACCTGCACTTCACCAAATGTGTCTAGTTTTGATGATGGTTTGATTAACATGCTTATTTGAGTGAGATAAGCATTTCAGAAGTCAAAAATCTGAACTTTACCAAATTTTTGATGTTAGTTTGACCAGCATGTTCATTTCAGCGAGTTAAGTACTTCAGAAGATCAAAATCTTATTTGAGTGAGATAAGCATTTCAGAAGTCAAAAATCTCAACATTACCAAATGACTCAAGGTTTGAATGCTGTTTTGACTTACGTGCTTGTTTCAGCGAGAGAACCATATCAGAAGACTGAAATTTCAACTTTACCAAAGGACATAACTTTTGATGCTGGTTTGAATTAAATGCTTATTTCCGTCAGATGAGCACCACAGAAGTCAAAAATCTCAAATTCATCAAAAGACTTGATTCTTTATGCTGGTTAGACTAAAATGCTTATTTCAGTGAGTTAAGCACTCGAGAACTAAAATCTG
>NC_063375.1:9270370-9283194 GCF_021869965.1 Rhincodon typus
CTCAATATTTAATGTTATTTCGACTAACATGCTTATTTGAGTGAGATAAGGACATCAGAATTCAAAAATTTCAACTTCACCAAATGACTAAACTTTTGATGTTGTTTTGAATAACATGCTTATTTCAGCGTGGTAAGCATTTCAGCAGGCAAAAATATCAACTCCACCGAATGATTTAATTTTTAATGCTATGTGGATTAAAATGTTTAAATCAGGGAGATGAGTAGATCAGAAGACAAAAATCTGAACTTCACCAAATAAATCGATTTTTGATGTTAGTTTGACTAACGTGCTTATTTCAGCGAGATAAGCATGGCAGAAGACCAAAAACTCAACTTCAACAAGACACTCAACGTCTTATGCATGTTGAAAACATGCTTATTTTAGTGAGATGAGCACGTCAGATGACCAAAATCTGAACTTCACTAAATGACTCAAATTTTGATGTTGGATTGACTAACAGTCTTCCACCAGTAAAATAAGCACTTCAGAAGTGGAGAATCTCGAATTCACGAAATGACTCAACTTTTGATGTTGTTTTGAGTAACATGCATACTTGAATGAGATAAGCACTTCACAAGACCAAAATAAGAACTTCACCAAATGACTCAAGTTTTGATGTTGGTTAGACTAACAAGTTTACTTGCGTGAGATAAGCATTTCAGAAATCAAAAATCTCAACTTCACCAAATGACTTAATTTTTAATGCCGTTTAGACTAACATGCTCGTTTCAGCGAGATAAGCAGATCAGAAGACTAAAATCTCAACTTCAACAAAGGACCTAACTCTGGATGCTGATTTGACTAAACTGCTTATTTCAGTGCGATAAGCAATTCAGAAGTCAAAAATCTCAACTTCACAAATGACTTCAGTGTTGATGCTGTTTTCACTAACATGCTTATTTCACTCAGATAAGCACTTCAGAAGAACAAAATCTGAACTTCACCAAATGACTCAAGATTTGATGTTGGTTAGAATAACATGCTTATTTGAGTCAGATAAGCACTTCAGAAGGCAAATATCTCAACTTCACCAAATGACTTAAATTTAATGCTGTTTTGACTAACATGTTTATTTCTGTGAGATAAGCACTGCAGAAAACCAAAATCTGAACTTCAGAAAATGACTCCAGTTTTAATGTTGCTTTGACTAACAAGATTATTTGAGTGAGATGAGCACTTCAGAAGTCAAAAATCTCAACTTCACCAAAGCACCTAACTTTGGACGCTGGTTGGACTAAAATGCTTTTTTTCAGTGAGATAAGCACTTCAGAAATCAAAAATCTCAACTCCACCATCTGACTTAATGTTTGATGATGTTTTGACTAACATGCTTATTTAACTCAGATAAGCACTTCAGAATACAAATATCTCACTCCACCAAAAATGTTAGTTTTTGATGTTGGTTTGAATGACATGCTTATTTCAGCGAGTTGAGCTCTTCAGAAGGCTAAAATCTCAACTTCACCAAATGAAACAACTTTTGATACCAGTTGTTTTGAAATACTTATTTCAGCGTGTCAAGCTCTTCAAGAAGCCAAAACCTGCACTTCACCAAATGTCACTAGTTTTGATGATGGTTTGACTAACATGCTTATTTCAGTGAGATAATCACTTCAGAAATCAAAAATCTCAACTTCACCATCTGACTCAATGTTTGATGTTGTTTTGACTAACGTGCTTGTTTCAGCGAGATAAGCATATCAGAAGACTGAAATTTCAACTTTACCAAAACACATAACTTTTGATGCTGGTTTGACTTAAATGTTTATTTCTGTTAATGAGCACTGCGGAATTCAAAAATCTCAACTTTATCAAAAGACTTGATTCTTGATGCTGGTTAGTCTAAAATGCTTATTTCAGTGAGTTAAGCACTCGAGAACTGAAATCTGATTTTCACCAAATGACTCAACTTCTCATGTTATTTAGACTAACATGCTTATTTGAGTGAGATAAGGACTTCAGAAGTCAAAAATTTCAACTTCACCAAATGACTAAACTTTTGATGTTGTCTTGAATAACATGCTTATTTCAGCGATTTGAGCTCTTCAGAAGATCAAAATCTCAACTTCACCAAATGACACAGCTTCTGATGTTGTTTTGACTATCGTGCTTCTTGCAGCGAAATAATAATGGCAGAAGAGCCAAATGTCGACTTCAGCAAGACACTCAACTTTTTATGCTGTTTTGACAACATGCTTTTTTGCAGAAAGATAAGCACTTCAGAAGACCAAAATCTGAACTTCACTAAATGACTCAAATGTTGATGTTGGATTGATTAACATGCTTATTTCAGCGATTTAAGCACTTCAGAAGTCAAAAATCTCAACTTCACCAAATGACTTAATTATTGATGCTGTTTTGACGAACGCACATATTTCACTCAGATATGCACATCGGAAGACCAAAATCTCAACTTCACCAAATCACATAATTTTTGATGCTCGTTGGATTAAAATTCTTATTTCAGAGAGATAAGCACTTCAGAAGACAAAAAATCGTATCTTCACCAAATGACTCAATTTTTGATGTTAGTTTGACTAACATTATCATTTCAGCGAGTTAAGCATTTCAGAAGAAAAAATCTCAACTTCAAGACGACACTGAACTTTTGATGTTCTTTTGACTAACATGCTTATTTCATTGAAATAAGCAGTTCAGAAGACCAAAATCTGAACTTGACCAAATGACTCAAGTTTGGATGTTGCTTGGACTAACATGCTTATTTCAGCGATTAAGTACTTCAGAAATCAAAAATCTCAACTTCACGAAATGACACAACTTTTGATGTTGTTTTGACTAACATGCTTACTTCAGTGAGATAAGCACTTCAGAAGTCAAAAATCTCAACTGCACCAAATTACTTAAATTTTAATGCTGTTTTAACTAGCATGCTTATTTCAGTACGATAAGCACTTCAGAAATCCAAAATCTGAACTCCAAGAAATGACTCAAGTTTGATGTTGGTTTGACTAACATGCTTATTTCAGTGAGATTAGCACTTCAGAAATCAAAAATCTCAACTTCACCAAATGACTCAATTTTGATGTTGTTTGGACTAAAGTGCTTGTTTCAGCGAGATAAGCATATCAGAAGACTAAAATCTCACCTTCACCAGATGACCTAACTTTTGATGCTGGTTACATTAAACTGCTAATTTCAGCGAGTTAGACACCTCAGAAGCAAAAAAATCTGAACTTCACCAAAAAACTTGATTTTTGATTCTGCTGGGGCTAAAATGCATATTTCTGCGAGTTAAGCACTTCAGAAGATCAAAATCGCAAATTCACCAAATGACCAAACTTTTGATGTTGTTTTGACTGACATGCTTATTTCAGCGAGATAAGCAGATCAGAAGACTAAAATCTCAACTTCACCAAAGGCCTTAACTTTGGATGCTGATTTAACTAAACTGCTTATTTCAGTGCGGTAAGCAATTCAGAAGTCAAAAATCTCAACTTCACAAATGACTTCAATGTTCATGCTGTTTTAACTAACATGCTTATTTCACGCAGATAAGCACTTCAGAAGACCAAAATCTGAACTTCACCAAATAGCTCATGTTTTGATGTTGCTTAGACTAACATGCTTTTTTGAATAAGATAAGCACTTCAGAAGGCAAATATCTCAACTTCACCAAATGACTTAATTATTCATGCTGTTTTGACTAACATGCTTATTTCAGTGAGATAAACCATGCAGAAAACCAAATGTGATCTTCACCAAATGACTCAAGTTTTTATGTTGGTTTGACTGATATGATTATTTGAGTGAGATAAGCACTTCAGAAATCAAAAATCTCAACTTCACCAAAGCACCTAACTTTGGACGCTGGTTGGACTGAAATGTTTTTTTTTTCAGTGAGATAAGCACTTCAGAAATCAAAAATCTCAACTTCACCATCTGACTTAATTTTTGATGGTGTTTGACAAACATGCTTATTTAAATCAGATAAGCACTTCTGAATACCAATATCTCACTCCACCAAAAATGTTAGTTTTTAATGTTGGTTTGAATGACATGCATTTTTTCAGCGAGTTGAGCTCTTCAGAAGGCTAAAATCTCAACTTCACCAAATGACACAACTTTTCAAGCTTTTTGGTTTAAAATACTTATTTCAGCGAGTTAAGCTCTTCAGAACACCAATACCTGAACTTCACCAAATGACTCCAGTTGTGATGATGGTTTGACCAACATGCTTATTTCAGCGAGTTAAGCACTTCAGAAGGCTAAAATCTCAACTTCAAAAAATGACACAACTTTTGATGCTGTTAATTTTAAAATACATATTTCAGCGAGTTAAGCTCTTCAGAACAGCAAAACCTGAACTTCACCAAATGACTCTAGTTTTGATGTTGGTTTGACGAACATGCTTATTTGAGTGAGATAAGCATTTCGGAAGTCAAACATCTCAACTTCACCAAATGACTCAACGTTTGATGTTGTTTTGACTAACGTGCTTGTTTCAGCGAGATAAGCATATCAGAAGACTGAAATTTCAACTTTACCAAAGCACATCACTTTTCATGCTGGTTTCACTTAAATGCTTATTTCTGTTAATGAGCACTGCGGAATTCAAAAATCTCAACTTTATGAAACGACTTGATTCTTGATGCTGGTTCGTCTAAAATGCGTATTTCAGTTAATTAAGCACTCGAGAACTAAAATCTGATTTTAACCAAATGACTCAATTTCTCATGTTATTTAGACTAACATGCTTATTTGAGTGAGATAAGGACTTCAGAAGTCAAAAATTTCAACTTCACCAAAGGACTAAACCTTTGATGTTGTCATGAATAACATGCTTATTGCAGTGAAATAAGAATGGCAGAAGACCCAAATGTCGACTTCAGCAAGACACTCAACTTTTCATGATGTTTTGACAACATGCTTTTTTTCAGAAAGATAAGCACTTGAGAAGACCAAAACCTGAACTTCACAAAATGACTCAAGTTTTGGTGTTTGTTTGGCTAACATGCTTATTTCAGTGAGATGAGCACTTCAGATGTCAAAAATCTCAACTTCACCAAATGACTTAATTATTGATGCTGTTTTGACGAGCAAAATATTTCACTCAGACAAGCACATCGGAAGACCAAAATCTCATCTTCACCAAATCACATAATTTTTGATGCTAGTTGGATTAAAATTCTTATTTCAGCGAGATAAGCACTTCAGAAGATAAAAATCGTATCTTCACCAAATGACTCAATTTTTGATGTTAGTTTGACTAACATTATCATTTCACCGAGTTAAGCATTTCAGAAGACCAAAATCTCAACTTCAACACGACACTCAACTTTTGATGTTCTTTTGACTAACAGGTTTATTTCATTGAGATAAGCAGTTCAGAAGACCAAAATCTGAACTTCACCAAATGACTCAAGTTTTGATGTTGCTTGGACTAACATGCTTATTTCAGCGATTAAGTACTTCAGAAATCAAAAATCTCAACTTCACAATTGACTCAACGTTTGATGTTGTTTTAACTAACATGCTTATTTCAGCGAGATAAGCAAGTCAGAAGAATAAAATCTCAACTTCAAGAAAGCACCTAACTTTGGACGCTGATTGGACTAAAATGCTTTTTTCAGTGCGATAAGCACTTCACAAACCAAAAATCTCAACTTCACCAAATGACTTAATTATTCACGCTGTTTTGACTAACATGCTTAATTCAGTGAGGTAAGCACTGCAGAAAATCAAATGTGAACTTCACCAAAAATGTTAGTTTTTGATGTTGGTTTGAATGACATGCTTATTTCAGCGAGTTGAGCTCTTCAGAAGGCTAAAATCTCAACTTCAACCAATGACATAACTTTTGATGCTACTTGTTTGAAAATAATTATTTCACCGAGTTAAGCTCTTCAGAACACCAAGACCTGAACTTCACCAAATGACTCCAGTCTTGATGATAGTTTGACCAACATGCGCATTTCAGAGAGTTGAGCACTTCAGCAGGCTAAAATCTCAACTTCACGAAATTACTCCTCTTTTGATGCTCTTTGGAATAAAATGCTTATTTCAGCCAGTTAAGCACTTATGAAGAACAAAATCTGAACTTCACAAAATGACACAACTTTTGATGCTGTTCGTTTTAATATACTTATTTCAGCGAGTTCAGCTCTTCAGAACACCAAAACCTGAACTTCACCAAATGACTCTAGTTTTGATGATGGTTTGACTAACATGCTTATTTGAGTGAGATAAGCATTTCGGAAGTCAAAAATTTCAACTTCACCAAATGACTCAACGTTTGATGTTGTTTTGACTTACGTGCTTGTTTCAGCGAGATAAGCAAATCAGAAGACTGAAATTTCAACTTTACCAAAGCACATAACTTTTGATGCACGTTTGACTTAAATGCTTATTTCCGTTAATGAGCACTGCGGAATTCAAAAATCTCAACTTTATCAAAAGACTTGATTCTTGATGCTGGTAAGTCTAAAATGCTTATTTCAGTGAGTTAAGCACTCGAGATCTAAAATCTGATTTTCACCAAATGACTCAATTTCTCATGTTATTTAGACTAACATGTTCATTTGGCGAGATAAGGACTTCAGAAGTCAAAAATTTCAACTTCACCAAATGACTAAACTTTTGATGTTGTCTTGAATAACATGCTTATTTCAGCGATTTGAACTCTTCAGAAGATCAAAATCTCAACTTCACCAAATGACACAGCTTCTGATGTTGTTTTGACTATCGTGCTGATTGCAGCGAAATAAGCATGTGAGAAGAGCCAAATGTCGACTTCAGCAAGACACTCAACATTTTATGCTGTTTTGACAACATGCTTTTTTTTCAGAAAGATAAGCACTTCAGAAGACCAAAATCTGAACTTCACCAAATGACTCAAATGTTGATGTTGGATTGATTAACATGCTTATTTTAGCGATTTAAGCACTTCAGTAGTCAAAAATCTCAACTTCACCAAATGACTCAACTTCTGATGTTGTTTTGACTAACATGCTTATTTCAGCGCGTTAAGCCGTTCAGAAGGCTAAAATCTCAACTTCACCAAATTACTCTTCTTTTGATGCTGTTTGGAATAAAATGCTTATTTCAGCCAGTTAAGCACTTATGAAGAACAAAATCTGAACTTCACAAAATGACTCAAGTTTCGATGTTTGTTTGGCTAACATGCTTATTTCAGTGAGATGAGCACTTCAGAAGTCAAAAATCTCAACTTCACCAAATGATTAAATATTAATGCTGTTTTGACTAGCACGCTTATTTCACTCAGGTAAGCACATCGGAAGACCAAATATCAACTTCACCAAATCACATAATATTTGATGCTAGTTGGATTAAAATTCTTATTTCAGCGAGATAAGCACTTCAGAAGACAAAAATCGTATCTGCATCAAATGACTCAATTTTTGATGTTAGTTTGACTAACATTATCATTTCAGCGGGTTAAGCATTTCAGAAGACCAAAATCGCAACTTCAACACGACACTCAACTTTTGATGTTCTTTTGACTAACATGCTTATTTAATTGAGATAAGCAGTTCAGAAGACCAAAATCTGAACTTCACCAAATGACTCAAGTTTTGATGTTGCTTGCACTAACATGCTTATTTCAGCGATTAAGTAGTTCATAAATCAAAATTCTCAACTTCACCAATTGACTCAACTTTTCATGTTGTTTTAACGAACATGCTTATTTCAGCGAGATAAGCATATCAGAAGAATAAAATCTCAACTTCGAGAAAGCACCTAACTTTGGACACTGGTTGGACTAAAATGCTTTCTTCAGTGAGATAAGCACTTCAGAAACCAAAAATCTCAACTTCACCATATGACTTAATTTTTGATGGTGTTTTGACTAACATGCTTATTTAACTCAGATAAGCACTTCAGAAGACCAAAACCTGAACTTCACCAAATGACTGAAGTTTTGATGTTACTGAGACGAACATGCTTAATTGAGTCAGATAAGCACTTCAGAAGGCAAATATCTCAACTTCACCAAATGACTTAATTATTCATGCTGTTTTGACTAACATGCTTATTTCAGTGAGATTAGCACTGCAGAAAACCAAATGTGAACTTCACCAAATGACTCAAGTTTTGAAGTTGGTTTGACTGACATGATTATTTGAGTGAGATGAGCACTTCAGATATCAAAAATCTCAACTTCACCATCCGACTTAATTTTTGGTGATGTTTTGACTAACATGCTTATTTAGCTCAGATAAGCACTTCAGAATACCAATATCTCACTCAACCAAAAATGTTAGTTTTTGATGTTGGTTTGAATGACATGCTTATTTCAGCGAGTTGAGCTCTTCAGAAGGCTAAAATCTCAACTTCTCCATATGACGCAACTTTTCATGCTTATTGGTTTAAAATAGTTATTTCAGCGAGTTAAGCTCTTCAGAGCAGCATTACCTGAACAACACCAAATGACTCCAGTTTTGATGATGGTTTGACCAACATACTCATTTCAGCAAGATAAGCACTTCAGAAGGCTAAAATCTCAACTTCAACAAATGACATAACTTTTGATGCTGGTTGTTTGAAAATACTTATTTCATCGAGTTAAGCTCTTCAGAACACCAAAACCTGAACTTCACCAAATGACTTTATTATTGATGATGGTTTGACGAACATGCTTATTTGAGTGAGATAAGGACTTCAGAAGTCAAAAATTTCAACTTCACCAAATGACTAAACTTTTGATGTTGTCTTGAATAACATGTGTATTTCAGTGAGTTAAGCACCTCAGAAGCCAAAAATCTGAACTTCACCAAATGAGTTGATGTTTGATTTGGGTTAGACCAAAATGCTTATTTCAGGGTGCTGAGCACATCAGAAGACCAATATCTCACTCCACCAAATGAGATAGTTTTTCATGTTGGTTTGCGTGACATGCTTATTTCATTGAGAGAAGCACTTCTGAAGATCAAAATCTCAACGTCACCAAATGAGTCAACTATTTATGTTGTTTTGACTAACATGTTTACATCAGCGAGTTAAGCGCATCATAAGGCTAAAATTTCAACTTCACCAAAAGACTGAACTTTTGATACTGGTTGCAATAAAATGCTTATTTCAGATAGTTCGGCACTTGAGGAGACCGGAATCTGAACTTCACCAATTGACTTAATTTTTTTATGCTGTTTTGACTAACATGCTTATTTCTCTCAGATAAGCACTTCAGAAGACCAAAATCCGAACTTCAACAAATGACTCAAGTTTTGATGTTGGTGAGACTGACATGCTTATTTCCGTGAGATGAGCACTTCAGAAGTCAAAAATTTCAACTGCACCAAATGACTTAATTTTTAATGCTGTTTTAACTTGCATACTTATTTCAGGACGATAAGCACTTCAGAAATCCAAAATCTGAACTTCACGAAATGACTCAAGTTTTGATGTTGGTTTGACTAACATGCTTATTTCAGTGAGATAAGCAGTTCAGAAATCAAAAATCTCAACTTCACCAAATGACTCAATTTTGATGTTGTTTTGACTGAAGTGCTTGTTTCAGCGAGATAAACATATCAGAACACTAAAATCTCACCTTCACCAGATAACCTAACTTTTGATGCTGGTTACATTAAAATGGTAATTTCAGCGAGTTAAACACCTCAGAAGCCAAAAATCTGAACTTCACCAAATGAGTTGATGTTTGATTCAGGTTGGACCAAAATGCTTATTTCAGGGTGTTGAGCACATCAGAAGACCAATATCTCACTCCACCAAATGAGATAGTTTTTCATGTTGGTTTGCGTGACATGCTTATTTCATTGAGAGAAGCCCTTCAGAAGATCAAAATGTCAACGTCACCAAATGAGTCAACTATTGATGTTGTTTTGACTAACATGTTTACATCAGCGAGCTAAGCGCTTCATAATGCTAAAATTTCAACTTCACCAAAAGACTGAACTTTTGATACTGGTTGCAATAAAATGTTTATTTCAGCGAGTTTGGCACTTGAGGAGACCAGAATCTGAACTTCACCAATTGACTTAATTTTTTTATGCTGTTTTGACTAACATGCTTATTTCTCTCAGATAAGCACTTCAGAACACCAAAATCTGAACTTCAACAAATGACTCAAGTTTTGATGTTGGCGAGACTAACATGCTTATTTCAGTGAGATAAGCACTTCAGAAGTCAAAAATCTCAACTGCACCAAGTGACTTAATTTTTAATGCTGCTTTCACGAGCATGCTTATTTCAGTACGATAGGCAAGTCAGAAATCCAAAATCTGAACTTCACGAAATGACTCAAGTTTTGATGTTGGTTTGACTAACATGCTTATTTCAGTGAGATAAGCAGATCAGAAGACTAAAATCTCAACTTCACCAAAGGCCTTAACTTTGGATGCTGATTTAACTAAACTGCTTATTTCAGTGCGGTAAGCAATTCAGAAGTCAAAAATCTCAACTTCACAAATGACTTCAATGTTCATGCTGTTTTAACTAACATGCTTATTTCACTCAGATAAGCACTTCAGAAGACCAAAATCTGAACTTCACCAAATGACTCAAGTTTTGATGTTGGTGAGACTAACATGCTTATTTGAGTCAGATTAGCAATTCAGAAGGCAAATATCTCAACTTCACCACATGACTTAATTATTCATGCTGTTTTGACTGACATGATTATTTGAGTGAGATAAACACTTCAGAAATCAAAAATCTCAACTTGGCAAAAGCACCTAACTTTGGACGCTGGTTGGACTAAAATGCTTTTTACAGTGAGATAAGCACTTCAGAAATCAAAAATCGCAACTTCACCATCTGACTTAATTTTTGATGGCGTTTTGACTAGCATGCTTATTTAACTCAGATAAGCATTTCAGAATACCAATATCACACTCCACCAAAAATGTTAGTTTTTGATGTTGGTTTGAATGACATGCTTATTTCAGCGAGTTGAGCCTTTCAGAAGTCTAAAATCTCAACCTCACCATATGACACAACTTTTCATGCTTTTTGGTTTAAAATACTTATTTCAGCGAGTTAAGCTCTTCAGAACACCAATACCTGAACTTCACCAAATGACTCCAGTCTTGATGATGGTTTGACCAACATGCGCATTTCAGGAAGTTGAGCACGTCAGACGGCTAATATCCCAACTTCAACAGATGACACAACATTTGATGCTGGTTGTTTTAAAATACTGATTGCAGCGAGTTAAGCTCTTCAGAACACCAAAACCTGAACTTCACCAAACGACTCTAGTTTTGATGATGGTTTGACTAACATGCTTATTTGAGTGAGATAAGCATTTCAGAATTCAAAAATCTCAACTTCACCGAATGACTCAATGTTTGATGTTGTTTTGACTAACGTGCTTGTTTCAGCGAGATAAGCATATCAGAAGACTGAAATTTCAACTTTACCAAAGGACATAACTTTTGATGCTGGTTTGACTTAAATGCTTATTTCCGTCAGATGAGCACTACAGAAGTCAAAAATCTCAACTTTTCCAAAAGACTTGATTCTTGATGCTGGTTAGTCTAAAATGCTTATTTCAGTGAGTTAAGCACTCGAGAACTAAAATCTGATTTTAACCAAATGTCTCAATTTCTCAAGTTATTTAGACTAACATGCTTATTTGAGTGAGATAAGGACTTCAGAAGGCAAAAATTTCAACTTCACCAAATGACTAAACTTTTGATGTTGTCTTGAATGACATGCTTATTTCAGCGAGTTGAGCTCTTCAGAAGGCTAAAATCTCAACTTCACCAAATGACTAACTTTTGATGTTGTTTTGAATAACATGTTTATTTCAGCGAGGTAAGCAGTTCAGAAGGCAGAAATCTCAATATCACCGAATGATTTAATTTTTAATGCTATGTGGATTAAAATGCTTCAATCAAGGAGATAAGCAGTTCAGAAGACAACAATCTGAACTTAGCCAAATAACTCAATTTTAATGTTCGTTTGACGAACATGCTCACTTCAGCGAGTTAAGCACTTCAGAAGATCAAAATCTCAACTTCGCCAAATGACACAACTTCTGATGTTGTTTTGACTAACGTGCTTATTTCAGCGAGATAAGCATAGCAGAAGACCAAAATATCAACTTCAACAAGACACTCAACATTTTATGCTGTTTTGACAACATGCTTATTTCAATGAGATAAGCACTTCAGAAGACCAAAATCTGAACTTCAGTAAATGACTCAAATTTTGACGTTGGATTGACTAACAGGCTTCCTCCAGTGAAATAAGCTCTTTAGAAGTGAAGAATTTCGACTTCACCAAATGACTCAACTTTTGATGCTGTTTTGACTGATATGCTTAGTTCAGTGGGAAAAGCACTTCCTCCAGTGAAATAAGCACTTCAGAAGTCAAAAATCTTGACTTCACCACATGACTCGACTTTTCATGTTGTATTGAGTAACATGCATGTTTGAGTGACATGAGTCTTCTGCTCTGCTTATCTCGCTGAAGTAAGTACGTTAGTCAAAACAACATCAAAAGTTGTGTCATGTGGTGAAGTTGAGATTTTGATCTTCTGAAGTCCTTAACTCGCTGAAATGTACATGCTGGTCAAACTAACATCAAAAATTTGGTAAAGTTCAGATTTTTGACTTCTGAAATGCTTATATCACTCAAATAAGCATGTTAGTCAAACCATCATCAAAACTAGAGTCATTTGGTGAAGTCCAGGTTTTGGTGTTCTGAAGAGCTTAACTTGCTGAAATAAGCATTTTAAACCAACCAGCATCAAAAGTTGTGTCATTTGGTGAATTTAAGATTTTAGCCTTCTGAAATTCTTCGATCGCTGAAATAAGCATGTTAGACAAACAAACATCAACCATTCAGTCATTTCGTGAAGTTCAGATTTTTGTGTT
>NC_063375.1:9283694-9295694 GCF_021869965.1 Rhincodon typus
TTTGAACAAGGACTGCTTTAGTATCTGAGGAGCTGCGAATGGTTCTGAACATTGTGCAATCATCAGCGAACATCCCATCATTGTAAAGGGTTCAGAATTGAGGGTATGCCACATAATTAGACATTCAGTACTGAGGGGGTGCCTCATTGTCAGAGGGTCAACATTGAGGCAGTGCCACATCCTAAAGTTATTAGAATTGAAGGAGTGCCGCTTGATTACAGGAGCCGAGCTGAGGTATTGCAGCACTTAGAGAAGGTCTAACTGAGGGAATGCCTTATTGACAGAGTGTCAGTCTTGAGGTATTGAAGCACAGTCAGAGTTCCAGTACTGAGGGGGCCCCTCATTGCCACTGGGTTAATACTGAGTCAGTTCCTCAACGTTATGGGGTCAGAATTGACGGAGTGCGAAATGATTAAAAGTTCAGGACTAACAACACAGGACTGTCAGTGAGTCAGATCTGTAGGAGTCAGAGGGTCAATACGGAGGCAGTGCCTCATTGTGTAGGTGTTGGAATTGAGCGAGTGTCAACTGATTAGAGAGTGAGTCCAGAGGCATTGTGACACTGTCAATGGGTTAGAACTGAGGGAGCGCCACATGTTAAGAGGGTTGGTACTGAGGTATTTGCAGCAGTGTGGGAGTGCCTCGTTCTCACAGGATATTACTGAGAAAGTGCCTTATTGTCAGTGAAACATGGAATCATAGAATCGCAGATGTACAGTATGAAAACAGACACTTTAGTCCAACTCGTCCATACTGACCAGATAACCAAAATTAATCTATTCAATTTGGCCATATCCCTCAACCCTTCCTATTCGTCGACTCATTCACTTGCCTCTGAAATTTTGTTATTGTGCCATCCATCACCAATTCTACTGGCAGCTTATTGCATACATGTGCCATCCTCTGCATGAAAATGTTGCCCCTTAGGTCCTTTTAAAACTTCCCCTCTCAAAATAAACACATGATATCTAGTTTTGGATTCCCCGACCGAGGGGAAGAGACCCTAGCTGTTCACCCTAGCCATGCTCTCATGATTTTATAAACCTCTATAAGGTTCTCCTCGCCCTCTGACACTCCAGGAAGAATGGCCCGAGCCTATTCAGCCTCTCCTTATAGCTCAAACCCTCCAACCCGGTGGTCACAGGCGTTCAATCTGAAAAGTAACCCTCGACCACCACCCTCTCTCCTACCTTCTATTCAATTTTTGTATCCAGATGGCTCGTTCTCCCTGTATTCCATGTGACCTAACGTTGTTAACCAGTCCACCATGCGAACTTTGTCAAACCACTTAATCAAGAGTGGCACCATAGAATCAAGGCTCTCAAAACTACTTTGGCTGCAGTGCTTTGAAGACTTCCCTTCTCTTTCCCGGTAGGCCTGCAAAAACATTCCTTTCGTGAAGACATTCCAGCCCTGGAGGCAGCTGCTCTGTTGGCTGAAGGATTTGACAAAAGACTGTATGCACAAAGCACTTCCAGTTGACATTTCTGAGGCCCAGAAGGTTGTGTTCATGTCTCAGATGCTTGTCAATTGAGGGCTTATGTGTCATTCTGGTTATTACAGAGTATGATCTCGTCTGACATTATCAAGGAGTTGCTGCGTTCCTGGATATATGATGCAGTGAGATTCAGAAATGGATATTAAAAAGCCTGTGGCATTCTTCAAAAAAAGAATGCCTTCCTCTTTGTCCAGTCCAATATTTCAATAATGGTGAACGGATATTTTTCAGGCTGCGAAGCAGGTTTGCAGTGGAATTCTCCAGGGGCTGCGACTGGGACGTTTGTCGTTCCTGATAGATAATTAATTATCTTGATCGTGGTGTGCAGGGGACAATTTCCAAGTTTGCAGATGCCATTAAACTTGAGAATTGTAAATTGTGAGAAGAATAATGTGGAACTCCAAAAATGCACTGAAAAGTTGGTGGAGTGGGCAGATAGGTGGAAGATGAGGTACAATGCAGAGAAGTGTAAGGTGATGCGCTTTGTCTTTCAAGTGATTTTCCTAACAAAGTAAAAAAAGGAGTATGGACGTGCACAGTTGAAATGATGGTAGCAGTACAGATGGAGAGAGCAATAAATAAAGCATACAGCCTTTGTTAATAGGGGTACAGAGTATACGAGTAAGAAGTTGATGATATTGAAATTCTGCAAGGCAAGTTAAATCTCAGCTGCAGTATTGTGCACAGTTGTGGCCTGCACATTATAGGAAAAAGGCAAATGCATTGATGTGCTGATTATTACTAGAATGGTTCCAGGTAGGAAAAGCTTCAGCTGCAAGAATAGATTGAAGAGTTTGGGATTGTTCTCTCTCAACAGAAGGCTGACAGGAGATGGAATTGAGGTTTTTTGAAATCGTGAGTGTTCAAAACAGAGTAGATAGGGAGAAGATGTCCCTGCTCGTAGAAGAGCTCTATCATACAGTGTGCAGTTAGGTTATGGCGTGCACTGCTGTAAATGTGATGAATGAGGTTCAATGGAGACGTACAGAGGGCATTGGATGAAAATGGTGTGCAGGTGATAGGCGCAAAAAGGATTTGCATGAGATGATAGAGACAACTCAGTATGATGGACCAAATGTCCTCCTTCCCCTTCTGTAATTTTGCGATTTGGTGTATCCAAAAATTACCTGAAATTTATCACAAACACCAAGAAAACAGCACTGTTACGACTTAACTGTCTTTCAAAGGATTACTTTGATTTCAAAATGGTTTTGTGGACTCTCTGAAGACAGATAACATCGGGTTTAAAATGACACAGACGCAGAGGGTCAATACTGAAGCAGTACCTCATTGTAACAGGGTTAGAATTGAGGATGTGCCTCTTGATTGGACAGCCAGTACTGAGATTTTGCAGGTCTATCACAGTGTAAATATTGAATGAAAGCCTCATTGTCAGAGCGTCAGAACTGTGGGAGCGCATTATTGTCAGAGGGTCAGGACTGAGGCAGTGCCTCATTATGCAGATGTCAGAATTGAAGCAGTGTCACATGATGGGAGTGTCAGTCCTGAGGTATTACAGCACTGTCAGTGGTTCAGTACTGTGGGAATGCTTCCTTATCATATGGTCAGTCCTGAGCAGGTGCCTTAATATCATATGTTCAGTCCCGATGGAATGCCTCATCATCGTGAGTCATTACTGAGTCAGTGCCTGTTTGTCAAAGGTACATTACAGAGGGTGTGCATCATTGTCAGAAGTTCAATACAGAGGCAGTACCCGATTGTAAGGGGGTCAGATTGGAGTGTGCCACATGATGAGATGGTCATTTCTGTAGTAGTGCAGTCGGTCAGTTCTGAGGCATTGCCTCATTGTCAGAGGATCATTACTGAGGCACTGTCTCATTGTAAGAGGGTAAGAATTGAAGGGGTCGCACACGTTTAGATGATCAGTACAGAGGTATTGCAGATCTATCAGAAGGTTAGTCCTGAGGGGCTGCCTCGTTGTGAGCAGGTCAGTTTGGAGGAAGTGCTTCACTGTCAGAGCATTGGTACTGAGCGAGTACCTCATTGTGAGGGTCAGAATCAAGGGATTGCTCACATTTTAGACAGTCAGTACATGTAGTCAGCACTGTCAGTGGGTGAGTACGAAGGGTCCATTCTGAAACAGTGCCTCAATGTAATGGGATCAGAATGGATGGAGGGCCACATGATTAGCGGTTTAGCCCTAAGGAATGGAAGCACTGTCAGATCTCATTGCCGTGATATGGAGGTGTCGATATTGGACTGAAGGAGGAGAGAGGATCCAAAAGCTTGTGATTTCAAATAAACGTGTTGGACTATAACCCGGTGTCGTATGACTTCAGACCTCTTTGCCATAGTGTCAAAACTGTGGGAGTGCATTATAGTCACTGGGTCAGTACTGAGGGAGTGCCTCATTGGCAGAGGGTCAATATTGAGGCCGTGCCTCATTGAAATGGGGTCAGGATTGAGGATGTGCCTCACGATTACAGAGTCAGTACTGAGGAACTGCAGCTCTGTCAGAGGATCAGTTCTGAGGCAGGACTGGAATGTCAGACCAGAGGCTCACTGGTCTATAGTTCCCTGGCTCTGCCTCAGCCTCAGTATTGACCCTCTGACAATTATACACTCACACTGATCTTGCCCTCCAATAGTGCTGAAATGCCACAGTACTGATCCTCTCATCAGAATCATAGAATGCTCACAGTGTAAAACAGGCCATTAAGCCCAAATTCACACTGACCCGACCAAGCGCATCTGACCCATGCCCTTAACCTATCGCTGTAACCCTGCATTTCCCGTCTAAGAATAAGGACCTCTCACAGTATTCTCACATGGTGCCCTCCCTCACAATGGACTCTTTGAAAATGAAGCACACCCTTAGGAATGAATCTCTGATGAGACACTCTCTCAGTATTGACCTCTGATCGTGAGGCTCTCGCTCAGTACTGGCCTCCTGACAACTCTGATACCATTACAAAGAGGCACTGCCTCACTAATGACACTCTGGCGAAGGAGCAGTGTGTCAGAACTGACCATCTGACAAGGAGGCACTCCTTCAGTCTGGCCCTCTCTCACTGCTGCAGAAGTGATCTTTTGCTAATGAGGTAGTGCCTGGGTTCTGACCCTGATAGAGCTGAAATACCTCAGTACTTACCGTCAGTCTGTGACAAACCCTTCATTCTGACACCATTACACTGAAGCAAAGCCTCAGTGCTGACCCACTGACAAAGAGTCTCTGTCTCAGAACTGATCAGCTGACAATATGCCAGTGCCCTAGGTACTGACACAATAATAATGAAGCCCACCCTCCGGACTGACTCTCTAAATGTGAGGTCGCCCTCAACTCTGATGCCCTTACAATGAGGCACTGCCCCAGTTCTGACCCCTGCATAATTAAGAACTGCCTCTATCTGACAGTAATGCACTCCTGCAGTAGCGACCCTCCGACAATGAAGCACTCCCTCTGTACTGAAGCTCTGACAGTACTTCAATCCCTCAGTGATGCCCCTCTGACAATGAAACAGTCCATCAGTTCTGACACTGTCACAGTGCTGCAATATCTCAGTGACACTGTAATCGTTTCACACTACCCCACTTTTGATGACTTTATCGTGAGGCAATGCCTCAGCACTGATCCTCCAATACAGCTGCAATACCTTAGCACTGACCCTCTCTGTGTAGCAAACCCTCAATTCCCAAACCGTTACACTGAGGAACTGCCGCAGAACACAAACTCTGACAATGAGTCATTCCCATACGACAATCCCTCTGACAAATGAACGATGCCTCAGAACTGACACACTGACAATAATGCAGTCCCTGAGTACTGACCCACTGATCACAATATCACAGTCATGACCCTCTAATTGTGTGGCGTCCCTCCAATTCGGACACCTTTCGAAAGAAACACTGCCTCCGTATTGATGCTGTGACAGTGCTTCAATAGCTCGGTGCTGACCTGCTAATCATGGAGCCATCCCACAGTTCTGTTCCCGTTACATAAGAGGCCCTCGCTCAATCCTGACCCTCTGACTGAACGAGACTATCTCAGTACAGGTCCTGCAAACGTGTTGCACTTCCTTATTTCTCACCCCATTATATTGAGACGTTGCGCCCAACTGGACCCTCTAACAGTGAGACAGTCCCTCAGCAGTGACACTACTGTGGAGCACTCTCACTGACCCTCTGTCCATGAACCTGTCAATTCTGACCCCTTTACATTGAGGCATTGCGTGAGTATTGACCATTGAGGCACTTCCTCAGTAGTTACCTTCAGACAGTTTAGGGTTAAGGCCAGATGAGGGTCAGGGTGGGTCTAGGGTTAGGTTTAGAGCTGAGGCTAAGGTTAGAGTTGAGGTCAGTATTGAGGCTGCAGTTGGGGGCTGGGACCAGGACCGGGACAAGCTCAGTCGAGGGAGGAGGGAGGAGGGGGGCGGTGGTGGGATGGCCGAGGGCCGGGGCACAGGACATTCGGGGCCTGCAGAGGGAGAGGCTGGGATTAGGGTGAAGGATGAGGGCCGGGTCAGCCTGGGGCTGGGGTTAGAGTTACGCAGGGGCTCCGGTCTGGGACAGGCAGAGGTTAGGGTCGGGGCTGCGGGCTGGGTGCTGGGACTTTAACTGCGTCAGGTTCGGAGTCGCAGTCAGGTCGTGGTCGGGCCCAGGCTCAGGGCCGTGGTTGGGGTTAGGGTCAGGGTCAGGGTCAGGGCTGCGACAGGCTGCGGGGGAGTGTTGGGCTGGGGGGCGCTGATGGCTGGCTCTGGGTCTGGGTCTCAGTCGCTGGCATCTGGGCAGGGTGTGTTAGGGTCGCTGCTGGTTGCCTGGGCCGTGGCGCACAGGCTTCGGGCCAAGGGTTAGGGTCAGTGTCCGATGGCCGCGGCCGGGACATTCCAGAGTTAGGGTTGGGATCGGGGACAAGCTGCGGCAGGGTCAGGGCTGCGATAGGCTGGTGGTTGGTGTCTGCGGCCGGTTTACGGTTACGGCTGGTAAAGGAGCTGAGGACTGGGGTCTGGGGCTGGTGAGTAGGGCCGAGGCTAAGGCTAGGTTTCCGGGGATGGTCTGGTCTGGGGCCGTGAATAAGGTCGGGCCGGGTCGGGCCGAGCTGTGGGGCTGGGGCCGGGTTTAGAGTCAGGGTCCAGGTTGGGGCGAAGGTTTTGGTTAGGTTTAGGGGCTGGGTCAGAGGGCTGAGGCTAAGGCTAGGTTTACGGTGATGGTCTGGGCTGGGGCCCCGGATTGGGTCGGACCGGGCCGGGCCGGGGCTGCGACAGGCTGTCGGCCAGGATTTGGCTGGGGGCTGAAGGCGCGGGTCTGCGGTCAGGGGCCAGGTTTAGGGTTAGGATTGGGGCTAAGATTTTGGTTAGGTTTGGGGCCGGGACAGGCTCGGGTTGGGGTGGGTGTTGGGGGCACGGGTTCCGGGCCAGGACAGGCTGGGATTCGTGTCGGGGGCTGGGGGCCGCGGCCGGGTCTGGAACAGTCTGTGGTTTGGGCCGGGAGCCGGGACAGGCTGCGGGCTGGGGTTAGGGTCAGTTCCGCGGGGTGGGGATGGGGCTGGGACAGATTGGGGATGGAGGCTGGGGCCGGGACAACACCCAGTTAATAAACCATAAAAGTCAGAGCCCGCTGTAAATAAAGTGTAACGCATAGAGCTCCCTGTAAATAAACCCTGTAAATCCTCCCTAAAATCCCCCTGAACCCTCAAACCGACGACTGCAAAAAAAACCCGAAATCACAGAGCCTCCAGTTAATGAAAGCTAAAACACAAGACCCACTGTAAATCAACACTAAATAACAGAGCCCACAGTAAATTACTGCGACATAGTCAGATTCAGATAGTACCTCACAATCAGCAAGTCAGATCTGAGGCAGTGCCTGTTTGTCACACAGTCAGTAATGCGGAAGCGCAGTGTTGTCTAACGGTCATCACTGAGGCAGTGCCACACGATTACAGAATCAGTCCTAAGGGCGTGCCACGCGAATAGAGGATCAAATCCGGGTTATTGCAGCACTGAGAGGGTTGGAGTGAGACAGCACCTCAGTGTCGGCAGTGTACTGAAGTTCTGAGGAAGGGTCCCCTGACCTGAAACGTTAACTCTGTTTTCTCCTTCACAGATGTTGCCAGACCTGCTGAGCTTTTCCAGCAAACCTGACTGCCCTGGTCGATCCATTGTCTCCGCCTGCTCCTGCCTGACAGAACTTATCTCCACCTATCTCGACTCCATTTTCTCCCCCTTGGTCCAGGGACTCCCTACCTACGTCCGTGACACCACCCACGCCCTCCATCTCCTCCAGAACTTCCAACTCCCCGGTCCCTAACACCTCATCTTTACCATGGACGTCCAGTCCCTATACACCTGCATTCCCCATACAGATGGCCTAAAGGCCCTCCGCTTCTTCCTGTCCCGCAGGCCCGACCAGTCCCCCACCACTGACACCCTCATTCGCTCAACTGAACTCGTCCTCACCCTCAACAACTTCTCTTTCAATTCCTCCAACATCCTACAGACAAAGAGGGTGGCCATGGGTACCCGCATGGGCCCAAGCTATGCCTGCCTCTTTGTAGGTTGCATGGAACAATCCCTCTTCCGCAGCTGCACTGGTCCTAAACCCCACTTCTCCCTCCTTTGCATTGATGACTGTATCGGCGCCGCCTCGTGCTCCCACGAGGAGCTTGAACAGTTCATTCACTTCACCAACAACTTCAACACCAACCTTAAGTTCATCTGGACCATCTCTAATACCTCTCTCTCCTTCCTGGACGTCTCTGTTTCCATCTCTGGCAACCACTTAGAAACTGATATCCATTTCAAGCCCACGGACTCCCACAGCTACCTGGAATACACCTCCTCCCACCCACCTTCCTGCAAAAATGCCATCCCCTATTCCCAATTCCTTCACCTCCGCCGTATTTGCTCCCAGGATGAGGCATTCCACTCCCGTACATCTCAGATGTCCTCGTTTTGCAAGGACAGCAAATTCCTCCCCCTCAGTGGTTGAGAACGCCCTCGACAGAGTTTCCTGCATTTCCCGCAACTCATCCCTCACACACCCTCCCCGCAATAACAACCAAAACAGAATCCCCCTTGCCCTCACGTACCAGCCCACCAACCTCCTGATCCAACGCATCATCCTCCGACACTTCCGCCATCTGCAATCCGACCCCACCACCGAAGACAGTTTTCCCTCCCCACCCTTATCTGCTTTCCGGAGGGACCACTCTCTCTGTGACTCCCTTGTACGCTCCACACTCCCCTCCACGCCCATCACACGCGGCACTTTTCCCTGCAACCGCAGGAAGTGCTCCACCTGCCCCGACACCTCCTCCCTCATCCCCATCCCAGGCCCCAAGAAGACTTTCCACATTAATTAGATGTTCACCTGCACATCTGCTAATGTGGTGTACTGCATCTGCTGTTCCCGTTGTGGCCGCCTCGACATCGAGGAAACCAAGCGAAGGCTTGGGGATCGCTTTGCAGAACACCTACGCTCGGTTTGCACTAAACTGCACCTCCCAGTCGCGAACCATTTCAACTCCCCCTCCCATTCCTCAGACGACATGTCCATCCTGGGCTTCCTGCAGTGCCACTACGATGCCACCCGAAGGTTGCTGGAACAGCAACTCATATTCTGCTTGGAAACCCTGCAGCCCAATGATATCAATGCGGATTTCACAAGCTTCAAAATCTCCCCTCCCAAAACCAGCCCAGCTCGTCCCCACCTCCCTGACCTCTCTTTCCTCCCCGCTATCCCTTCCTCCCACATCAACGCCACCCCCATTTCCTACAGACTAACCTCATCCCGCCCCCTTGACCTGTCCGTCCTCCCTGGACTGACGTATCACCTCCCTAACTCCCCACTGACACTCACCTTCACTGGCTCCATCCCCACCTCTTTGACCTGTCTGTCTCCTCTCCACCTATCTTCTCTCTATCCATTTTCTATCCCCGTCCCCCTCTCTCCCGATTTATTTCAGAACCTCCTTCCCCTCCACCAGTTCTGAAGAAGGGTCTAGGCCCGAAACGTCAGCCTTCCTTCTTCTTTGCTGCTTGGCCTGCTGTGTTCATCCATCTGTACAACTTGTTCGCTCAGGTTCTCCAACATCTGCAGTTCCTACTATCTCTGCTAACGCAGAAAACTTGTTTGATGTCCTGCAAGCAATTCAAGTCCTGCGAGATGGTTGCTGAGGGCTGATTAATATTATGCTCTTTCATAGCTTCGGTTGACACGATGGTATTGTTCTGAATAGATTACAAAATTAACGCATCCTCAGGGATACACTCTGATGTAGACACAGGTTTGGCAACTGTTAGCAAAATATGGCCGTGAAGATTAAAACTGTGAAAAGGCAGTAAATGGGGTGGTAGGAACATTTTAATTTAGTGTCCCTTTCATCGTGAAAAGTATGACAAGATCGCAGTTTTATGAATGAATGAAATGCGGTAATAGTAAACATAGTACGCTGGTAAGTGGTCAGTAAAGTTATGAATGAATGAGAGCGCGAGAGTGGTAATTGGAGCGCTTGTGGGTGCATTGCTAAAGAGGACCTTTCGTACAACAGTAAAGAGGTTTGCACCAGTAATTATTTACCAAAATTCACTGGACTCTGGGGTGGTTCCCGCAGATTGGAAAACAACCAATGTGACGCCACTGTTTAAAAAAGGAAGTTGACAAAAAGCAGGTAACTGCAGGCCAGTTAGCTTAACTTCGGTTGTGGGGAACATGCTTGAATCCATCATTAAGGAAGATAATAGCAAGGCAGCTGGATATAAATTGTCCCATTGGGAACACCCAGCATGGGTTCATGAAGCGGAGGTCATGTTTAACTAACTTGGTGGAATTCTTTGAGGACATTACTTGCATGATGGGCAATGGGGAACCTGTGGGTGACGTGTATCTGGATTTCCAGAAGGCATTTGACAAGGTGGCTCGCCAAAGGATGCTACATAAATAAAGTTGCACGATTTTACAGGTAATCTATTGTCATGGATAGAGGATGATTGACGAGTAGAAAATAAAGAGTAGGGGTAAATGAGTGTTCTTCTGGTTGGCGGTCAGTGGCGAGTGATGTGCCTCAGGGATCGGTGTTGGGACTGCAATTGTTTACAATTTACACAGATGATTTGAAGTTGGGAACTAAGTGTGGTGTGTCAAAATTTGCAGATGACACTGAGATGAGCGCTGCAGCAAAGTGTGCAGAAGACACTGAAAGACTGCAGAGGGATATATAGTTTAACTGAGCGGGCAAAGGTCTGGCAGATGGAGTACAATGTCGATACATGTGAGGTCATCCATTTTGGTAGGAATAACAACAAAATGGACTATGGTTTAAATGATAAAAAATTGCAGCATGCTGCTGTGCAGAGGGACTTGGGTGTCCTTGTGCATGAATCGCTAAAAGTAATATTGCAGGTGCAGCAGCTAATTAAAAAGGCAAATAGAATTTTGTCTGTCATTGCTCGAGGGATGGAGTTTAAAAACAGGGAGGTAATGCTGCAGCTGTTTCCGGTCCTGGTGAGGCCGCACCTGGAATACTGTGTGCAGTTTTGGTCTCCTTCCTTGAGAAGGGATATACAAGCACTGGACGGGGTGAGGAGGAGATTCACTCGATTGATTCTAGATTTGAGAGGGTTGGAATATGAAGAGAGACTGAGTAGGGTGGGATAATACTCATTGGAATTCAGAAGAATGAGGGAAGATCTTATAGAAACATGCAAGATTATGAAGGGAATAGATAAGGTGGAGGCAGGGAGACTGTTTCCACGAGCAGGTGAAACTTGGACGAGGGGGCATAGCCTCAAAATAAAAGGAAGTAGATGTAGGACTGAGGACAGGAGGAACTTCTTCACCCAAAGGGTTGTGAATCTGTGGAATTCCCTGCCCAGTGAAGCGGTTGAAGCTACCTCGCTGAATGTTTTTCAGGTAAGGCTAGATAAATTTATGAACAGTAAAGGAATTGAGGTTTATGGTGAGCGGGCGGGTATGTGGAGCTGAGTCTCAAAAAGATCAGCCATGATCTTATTGAATAGCGGGGGAGGCTCGAGGGACCAGATGGCTACTCCTGCTCTTAGTTCTTATATTTTTATGTTATAATGTTGTCGTGCCTCACAAAAACCACAGAAAAGGATATTTTAAGGCGATTGACCCTGCATTACAAAAGACGCGCTTGCCAGAGGTTCTGAGGAAGGATCACCTGACCTGAAACGTTAACTCTGTTTTTTCCCTCACAGATGCTGCCAGACTTGCTGAGCTTTTCCAGCAACTTTGTATTTTTTCCTGATTTGCAGCATCCGCAGTTCTTCCGGTTTTTACTATGTGTTTTGGTATTTATGTACTTATAGTCTTTACTTATAGTTCGCTCTGTCTTTTAGGGTTTATTTGTAAGGGGACTTATTTTACGGATAATTTACAGGTCGGCTCGATGTTGGAGTGTGTTGACAGGTGTTCTGTGTTTTCGAATTTATTTAGAGGGAGCCCTGTGTTTTACATTCTACTTCCTAGGGCATCTGTTTCAGAGGTCATTTAAAGGCGTCTGTGTATTTGAGGGTATAATT
>NC_063375.1:9296194-9325128 GCF_021869965.1 Rhincodon typus
TTTAGTCAAACCAGCATCAAAAGTTGAGTGTCTTCATGAAATTGAGATTTTGGTCTTCTGATATGCTTATCTCGCTAAATTAAGCACATTATTCAAAACAACATCAAAAGATGAGTCATTTGGTGAAGTTGAGATTTTTGACTTCTGAAGTATTCATCTCACTGAAATAAGCATTTTAGTCAAATCAGCCTCAAAAGTTAAGTGTCTTGGTGAAATTTAGATTTTAGTCTTCTGGTATGCTTTTCTCACTGAAATGAGCACGTTGGTCAAAACAACATCAAAAGTTGAGTCATTTGGTGAAGTTGAGATTTTGATGTTCTGAAGTGCTTAACTCGCTGAAATAAGCATGTTAGTCAAACGAATATTAAAAATTGTGTCATTTGGTGAAGTTCAGATTTTTGGCTTCCGAGGTGCTTCACTCGTGAAATATGCATTCGAATTTAACCAGCATCAAAAGTTAGGTCATCTGGTGAAGGTGAGATTTTGGTCTTCTGATATGCTTATCTCGCTAAATTAAGCACGTTATTCAAAACAACACTAAAAGTTGAGTCATTTGGTGATGTTGAAATTTTTGACTTCTGAAATGCTTCTCTCAGTCAAATAAGCATGTCAGACAAACCATCATCAAAACTACAATCATAAGGTGAAATTCAGGTTTTGGTATTCTGAAGAGTTTAACTCGCTACAATAAGCATTTTAAACTGAGCAGCATAAAAAGTTGTGGTATTTGGTGAAGTTGAGGTTTTAGCCTTCTGAAGTGTCAAACTAGCTGAAATAAGCATTTTAGACAAAACAACATCAAATGTTCAGTCATTAGGTGAAGTTGAGATTTTGATCTTCTGAAGTGCTGACCTCATGAAATAAGCATGGCATTCAAACCAACATCAAAAACTAACTCATTTAGTGAAGTGAGATATTGGTCTTCTGAAGTGCTTACCTGAGTGAAATAAGCATTTCAGTCCAACCAGCGTCCAAAGTTGTGTCATTTGGTGAAGTTCTGATTTTTGACTTCTGAAGTGCTTTTCTCACTGAAATAAGCATGTTAGTCAATACAGCATTAAAAATTAAGTCATTTGGTGAAGTTGAGATTTTTGACTTCAGAACTGCTTATCTCACTCAAAAATGCATGTTCGTCAAAACAACATCAAAAGTTGAGTCGTTTGTTGAGGTTGAGATTTTGATCTTCTGATGTGCTTATCTCAAAGGAATCAACATGTCATTCAAACCAACAATTAAAAACCAATTCATTTGGTGAAGTTGAAATATTGGTCTTCCGATGTGATTATCTGAGTGAAATTAGTGTGCAAGTCAAAACAGCACCAATAATTAAGTCGTGTGATGAAGTTGAGATTTTTGAATTCTGAAATGCTTATCTCACTCAAATAAGCATGTTAGTCAAATAAACATCGAAACTTGAGTCATTTTGGGAAGTTCAGATTTTGGATTTCTGAAGTGCTTCACTCGCTGAAAGAAGCATTTTAATCGAACCAGCATCAAAAGTTGAGTCATTTGGTGAATTTGAGATTTTTGATGACTGAAGTGTTTATCTCACTGAAATAAGCATGTCAGTCAAACCAACGTCAAAACTTGAGTCATTTGGTGAAGTGCAGAATTTGGTTTTCTGAAGTGCTCATCGTCCTGAGATAAGCATGTTAGTCAAAACAGCATTAAAAATTAAATCACTTGGTGAAGTTGAGATTTTTGACTTCTGAAGTTCTTATCTGACGCAAATAAGCATGTTAGTCCAACCGACATCAAAACTTGAGTCATTTGGTGATGTTCAGATTTTGGTCTTCTGAAGGGCTCATCTGAGTGAAATAAGCATGTTAGTCAAATTCGCATCAACATTTAAATCATTCGGTGAACTTGGGATTTTTGACTTCTGAAGTGTTTATCTCACTGAAATAAGAATTTTAATCAAATCAGCATCATAAGTTAGGTCCTTTGGAGAAGTTGAGAGTTTAGTATTCTGTTACTCTTATCTCGCTGAAATAAGCATTTTAGTAAAACCAGCATCAAAGGTGAGCGTCTTCTTGAAATTGAGATTTTGGACTTCTGATATGCTTATCTCGCTAAACTTAGCACAGTTTTCAAAACAACATCAAAAGTTGTGTTATTTGGTGAAGTTGAGATTTTTGACTTCGGAAGTGCTTATCTCACTCAAATAAGCATGTTAGTCAAACCAACATCAAAACTTGAGTCATCTGGTGAAGTTCAGATTTTGGTCTTCTGAAGTGCTTATCTGACAGAAATAAGAATTTTAATCAAGTCAGCATCATAAGTTAGGTCCTTTGGTGAAGTTGAGATTTTAGTATTCTGATATGCTTATCTCACTGAAATAAGCATTTTAGTCAAACCAGCATCAAAAGGAGAGTGTCTTCGTGAAATTTTGATTTTGGTCTTCTCATATGCTTATCTCGCTGATTTAAGCACGTTATTCAAAACAACATCAAAAGTTGAGTCATTTGGTGAAGTTGAGATTTTTGATTTCTGAAATGCTTCTCTCAATCAAATAAACATGTTAGTCAAACCATCATCAAAACTACAGTCATTAGGTAAACTTCAGGTTTTGTTGTTCTGAAGAATTTCACTCGCTACAATAAGCATTTTAAACTAACCAACATCAAAAGTTGTGGTATTTGGTGAAGTTGAGGTTTTGATCTTCTGAAGTGCTTGCCTCATGAAATAAGCATGTCATTCAAACCAACATCAAAAACTAACTCATTATGTGAAGTGAGATATTGGTCTTCTGACGTGCTTGTTTGAGTGAAATAAGCATGTTAGTCAAAGCAGCATCAAAAATTAAGTCAGATGGTGAAGTTGAGATTTTGATCTTCTGATGTGCTTATCTCAAAGAAGTCAACATGTCATTCAAACCAACATCAAAAACTAATTCATTTCGTGACGTTGAAATATTGTTCTCCCGATGTGATTACCTGAGTGAAATAAGCGTGTTAGTCAAAACAGCATCAATAATTATGTCGTTTGATGAAGTTGAGATTTTTGAATTCTGAAGTGCTTACCTCACTCAAATAAGCATGTTAATCAAACAAACATCGAAACTAGATTTTGGGAAGTTCAGATTTTGGATTTCTGAAGTGAGTAACTCGCTGAAAGAAGCATTTTAATCCAAACAGCATCAAAAGTTCAGTCATTTGGTGAAGTTGAGATTTCTGACTTCTGAAATGCTTTTCCCACTGAAATAAGCATTTCAGTCTAACCAACATCAAAACTTGAGTCATTTGGTGAAGTCGAGATTCTACACTTCTGAAGTGCTTATTTCACTGGCAGAAGCCTATTAGTCAATCCAACATCAAAATATGAGTCATTTAGTGAAGTTCAGATTGCGGTCTTCTGCTGTGCTTATCTCGCTAAAATAAGCACGTTAGTCAAATTAACATCAAAAAATGAGTCATTTGGTGATGTTCCGATTTTTGTCTTCTGAAGTGGTTATCTCGCTGAAATAAGAATTTTAATCCAACCAGCATCAAAAGTTATGTGATTTGGTGAAGTTGAGATTTTTAACTTCTGAAGTGCTCATCACACTCACACAAGCAGGTCAGTCAAACCACATCAAAACTTGAGTCATTTGGTGAAGTTCAGATTTTGGTCTTCTGATGTGCTTAACTCCATGAAATAAGCATTTAATCCAACCAGCATTAAAAATTAAGTCATTTGGTAAAGTTGAGATTTATGCCTTCTGAACTGCTTAACTCGGTGAAATAAGCATGTTATTCAAAACAACATCAAAAGTTGAGTCATTTGGTGAAGTTGAGGTTTTTGACATCTGAATTGGTTATCTCACTCAAATAAGCATGTTAGTCAAAACGACATTAAAAATTGAGTCATTTGGTGAAGTTCAGATTTTAGTCTTTTCAAGTGTGTAACTCACTGAATTAAACATTTTAATCTAACCAGCATCAAAAACCAAGTAATTTGATAAAGTTGAGATTCTTGACTACTGTAGTGCTCATCTCCCTGATATAAGAATTTTCGTCCAACTCGCATCAAAATTTATGGCCTTTGGTGAAGTTAAGATTTTTGTCTTCTGATGTGCTTATCTCACTCAAAGAAGCATGTTAGTCAAACGAACAGCAAAACTTTAGTCTTTTGTTGATGTTCAGAATTTGGTCTTCTGAAGTGCTTGACTCGCAGAAATAAGCATTTTAATTCAACCAGCATCAAAAATCAAGTCATTTGATAAAGTTGAGATTTTTCACTTCTATAGTGCTCATCTCACTGAAATAAGCATTTTAGTCCAACCAGGATCAAAAGTTATGTCCTTTGGTGAAGGTGAGATTTTAGTCTTCTGATATGCTTATCTCACTGAAATAAGCACGTTAGTCAAAACAACCTCAAAAATTAAGTCACCCGGTGAAGTTCAGAATTTTGACTTCTGGAGTGTTTATCTCACTCAAATAAGCATGTTGGTCTCACCAGCATCAAAACTTGAGTCATTTGGTGAAGCCGAGAATCGACACTTCTGAAGTGCTTAGTTCACTGGCGGAAGCCTATTAGTCAATCCAACATCAAAATTGGAGTCATTTAGTGAAGTTCAGATTTTTGTCTTCTGAAGTGCTTTTCCCACTGAAATAAACATGTTAGTCAAAACAACATGAAAAGTTGAATGTCTTGTTGAAGTTGAGATTTTGGTCTTCTGCTCTGCTTATCTCGTTGCAATAAGCACGTTCGTCAAAACAATATCAAAAGTTGTGATATCTGGTGAAGTTGAGATTTTGATCTTCTGAAGTGCTTAACTCGCTGAAATGAGCATGTTCGTCAAATTAACATCAAAAATTGAGTCATTTGGTGAAGTTCAGATTTTGGTCTTCTGAAGTGCTTTTCCAACTGAAATAAGCATGTCAGTCAAAACAGCATCAAAAATTGAGTGTCTTGTTGAAGTTGAGATTTTGGATTTTTACTATGCGGACCTCGCTGAAATAAGTCGGTTAGTCAAAACAATATCAAAAGTTGTGACATTTGGTGAAGTTGACATTTTGATCTTCTGAGGAGCTTCACTCGCTGAAATGAGCATGTTAGTCAAACTAACATCAAAAATTGAGCCATTTGGTGCAGTTGAGATTTTTATCTTCTCAAGTGCTTATCTTTGTGAAATAAGAATTTTAATCCAACCACCATCAAAAATTATGTCAATTGGTGAAGTTGAGATTGTTGACTTCGGAAGTGCTTATCTCACTCAAATAAACATGTTAGTCAAACCAACATCAAAACTTGAGTCATTTGGTGAAGTTCGGATTTTGGTCTTCTGAAGAGCTTATCTCACTCAAATAAGCATGTTAGTCAAAACAACATAAAAAGTTGAGAGTCTTGTTGAAGTTGAGATTTTGGTTTTCTACTATGCTTGTGTCGCTGAAACAAGTAGGTTAGTCAAAACAATATCAAAAGTTGTGACATTTGGTGAAGTTGAGATTTTGATCTTCTGAAGTGCTTCACTCGCTGAAATGAGCATTTTAGTCAAACTAACACCATTTGTTGAAGTTCAATTAGGTCAAGTGATGTGCTTATCTGAGTGAAATAAGCATGTTAGTCAAAACAGCTTAAAAAAATTAAGTCATTTGGTGAAGGTGAGATTTTTGATCTCTGATGTGCTTTTTCACTGAAATAAGCATTTTCATTTAACCAACATCAAAAGTTAGGTCATCTGGCGAAGGTGAGATTTTAGTCTTGTGGTATGCTTGTCTCGCTGAAATAAGCACGTTATTCAAAACAATATCAAAAGTTGAGTCATTTGGTGAAATTCAGACTTGTGATTTCTGAAGTGCTGACCTCTCTGCAATAACCATGTCAGTCAAACAAACATCAGAACTTGAGGCATTTGGTGAAAGTGAGATTTTGGTCTACTGAAGATCTTAACTCGCTGAAATAAGCATTTTATTCCAACCAGTATCAAAAGTTGAGTCATTTGGTAAAGGTGAGATTTTTGAATTATGAAGTGCTTATCTCACTCAAATAAGCATGTTAGTCAAACAAACATCTAAACATGAGTCATTTTGTGAAGATCAGATTTTGGACTTCAGAAGTGCTTAACTCGCTGAAAGAAGCATTTTAATTCCAACCAGCATCAAAAGCTGAGTCATTTGGTGAAGTTGAGAGTTTTGCCTTCTGAAGTGCTTAACTCGCTGAAATAAGTATTTTAATTCAACCAGCATCAAAAGCTGAGTCATTTGGTGAAGTTGAGAGTTTAGCCTGCAGAAGTGCTTGCCTCGCTGAAAGAAGCATTTTAATCCAACCAGCATCAAAAGCTGAGTCATTTGGTGAAGTTGAGATTTTAGCCTTCTGAAGTGCTTAACTCGCTGAAATAAACATGTAAGTCAAAACAGCATCAAAAGTTGAGTCACTTGGTGAAGTTGAGATTATGATCTTCAGACGTGCTTATCTCAATGAAATAAGCATGTCATTCAAACCAACATCAAAAACTAACTCATTTGGTGAATTTCAGTTATTGGTCTTCTGATGTACTTATCTGAGTGAATTGAGCATGTTAGTCAAAACAGCATTAAAAATTAAGTCATTTGTTGATGTTGAGATTTTTGATTTCCGAAGTGCTTAAATCGCTGAATAAGCATGTTAGTCACCAACATGAAAACTTGAGTCATTTGGTGAAGTTCTCATTTTGACCTTCTGAAGTGCTTACCTCAATCAAATATGCATGTTACTCAAAACAACATCAAAAGTTGAGTCATTTGGTGAAGTCGAAATTCTTCACTTCTGAAGTGCTTATTTCACTGGATGATGCCTGGTAGTCAATCCAACATCAAAATTTGAGACATTTAGTTAAGTGCAGATTTTGGTCTTCTGAAGTACTTATCTCACTGAAATAAGCATGTTGTCAGAACAACATAAAAAGTTGAGTGTCTTGTTGAAGTTGAGATTTTGGTCTTCTGCTCTGCTTCTATCGCTGAAATAAGCACGTTAGTCAAAACAACATCAAAAGTTGTGTCATTTGGTGCAGTTGAGATTTTCATCTTCTGAAATGCTTATCTCAATGAAATAAGCACGTCATTCAAACCAACATCAAAATCTATCGCATTTGGTGAAGTTCAGATATTGGTCTTCTGATGTGGTCATCTGAGTGAAATAAGCATTTTAGTCAAAACAGTATCAAAAATTAAGTCATTTTTGAAGTTGAGATTTTTGGCTTCTGCACTGCTTATCTCACTCAAATAAGCATGTTAGTCTTGCCAACATCAAAACTTGAGTCAATTGATTGAAGTTCAGATTTTGGTCTTCTGAAGTGCTTATCTGAGTGAAATAACCGTGTTGGTCAAAACAGCATAAAAAAATTAAGTCATTTGGTGAAGGTGTGATTTTTGACCTCTGATGTGCTTATATCACTGAAATAAGCATTTTAATCATACCAGCATCAAAAGTTGAGTGTTTTGGTGAATTTGCGATTTTGGTCTTCTGATATGCTTATCTAACTGAAATAAGCACCGTGGTCAAAACAAGATCAAAATTGAGTCATTTGGTGAAATTCAGATTTATGTCTACTGAAGGGCTTAACTCAATGAAATAAGCGTTTTAATTCCACCAGCATCAAAAATTAAGTCATTTGGTGAAGTTGAGATTTTTGCCTGCTGAAGTGTTTATCTCACTCCCATAAGCATGATAGTCAAAACAACATCAAAACTTGAGTCTTTTGTTGAAGTTCAGAATTTGTTCTTCTGAAGTGCTTAACTCGCTGAAATAAGCATTTTAATACAACCAGCATCAAAAATCAAGTCATTTGATGAAGTTGAGATTTTTCACTTCTGTCGTGCTCATCTCACTGAAATAAGCATTTTAGTCCAACCAGGATCAAAAGTTATGTCCTTTGGTGAAGGTGAGATTTTAGTCTTCTGATATGCTTATCTCGCTGAAATAAGCACGTTAGTCAAAACAACCTCAAAAATTAAGTCGCATGGTGAAGTTCAGAATTTTGACTTCTGAAGTGTTTATCTCACTCAAATAAGCATGTTAGTCTAACCAACATCAAAACTTGAGTCATTTGGTGAAGTCGAGATTCGACACTTGTGAAGTGTTTCGTTCACTGGCGGAAGCCTGTTTGTCAATCCAACATCAAAAATTGAGTCATTTGGCGAAGTTCAGATTTTGATCTTCTGAAGTGCTTCACTCGCTGAAATGAGCATGTTAGTCAAACTAACATCGATAATTGAGTCATTTGGTGAAGTTCAGATTTTTATCTTCTCAAGTGCTTAACTCACTGAATTAAACATCTTCGTCTGACCAGCATCAAAAATCAAGTCATTTGATGAAGTTGAGATTCTTGACTTCTGTCGTGCTCATCTCACTGAAATAAGAATTTTCGTCCAACCAGCATCAAAATTTATGTCCTTTGGTGAAGTTGAGATTTTTGTCTTCTCATATGCTTATAACGCTGAAATAAGAACGTTAGTCAAACGAACATAAAAAATTGTGTCATTTGCTGAAGTTCAGATTTTTGATTTCTGAAGTGCTTAACTCGCTGAAAGTAGCATTTTAATAAAACCAGCAACAAAAGTTAGGTAATCTGGTGAAGGTAAGATTTTAGTCTTCTGAAGTGCTTAACTCACCAGAAATGAACAAGTTAGTCAAATTAACATCAAAAATTGAGTCATTTGGCGAAGTTCCGATTTTTGTCTTCTGAAGTGCTTATCTCGCTGAAATAAGAATTTTAATCCAACCAGCAATAAAAATTATGTCATTTGGTGAAGTTGAGATTTTTGCCTACTGAAGTGCTTATCTCACTTACAGAAGCATGTTAGTCAAAACAACATCTAAAGTTGAGTCATTTGGTGAAGTTGAGATTTTTGACTTCTGAAGTGCTTATCTCACTGAAATAAGCATGTTAGTCAAACTAACATCAAAATTTGAGTCATTTGTTGAAGTTCAATTCGGTCTAGTGATGTGCTTGTCTGAGTGAAATAAACATGTTAGTCAAAACAGCTTAAAAAAATTAAGTCATTGGGTGAAGGTGAGATTTTTGACCTCTGATGTGCTTTTTCACTGAAATAAGCATTTTCATTTAACCAACATCAAAAGTTAGGTCATCTGGTAAAGGTGAGATTTTAGTCTTGTGGTATGCTTATCTCTCTGACATAAGCACGTTATTCAAAACAATATCAAATGTTGTGTCATTTGGTGAAGTTCAGACTTGTGATTTCTGAAGTGCTTATCTCCCTGCAATATGCATGTTAGTCAAACAAACATCAGAACTTCAGTCATTTGGTGAAGGTGAGATTTTGGTCGACTGAAGATCTTAACTCGCTGAAATAAGCATTTTATTCCAAGCAGCATCAAAAGTTGAGTCATTTGGTGAAGGTGAGATGTTTGAATTATGAAGTGCTCATGTCACTCAAATAAGCATGTTAGTCAAACAAACATCTAAACATGAGTCATTTTGTGAAGATCAGACTTTGGACTTCAGAAGTGCTTAACTCGCTGAAAGAAGCGTTTTAATTCCAACCAGCATCAAAAGCTGAGTCATTTGGTGAAGTTGAGAGTTTAACCTTCTGAAGTGCTTAACTCGCTGAAATAAGTATTTTAATTCAACCCGCATCAAAAGCTGAGTCATTTGGTGAAGTTGAGTTTTCAGCCTTATGAAGTGCTTAACTAGCTGAAATAAACATGTTAGCCAAAGCAGCATCAAAAGTTGAGTCACTTGGTGAAGTTGAGATTATGATCTTCAGACGTGCTTATCTCAATGAAATAAGCATCTCATTCAAACCAACATCAAAATCTATCTCATTTGGTGAATTTCAGATATTGGTCTTCTGATGTGGTTATCTGAGTGAAATAAGCATTTTTGTCAAAACAGCATCAAAAATTAAGTCATTTTCGACGTTGAGATTTTTGGCTTCTGCACTGCTTATCTCACTCAAATAAGCATGTTCGTCTAGCCAACATCAAATCTTGTGTCTATTGATTGAAGTTCAGATTTTGGTCTTCTGAAGTGCTTATCTGAGTGAAATAAGCATGTTAGTCAAAACAGCATCAACATTGAAGTCATTTGGTGAAGTTGAGATTTTTGACTTCTGAAGTGCTTATCTCCCTGAAATACGCATTTTAGACAAATCAGCATCAAAAGTTAGGTCCTTTCGTGAACTTGAGATTGTCGTCTTCTGATATGCTTGTCTCGCTGAAATAAGCATTTTAGTCAAACCAGCATCCAAAATTGATTGTCTTGGTGAAATTGAGATTTTGGTCGTCCAGTAAGCTTATCTCGCTGAATAAAGCAGGTTCGACAAATCAACATCGAAAGTTGAGTCATTTGGTGAAGGTGAGATTTTGATCTTCTGAAGTACTTTACTCGCTGAAATAAGCCTGTTAGTCAAACGAACATAAAAAATTGTTAGATTTGTTGAAGTTCAGATTTTTGGCTTCTGAGGTGCTTAACTCGCTGAAATAAGCATTTTAATGTAACCAGCATCAAAAGGTAGGTCATCTGGTGAAGGTGAGATTTTAGTCTTCTGATAAGCTTATCTCGCTGAAAAAAGCACGTTATTCAAAACAATATCAAAAGTTGAGTCATTTGGTGAAGTTGAGACTTGTGATTTCTGAAGTGCTTATCTCTCTGCAATAAGCATGTTCGTCAAACCAACATCAAAACTTGAGTCATTTGGTGAAGGTGAGATTTTGGTCGACTGAAGATCTTAATTCGCTGAAATAAGCATTTTATTCCAAGCAGCATCAAAAGTTGAGTCATTTGGTGAAGGTGAGATGTTTGAATTATGAAGTGCTTATGTCACTCAAATAAGCATGTTAGTCAAACAAACATCGAAACATGAGTCATTTTGTGAAGATCAGATTTTGGAAAAAAAAAAGTGCTTATCTCGCTGAAATAAGAATTTTAATCCAACCAGCATTAAAACTTACGTCATTTTATGAAGTTGAGAGTTTTGCCTACTGAAGTGCTTATCTCACTCACATAAGCATGTTAGTCAAAACAACATCAAAACTTGTGTCATTTGTTGAAGTTCAATTAGGTCTTGTGATGTGCTTATCTGAGTGAAATAAGCATGTGAGTCAAAACAGCTTAAAAAAAATTAAGTCATTTGGTGAAGGTGAGATTTTTGACCTCTGATGTGCTTTTTCACTGAAATAAGCATTTTCATTTAACCAACATCAAAAGTTAGGTCATCTGGTGAAGGTGAGATTTTAGTCTTGTGGTATGCTTATCTCGCTGAAAGAAGCACGTTATTCAAAACAATATCAAAAGTTGAGTCATTGGGTGAAGTTCAGACTTGTGATTTCTGAAGTGCTTGTCTCTCTGCAATAAACATGTTAGTCAAACAAATATCAGAACGTGAGTCATTTGGTGAAAGTGAGATTTTGGTCGACTGAAGATCTTAACTCTCTGAAATAAGCATTTTATTCCAACCAGCATCAAAAGTTGAGTCATTTGGTGAAGGTGAGATGTTTGAATTATGAAGTGCTCATCTCAGTCAAATAAGCATGTTCGTCAAACAAACATCGAAACATGAGTCATTTTGTGAAGATCAGATTTTGGACTTCAGAAGTGCTTAACTCGCTGAAAGAAGCATTTTAATTCCAAACAGCATCAAAAGCTGAGTCATTTGGTGAAGTTGAGAGTTTAACCTTCTGAAGTGCTGAACTGGCTGAAATAAGTATTTTAATCCAACCAGCATCAAAAGCTGAGTGATTTGGTGAAGTTGAGAGTTTAGACTGCAGAAGTGCTTGCCTCGCTGAAAGAAGCATTTTAATCCAACCAGCATCAAAAGCTGAGTCATTTGGTGAAGTTGAGATTTTAGCCTTCTGAAGTGCTTAACTCGCTGAAATAAGCACGTTGGTCAATACAACATCAAAAGTTGAGTCACTTGGTGAAGTTGAGATTATGATCTTCAGACGTGCTTATCTCAATGAAATAATCATCTCATTCAAACCAACATCAAAAATTAACTCATTTGGTGAATTTCGGTTATTGGTCTTCTGATGTACTTATCTGAGTGAATTGAGCATGTTAGTCAAAACAGCATTAAAAATTAAGTCATTTGTTGATGTTGAGATTTTTGATTTCTGAAGTGCTTAAATCGCTGAATAATCATGTTAGTCTAACCAACATGAAAAATTGAGTTATTTGGTGAAGTTCTCATTTTGACCTTCTGAAGTGCTGACCTCACTCAAATATGCATGTTACTCAAAACAACATCAAAAGTTGAGTCATTTGGTGAAGTCGAAATTCTTCACTTCTGAAGTGCTTATTTCACTGGATGATGCCTGGTAGTCAATCCAACATCAAAATTTGAGTCATTTAGTTAAGTGCAGATTTTGGTCTTCTGAAGGACTTATCTCACTGAAATAAGCATGTTGTCAGAACAGCATAAAAAGTTGAGTGTCTTGTTGAAATTGAGATTTTGGTCTTCTGCTCTGCTTCTATCGCTGAAATAAGCACGTTAGTCAAAACAACATCAAAAGTTGTGTCATTTGGTGAAGTTGAGATTTTCATCTTCTGAAGTGCTTATCTCAATGAAATAATCATCTCATTCAAACCAACATCAAAATCTATCTCATTTGGTGAAGTTCAGATATTGGTCTTCTGATGTGGTTATCTGAGTGAAATAAGCATGTTCGTGTCGCCAACATCAAATCTTGAGTCAATTGATTGAAGTTCAGATTTTGGTCTTCTGAAGTGCTGATCTGAGTGAAATAAGCATGTTAGTCAAAACAGCATAAAAAATTAAGTCATTTGGTGAAGATGAGATTTTTGACCTCTGATGTGCTTATATCACTGAAATAAGCATTCTAGTCATACCAGCATCAAAAGTTGAGTGTTTTGGTGAAGTTGCGATTTTGGTCTTCTGATATGCTTGTCTAACTGAAATAAGCACCGTGGTCAAAACAAGATCAAAATTGAGTCATTTGGTGAAATTCAGATTTATGTCTCCTGAAGTGCTGAACTCGCTGAAATGAGCATTTTAATTCCACCAGCATCAAAAATTAACTCATTTGGTGAAGTTGAAATTTTTGCCTTCAGAAGTGCTTAAAGGGCTGAAATAAGCATGTTAGTCAAACCAACATCAAAAATTCAGTCATTTGGTGCATTTCAGATTTTTTTCTACTGATTTGCTGATCTCGCTGAAAGACGCATTTTAGTCCAAACAGCGTTAAAAATTAAATCATTTGGTGAAGTTGAGATTTTTGACTTCTGAATTCCTTATCTCATTCAAATAAGCATGTTAGTCTCAACAACATTAAAAATTGAGTCATTTGGAGAAGTTCAGATTTTCGTCTTCTCAAGTGCTGAACTCGCTGAAATAAGCACGTCAGTCAAAACAACATCAAAAGTTGAGTCATTTGGTGAAGTTGAGATTTTGATCTTTTGAAGTGCTTACCTCACGAAATCAGCGTGTCATTGAAACCAACATCAAAAACTAACATTTTTGGTGAAGTGAGATTTTGATCTTCTGAAGTGCTTATCTGTTTCAAACAAGCATGTTAGTCCAACCAACAGCAAAAGTTATGTCATTTGGTGAAGTTCAGATTTTGGTCTTCTGAAGTGCTTATCTGAGTGAAATACGCATGTTAGTCAAAACAGCATCAACATTGAAGTCATTTGGTGAAGATGAGATTTTTGACTTTTGAAGTGCTTGTCTCCCTGAAATACGCATTTTAGACAAATCAGCATCAAAAGTTTGGTTCTTTCGTGAACTTGAGATTGTAGTCTTCTGATATGCTTATCTCGCTGAAATAAGCATTTTAGTTAAACCAGCATCCAAAAGTGATTGTCTTGGTGAAATTGAGATTTTGGTCTTCTAATATGCTTCACTCGCTGAAATGAGCATGTTAGTCAAACTAACATCAATAATTGAGTCATTTGGTGAAGTTCAGATCTTTATCTTCTCAAGTGCTTAACTCACTGAATTAAACATCTTCGTCTGACCAACATCAAAAATCAAGTCATTTGATGAAGTTGAGATTCTTGCCTTCTGTCGTGCTCATCTCACTGAAATAAGAATTTTCGTCCAACCAGCATCAAAATTTATGTCCTTCGGGGAAGTTGAGATTTTTGTCTTCTCATATGCTTATAACGCTGAAATAAGAACGTTAGTCAAACGAACATAAAAAATTGTGTCATTTGCTGAAGTTCAGATTTTTGGCTTCTGAGTTGCTTAACTCGCTGAAAGAAGCATTTTAATTTAACCAGCATCAACAGTTAGGTCGTCCGGTGAAGGGTTGATTTTTGACATCTGAACTGCTAATCTCACTGAAATAAGCATTCCAGTCAAATCAGCATCAAAGGTTAGGTCCTTTAGTGAAATTGAGATTTTTGTCTTCTGAAGTGCTTATCACACTCACATAAGCATGTTAGTCAAAACAACATCTAAAGTTGAGTCATTTGGTGAAGTTGAGATTTTTGACTTCTGAAGTGCTTGTCTCAATCAAATAAGGATGTTAGTCAAACTAACATCAAAACTTGAGTCATTTGTTGAAGTTTAATTAGGTCTAGTGACGTGCTTATCTGAGTGAAGTCAGCATGTTAGTCAAAACAGCATAAATAAATTAAGTCATTTGGTGAAGGTGAGATTTTTGACCTCTGATGTGCTTTTTCACTGAAATAAGCATTTTCATTTAACCAACATCAAAAGTTAGGTCATCTGGTGAAGGTGAGATTTTAGTCTTGTGGTATGCTTATCTCTCGGACATAAGCACGTTATTCAAAACAATATCAAAAGTTGAGTCATTTGGTGAAGTTCAGACTTGTGATTTCTGAAGTGCTTGTCTCTCTGCAATAAGCATGTTCGTCAAACAAACATCAGAACTTGAGTCATTTGGTGAAGGTGAGATTTCGGTTGACTGAAGATCTTAACTCGCTGAAATAAGCATTTTATTCCAACCCGCATCAAAAGTTGATTCATTTGGTGAAGGTGAGATGTTTGAATTATGAAGTGCTTATCTCACTCAAATAAGCATGTCAGTCAAACAAACAGCTGAACATGAGTCATTTGGTGAAGTTGAGATTTTCGTCTTCTGAAGTGCTTAACTCGCTGAAATAAGCATGGAAGTCAAAACAACAGCAAAATTTGATTCACTTGGTGAAGTTGAGATTTTGATCTTCAGACATGCTTATCTCAATGAAATAAGCATGTCATTCAAACCCAGATCAAAAACTAACTCATTTGGTGAATTTCAGTTATTGGTCTTCTGATCTGCATATCTGAGTGAATGAAGCATGTTAGTCAAAACAGCATCAAAAATTAAGTCATTCGTTGATGTTGAGATTTTTTATTTCTGAATTGTTTTAATAGCTGAATAAGCATGTTAGTCAAACCAACATCAAAACTTGAGTCGTTTGTTGAAGTTCAGATATTGGTCTTCTGAAGTGCTTATCTGAGTGAAATAAGCATGTTAGTCAAAACAGCATAAAAAATTAAGTCATTTGGTGAAGGTGAGATTTTTGACCTCTGATGTGCTGATGTCACTGAAATAAGCATTTTAGTCATACCAGCATCAAAAGTTGAGTGTTTTGGTGAAGTTGCGAATTTGGTCTTCTGATATGCTTGTCTAACTGAAATAAACACCTCAGTCAAAACAAGATCAAAAATTGAGTCATTTGGTGAAATTCAGATTTATGTCTACTGAAGTGCTGAACTCGCTGAAATAAGCATGTTAGTCAAACGAACATAAAAAATTGGGTCATTTGGTGAAGTTCAGATTTTTGGCTTCTCAGGTGCTTATCTTGCTGAAAAAGGCATTTTAATTTAACCAGCACCAAAAGTTAGGTCTTCTGGTGAAGGTGAGGTTTTACTCTTGTGGTATGCTTATCTCGCTGAACTAAGCACGTTATTCAAAACAATATGAAAAGTTGAGTCATTTGGTGAAGTTGAGCCTTATGATTTCTGAAGTGCTTATCTCTCTGCAATAAGCATGTTAGTCAAACCAACATCAGAACTTTTGTCATTTGGTGAAGGTGAGATTTTGGTCTACTGAAGATCTTAACTCGCTGAAATAAGCATTTTATTCCAACCAGCATCAAAAGTTGAGTCATTTGGTGAAGGTGAGATTTTTGAATTATGAAGTGCTTATCTCAGTCAAATAAGCATGTTCGTCAAACAAACATCGAAACATGAGTCATTTTGTGAAGATCAGATTTTGGACTTCAGAAGTGCTTAACTCGCTGAAAGAAGCATTTTAGCCCAACCAGCATCAAAAACGGAGTCATTTGGTGAAGTTGAGAGTTTAGCCTTCTGAACTGCTGAACTCGCTGAAATAAGTATTTTATTCCAACCAGCATCAAATGCTGAGTCATTTGGTGACGTTGAGATTTTAGCCTTCTGAAGTGCTGAACTCGCTGAAATAAGTATTTTATTCCAACCAGCATCAAATGCTGAGTCATTTGGTGACGTTGAGATTTTAGCCTTCTGAAGTGCTTAACTCGCTGAAATAAGCATGTTAGTCAAACGAACATAAAAAATTGGGTCTTTTGGTGAAGTTGAGATTATGATCTTCAGACGTGCTTATATCAATGAAAGAAGCATGTCATTCAAACCAACATCAAAAACTAACTCATTTGGTGAATTTCAGTTATTGGTCTTCTGATGTACTTATCTGAGTGAATTGAGCATGTTAGTCAAAACAGCATCAAAAATTAAGTCATTTGTTGATGTTGAGATTTTTGATTTCTGAATTGTTTTAATAGCTGAATAAGCATGTTAGTCAAACCAACATCAAAACTTGAGTCAATTGATTGAAGTTCAGATTTTGGTCTTCTGAAGTGCTTATCTGAGTGAAATAAGCATGTTAGTCAAAACAGCATAAAAAATTAAGTCATTTGGTGAAGGTGAGATTTTGTACTTCTGATGTGCTTATATCATTGAAATAAGCATTTTAGTCATACCAGCATCAAAAGTTGAGTATTTTGGTGAAGTTGCGAATTTGGTCCTCTGATATGCTTATCTGACTGAAATAAGCACCGTGGTCAAAACAAGATCAAAATTGAGTCATTTGGTGAAATTCTGATTTATGTCCACTGAAGTGCTTAACTCGCTGAAATAAGCATTTTATCCAACCAGCATCAAAAATTAAGTCATTTGGTGAAGTTCAGATTTTGATTTCTGAAGTGCTTATCTCAAAGAAATAAGCATTTTAGTCCAACCAACGTCCAAAGTTAGGTCCTTTGGTGAAGTTCAGATTTTGATCTTCTGTCGTGCTTATCTCAAATAAATCAATATTTCATTCAAACCAACATCAAAAACCAACTCATTTGGTGAAGTTGAGATATTGGTCTTCCGATGTGATTATCAGAGAGAAATAAGCGTGTAGTCAAAACTGCATCAACAATTAAGTCATTTGATGAAGTTGAGATTTTTGAATTATGAAGTGCTTATCTCACTCAAATAAGCATGTTTGTCAAACAAACATCTAAACATGAGTCATTTTGTGAAGATCAGATTTTGGACTTCAGAAGTGCTTAACTCGCTGAAAGAAGCATTTTAATCCAACCAGTATCAAAAGCTGAGTCATTTGGTGAAGTTGAGATTTTAGCCTTCTGAAGTGCTTAACTCGCTGAAATAAGCATGTTAGTCAAACGAACATAAAAAATTGGGTCATTTGGTGAAGTTCAGATTTTTGGCTTCTCAGGTGCTTATCTTGCTGAAATAAGCATTTTAATTTAACCAGCACCAAAAGTTAGGTCTTCTGGTGAAGGTGAGTTTTTAGTCTTCTGGTATGCTTATCTCGCTGAAATAAGCACGTTATTCAAAACAATATCAAAAGTTGAGTCATTTGGTGAAGTTGAGCCTTGTGATTTCTGAAGTGCTTATATCTCTGCAATAAGCATGTTAGTCAAACCAACATCAGAACTTTTGTCATTTGGTGAAGGTGAGATTTTTTTCTACTGAAGATCTTAACTCGCTGAAATAAGCATTTTATTCCAACCAGCATCAAAAGTTGAGTCATTTGGTGAAGGTTAGATTTTTGAATTATGAAGTGCTTATCTCAGTCAAATGAGCATGTTAGTCAAACAAACATCTAAACATGAGTCATTTTGTGAAGATCAGATTTTGGACTTCAGAAGTGCTTAACTCGCTGAAAGAAGCATTTTAACCATACCAGCATCAAAAGCTGAGTCATTTGGTGAAGTTGAGAGTTTAGCCTTCTGAAGTGCTGAACTCGCTGAAATAAGTATCTTAATCCAACCAGCATCAAAAGCTGAGTCATTTGGTGAAGTTGAGATTTTAGCCTTCTGAAGTGCTAAACTCGCTGAAATAAACGTCAGTCAAAACAGCATCAAAAGTTGAGTCACTTGGTGAAGTTGAGATTATGATCTTCAGACGTGCTTATCTCAATGAAAGAAGCATGTCATTCAAAACAACTTCAAAAACTAACTCATTTGGTGAATTTCAGATATTGGTCTTCTGATGTGCTTATCTGAGTGAATTGAGCATGTTAGTCAAAACAGCATTAAAAATTAATTCATTTGTTGATGTTGAGATTTTTGACTTCTGCACTGCTTATCTCACTCAATTAAGCATGTTAGTGTAACCAACACCGAAACTTGAGCCATTTGTTGAAGTTCAGATTTTGGTCTTCTGAAGTGCTTATCTGAGTGAAATAAGCATGTTAGTCCAAACAGCAAAAAAATAATTATGTCATTTGGTGAAGGTGAGATTTTTGACCTCTGGTGCTTACATCACTGAATTAAGCTTTTTAACCATACCAGCATCAAAAAGTTGAGTGTTTTGGTGAAGTTGCGATTTTGGTCTTCTGATATGCTTATCTACCTGAAATAAGCACCGTGGTCAAAACAAGATCAAAATTGAGTTATTTGGTGAAATTCAGATTTATGTCTACTGAAGTGCTTAACTCAATGAAATAAGCATTTTAATTCCACCAGCATCAAAAATTAAGTCATTTGGTGAAGTTGAGATTTTTGCCTTCAGAAGTGCTTAAAAGGCTGAAATAAGCATGTTACTCAAACCTGGCCTCCTGCAGTGCCACAACGATGCCACCCGAACGTTGCAGGAACAGCAACTCATATTCCGCTTGGGAACCCTGCAGCCCAATGGTATCAATGTAGATTTCACAAGTTTCAAAATCTCCCCTCCCCCCACCGCATCCCAAAACCAGTCCAACTCGTCCCTGCCTCCCTAACCTGTTCTTCCTCCCACCTATCCCCTCCTCCCACCTCAAGCCGCACCTCCATCTCCTACCGACCAACCTCATCCCGCCCCCTTGACCTGTCCGTCCTCCCTGGACTGACCTATCCCCTTCCTAACTCCCTACCTACACTCACCTTTCCTGGCCCCATCCCCGCCTCTTCGACCTGTTTGTTTCCTCTCCACCTATCCTCTCCTCTATCCCTCTTCTATCCGCCTCCCACTCTCTCCCTATTTATTTCAAAACCCCCTTCCCCTCCCCCTTTTCTGATGAAGGGTCTAGGCCCGAAACGTCAGCCTCTCTGCTCCTATGATGCTGCTTGGCCTGCTGTGTTCATCCAGCCCTGCACCTTGTTGTCTCGGATTCTCCAGCATCTGCAGTTCCTACTATCTCTGATCAAAAATTCAGTCATTTGGTGCATTTCAGATTTTTTTTCTTCTGGTTTGCTTATCTCGCTGAAAGACGCATTCTAATCTAAACAGCGTTGAAAATTAAATCATTTGGTGAAGTTGAGATTTTTGACTTCTGAAGTCCTTATCTCATTCAAATAAGCATGTTAGTCGAAGCAACATTAAAAATTGAGTCATTTGGAGAAGTTCAGATTTTAGTCTTCTCAAGTGCTGGACTCACTGAAATAAGCACGTTAGTGAAAACAACATCAAAAATTAAGTCATTTGTTGAAGTTGAGATTTTTGCCTTCAGAAGTGCTTAAATGGCTGAAATAAGCATGTTAGGCAAACCAACATCAAAAATTCAGTCATTTGGTAAATTTCAGATTCTTTTCTTCTGATTTGCTTGTCTCGCTGAAAGACGCATTTTAATCCAAGCGTTAAAAATTAAATCATTTGATGAAGTTGATATTTTTGACTTCTGAAGTCCTTATCTCACTCAGATAAGCATGTTCGTCCAAACAACATTAAAATTTCAGTCAGTTGGACAAGTTCAGATTTTAGTCTTCTCAAGTGCTGATCTTGCTGAAATAAGCACGTCAGTCAAAACAACATCAAAAGTTGAGTCATTTGGTGAAGTTTAGATTTTGATCTTCTGAAGTGCTTACCTCATGAAATCAGCATGTCATTCAAACCAACATCAAAAACTAACATTTTTGGTGAAGTGAGATATTGATCTTCTGAAGTGCTTATCTAAGTGAAATAGGCATGCTAGTCAAAACAGCATCAAAAATTAAGTCAGATGGTGAAGTTGAGATTTTTGATTTCTGAAGTGCTTATCTCACAAAAATAAGCATTTTAGTCCAACCAGCGTCCAAAGTTAGGTCCTTTGGTGACGTTGAGATTTTTGTCTTCTGAAGTGCTTATCTCACTCAAATAATCATGTTCGTCAAACCAACATTAAAACTTGAGTCATTTTGTGAAGTTCAGATTTTCGTTTTCTGAAGTGCTTATCTCACTGAAATAAGCATGTTAGTCAAAACAGGATCAACATTGAAGTCATTTGGTGAAGTTGAGATTTTTGACTTCTGAAGTGCTTATCTTCCTGAAATAAGCATTTCAGTCAAACCAGCATCAAAAGTTCGGTGTCTTGGTGAAATTGAGATGTTGGTCTTCTGTTAATGCTGATCTCGCTAAAGTAAGGACGTTATTCAAAACAACATCAAAAATTGAGTCATTTGGTGAAGTTGAGATTTTGATCTTCTGACATGCTTATCTCAAAGAAATCAACATGCCATTTACATCAACATCAAAAACCAACTCATTTGGTGAAGTGGAGTTATTGGTCTTCCGATGTGATTATCTGCGTTAAATAAACATTTTAATTAACACAGCATCAATAATTAAGTCATTTGATGAAGTTGAGATTTTTGAATTCTGAAGGGCTTATCTCACTCAAATAAGCATGTTAGTCAAACTAACGTCGAAGCTTGAGTCATTTTGTGAAGTTCACATTTTGGACTTCTGAAATGTTTAACTGCTGAAAGTAGTATTTTAATCAAAACAGCATTAAAAGTTGAGTCATTTGGTCTTCTCAAGTGCTTATCTCACTGAAATAAGCATGTTGTCAAAACAGCATAAATTTCATTGTCTTTTTGAAGTTGAGATTATGGTCTTCTGCTATGCTTATCTCGCTGAAATAAGCACGTCAGTGAAAACAACATCAAAAGTTGTGTCATTTGGTGAAGTTGAGATTTTGATCTTCTGAAGTGCTTAACTCGCTGAAATGAGCATGTTAGTCAAACTAAAATCAAAAATTGGGTCATTTGGTGAAGTTCAGATATTTGTCTTCTGAAGTGCATTTCTCGCTGAAATAAGAATTTTAATCCAACCCGCATCAAAAATAATGTCATTTGGTGAAATTGAGATTTTAGCCATCTGAAGTGCGTATCTCACTCAAATAAGCATGTTAGTCAAACCAGCATCAGAAGATAGGTCATTTGGTGAAGTTGAGATTTTCGTCATCTGATTTGCTTAACTCGCTGAAATGAGCCTTTTAATTTAACGAGCATCATAAATTAAGTCATTTGGTGAAATTGAGATTTTTGCCTTCAGAAGTACTGATGTCACTTAAATATCCATGTTCGTCAAAACAACATCAGAAGCTGAGTCATTTGGTAAAGTCGAGATTCTTCACTTCTGAATTGCTTGTTTCACTGGAGGAAGCCTGTTAATCAATACAACATCAACATTTTGGACATTTAATGCAGTTCAAATTTGGTCTTCTGAAGTGCTTATTTCACTGAAATAAACATGTTAGTAAAAACAGCATCAAAAGTGGTGTGTCATGTTAAAGTTGAGACTTTGGTCTTCTGCTTTGCTTATCTCGCAGAAATAAGGACGTCAGTCAAACTAACATAAAAACTTGTGACATTTGGTGAAGTTGAGATTTTTGACTTCTGAAGTGCTTATCTCGCTGAAATGAGCATGTTAGTAAAAACTAACATCAAAAATTGAGTCTTTCGGTGAAGTTCAGATTTTTGTCTTCTGAAGCGCTTAACTCGGTGAAATAAGCATTTTAATCCAAACAGCATCAAAAGTTGAGTCGTTTGGTGAAGTTGAGCTTTTAGCCTTCTGAAGCGCCAATCTGGCTGAAGTAAGCATGTTAGTCAAAACAACATCAAAGGTGAGTCATTTGGTGAAGTTGAGATTTTGATCTTCTGAAGTGCTTTTTTTCAGTGAAATAAACATGATTGTCGAAACAGCATCAAAAGTTGAATGTCATGTTGAAATGAGACTTTGGTCTTCTGCTTTGTTTATCTGGCAGAAATAAGCACGTCAGTCAAATCAACATCAAAAGTTGTGTCATTTGGTGAAGTTGAGAATTTGGTCTTCGGTAGTGCTTATCTCTCTGAAAGGAGCATGTTAGTCAAACTAACGTCAAAAATTGAAAGATTTGGTGCAGTTCAAATTTTTGCCTTCTGAAGTGCATATCTCGCTGAAATAAGAATTTTAATCCAACCAACATCAAAAATTATGTCATTTGGTGAAATTGAGATTTTAGCCTTCAGAAGAGCGTATCTCACTCATATAAGTATGTTCGTCAAAACGACATCAAAAGTTGAGACATTTGAAAAAGTTGAGATTTTTTACTTCTGAAGTGCTTATCTCACGCAAATAAGCATGTTAGTCAAACAAACATCAAAATTTCAGTCATTTTGTGAAGTTCAGATTTTGGTCTTCTGAAGTGCTTCACTCGCTGAAATAAACATTTTAGTCCAACCATATCAAAAGTTGAATCGTTTGGTGAAGTTGAGATTTTAGCCTTATGAAGCGCTTAACTCGCTGAAGTAAGCATGTTAGTAAAAACATCAAAAGTTGAGTCATTTGGTGAAGTTGAGATTTTGAGCTTCTGAAGTGTTTATCTCAATGAACTAAGCATGTCATTCAAACCAACAAGAAAAACTAACCCATTTGGTGGAGTAGAGATTTTGGAATTCTGAAGTGCTTTCTCACTGAAATAAGCATTTCAGTCAAATCAGGACCAAAAGTTAGGTCCTTTGGTGAAGTTGAGATTTTAATCTTCGCATAAGCTCATCTCACTGAAATGAGCATTTTAGTCAAACCTGAATCGAAAGCTGAGTGTTTTGGTGAAGTTGAGATTTTGATACTCTGAAGTGCTTAACTCACTGAAATAAGCATGTTCGTCAAAACAACATCAAAATTTGAGTCATTTGGTGAAGTTGAGATATTTGACTTCTGAAGTACTTATCTCACTGAAGTAAGCATGTTAATAAAATCAGCATCTAAAGCTGAGTCATGTGCTGAAGTTGAGGTTTTAGTCTTCCGATGTGCTTGTCTGAGTGAAATCAACGCGTTAGTCAAAACAGCATCAATAATTAAGTCATTTGGTGAAGTTGAGATTTTTGACTTCTGAAGTGCATGTCTGACTCAAATAAGCATCTTAGTCAAACTAATATCAAAAATTGAGTCATTTGGACAAGTTCAGATTTATGTGCACTGATGTGCTTAACTCGCTGAAATAACCATTTGAATCCAAGCAGTATCAAAAATTAAGTCGTTTGGTGAAGTTGAGATTTTTGCCTTCAGAAGTGCTTATCTCACTCAAACATGCATGTTATTCAGCACAGCATCAAAAGTTGAGTCGTTTTGTGAAGTCGAGAATCTTCACTTCTGAAGTGATTATTTCACTGGAGGAAGACTGTTAGTAAATCCAAATCAAAATTTGAGTCATTTAGTGAAGTTGAGATTTTGGTCTTCTGAAGTGCTTATCTCACTCAAATAAGTAAGTTAGTCAAAATAGCATCTAAAGTTGAGTCATTTGTAGAAGTTGAGATTTCTGACTTTTTAATTGCGTATTTCACTGAAATAAACATGCTCGTCAAAACAGCATCAAAAGTTGAGTGTCATGTTGAAGTCGAGATTTGGTCTTCTGCTTTGCTCACCTTGCAGAAGTAAGCACGTTAGTCAAAACAACATCAAAAGTTGTGTCATTTGGTGGAGATGAGATTTTGATCTTCTGAAGTGCTTAACTCGCCGAAATGAGCATGTTCGTCAAACTAACATCAAAAATTGAGTCATTTGGTGAATTTCAGATTTTTGTCTTCTGAAGTGCTTATCTCGCTGAAATATTAATTTTAATCCAACCAGCATCAAAAATTATGTCATTTTGTGAAATTGAGATTTTAACCTTCTGAAATGCCGATCTCACTCAAATAAGCATGTTAGTCAAAACATCATCTAAAGTTGAGACATTTGGTCGAGTTGAAACTTTTGACTTCTGAAGTGCTTGTCTGACTCAAAAAAGCATGTTAGTCAAACAAACATCAAAACTTGAGTCACTTTGTGAAGTTCAGATTTTAGTCTTCTGAAGTGCTTAACTCGCTGAAATAAGCATTTTAAGCCAACCAGCATGAAATGTTGGGTCGTTTGGTGAAGTCGAAATTTTAGCGCTTAACTCCCTGAAGTAAGCATGTTAGTCAAAATGACATCAAAAGTTGAGTCATTTAGTGAAGTTGAGATTTTGATCATCTGAAATGCTTCTCTCAATGAAATAAGCATGTCATTCAAACCAACATGAAAAACTAACTCATTTGGTGGAATTGAGATATTGGTCTTCTGATGTGCTCAACTCCCTGAAATAAGCAGTTTGGTCCAACCAGATTCAAACATCAAGTCATTTGGTGAAGTTGAGATTTTATTCTTCTCATATGCTTACCTCACTGAAATAAACATTTTAATTTAACCAGCATCATAAATGAAGTCATTTGGTGAAGTTAGGGTTTTTGCCATCTGACGTCCTTAAATCGCTGAAATAAGTATGTTCGTCAAAACAACATCAAAAGTTGAGTCAATTGGTGAAGTTGAGATTTTTGACTTCTGAAGAGCTGATCTCACTGAAATAAGCATTTTCGTCAAATCAGCATCAAAAGTTGAGTCATTTGCTGAAGTTCAGATTTTGGTTTTCTGATATGCTTATCTAACTGAAATAAGCACGTTAGTCAAAACAACATCAAAAATTGAGTCACTTGGTAAAGTTGAGATTTATGTCTACTGAAGTGCTTATCTCGCTGAAATGAGCATGTTAGTCAAACTAACATCAAAAATTGAGTCATTTGGTGAAGTTCAGATTTTTGTCTTCTGAAGTGAATATCTCGCTGAGATAAGAATTTTAATCCAACCAGCATCAAAAATTATGTCATTTGGTGAAACTGAGATTTTAGCCATCTGAAGTGCGTATCTCACTCAAATAAGCGTGTCAGTCAAAACAACATCAAAAGTTGAGTCATTTGGTGAAGTTGAGAGTTTGATCTTCAGAAGTGTTCATCTCAATGAAATAAGCACGTCATTCAAACCTGCATGAAAAACTAAGTCATTTGACGGAGTTGAGATATTGGTCTTCTGATGTGCTCAACTCCCTCAAATAAGCATTTTGGTCCAAACACATTCAAACATCAAGTCATTTGGAGAAGTTCAGATTTTTGGCTTCTGATGTGCTTATGTCGCTGAAATACGCATGTTCGTCAAATCAGCATCAAAATGTAGGTCATTTGGTGAAGTTGATATTTTAGTCATCTGATTTGCTTAACTCGCTGAAATGAGCCTTTTAATTTAACGAGCATCATAAATTAAGTCATTTGGTGAAATTGAGATTTTTGCCTTCAGAAGTACTTATCTCACTTAAATATGCATGTTCGTCAAAACAACATCAGAAGCTGAGTCATTTGGTGAAGTCGAGATTCTTCACTTCTGAAATGTTTATTTCACTGGAGGAAGCCAGGTAATCAATCCAACATTAAAATTTGAGTCATTTAATGAAGTTCAGATTTTGGTCTTTTCAAGTGCTTATCTCACTGAAATAAGCATGTTAGTCAAAACAGAATCAAACGTTGAGTGTCATGTTGATGTTGAGATTTTAGCCTTCTGAACCGCTTAACTCTCTGAAGTAAGCATGTGAGTCAAAACAACATCAAAAGTTGAGTCATTTGGTGAAGTTGAATTTTGATCTTCTGAGGTGCTTATTTCATTGAAATAAACTTCTGAGTCAAAACAGCACCAAAAGTTGAGTGTCATGTTGAAGTTGAGATTTTATCCTTCTGAACCGCTTAACTATCTGAAGTAAGCATGTTCGTCAAAACAACTTCAAAAGTTGTGTCATTTGGTGAAGTTGAGATTTTGATCTTCTGAAGTGCTTATCTCGCTGAAATGAGCATGTTAGTCAAACTAACATCAAAAATGGAGTCATTTGGTTAAGTTCAGATTTTTGTCTTCTGATGTACATATCTCGCTGAAATAAGAATTTCAATCCAACAAGCATCATAAATTATGTCATTTGGTGAAATTGAGATTTTAGCCTTCTGACGTGCGTATCTCACTCAAATAAGCATGTTAGTCAAAACAACATCTAAAGTTGAGTCATTTGGTGAAGTTGAGATTTTTGACTTCTGAAGTGCTTATCTCACTCAAATAAGCTTGTTAGCCAAACAAACATCAAAACTTGAGTCATTTTGTGAAGTTCAGATTTTGATCTTCTGAAGTGCTTATCTCAATGAAATAAACATTTCATTCAAACCAACATGAAAAACTAATTCATTTGCTGGAGTTGAGAGTTTAGACTTCTGAAGTGCTTACGTACTGAAATAAGCATTTTAGTCAAACCTGCATCAAATGCTGAGTGTTTTGGTGAAGTTGAGATTTTGATCTTCTGAAGTGCTTAACTAGCTGAAATAAGCATGTTCGTCAAAACAACATCGAAATTTGAGTCATTTGGTGGAGTCGAGATTCTTCAATTCTGAAGTGGTTATTTCACTGGAGGAAGCCTGTTGGTCAAACCAACATCAAAATTTCAGCCATTTAGTGAAGTTCAGATTTTGGTATTCTGAAGTGCTCATCTCACTGAAATAAGCATGTTAGTCAAAACAGTATACAAAATTAAGCCATTTGGTTCAGTTGAGATTTTTGACTTCTGAAGTGCTTTCTCCCTGAAATAAGCATTTTAGTCAAAACAGCACCAAAAGTTAAGTCCTTTGGTGAAGTTGAGATTTTAGTCTTCGCATAAGCTCATCTCGCTGCAATAAGCATTTTAGTCAAACCTGCATCAAAAGTTGAGTCATTTGGTGAAGTTGAGATTTTTGACTTCTGAAGTGCTTATCTTACAGAAATAAGCATGTTAATCAAATCAGCATCAAAAGTTGAGTCATTTGCAGAAGTTCAGATTTTAGTCTTCCGATGTACTTAACTGAGTGAAATGAGCGTGTCAGTCAAAACAGCATCAATAATTAAGTCAGTTGGTGAAGTTGAGATTTTTGACTTCTGAAGTGCTTATCTGACTCAAATAAGCATGTTAGTCTAACCAACATCAAAACTTGAGTCATTTGGTGAAGTTCAGATTTTGATCTTCTGAAGTGCTTATCTCACTGAAATAAGCATGTTAGTCAAAACAGTATTAAAAGTTGAGTGTCATGTTGAAGTTGAGATTTCGTCTTCTGCTTTGCTTACCTTGCAGAAGTCAGCACGTTAGTCAAAACAACATCAAAAGTTGTGTCATTTGGTGGAGATGAGATTTTGATCTTCTGAAGTGCTTAACTCGCTGAAATGAGCATGTTCGTCAAACTGACAGCAAAAATTGAATCATTTGGTGAAGTTCAGATTTATGTCTACTGAAGTGCTTAACTCGCTGAAATAAGCATTTTAATCCAAGCAGTATCAAAAATTAAGTCATTTGGTCAAGTTGAGATTTTTGCCTTTGGAAGTGCTTATCTCACTCAAATAAACATGTAACTGAGCACAACATCAAAAGTTGCGTCATTTGGTGAAGTCGAGATTCTTCACTTCTGAAGTGGTTAATTCACTGGAGGAAGATTGTTAGTCAATCCAACATCAAAATTTGATTCATTTATTGAAGTTGAGATTTTGGTCTTCTGAAGTGCTTATCTCACTGAAATAAGTATGTTAGTCAAAACAGCATCAAAAGTTGTGTCACGTATTAAAGTGGAGATTTTGATCTTCTTAAGTGCTTAACTCGCTGAAATAAACATGTTATTCAAAACAGCATTAAAAATTAAGGCGTTTGGTGATGTTGAGATTTTTTACTTCTGAAGTTCTAATCTCACTCAAAAAAGCATGTTAGTCAAAACAGCACAAAAAGTTGAGAGTCATGTTAAAGTCGAGGTTTCGTCTTCTGCTTTGCTGACCTTGCAGAAGTTAGCACGTTCGTCAAAACAACATCAAAAGTTGTGTCATTTGGTGGAGATGAGATTTTGATCTTCTGAAGTGCTTCATTCGCCGAAATGAGCATGTTCGTCAAACTAACATCAAAAATTGAGTCATTTGGTGAATTTCAGATTTTTGTCTTCAGAAGTGCTTATCTTGCTGACATATTAATTTTAATCCAACCAGCATCAAAAATTATGTCATTTTGTGAAACTGAGATTTTAGCCTTCTGAAATGCCAATCTCAGTCAAATAAACATGTTAGTCAAAACATCATCTAAAGTTGAGTCATTTGGTGTAGTTGAAACATTTGACTTCTGAAGTGCTTGTCTGACTCAGAGAAGCATGTTAGTCTAACCAACATCAATACTTAAGTCATCCGGTGAAGTTCAGATATTGGTCTTCTGAAGTGCTTAACTCGCTGAAATAAGCATTTTAAGCCAACCAGCATCAAATGTTGAGGCGGTGGTGAAGTCGAGATTTCAGCCTTCTGAAGCGCTTAACTCGCTGAAGTAAGCATGTTTGTCAAAACAACATCAAAAGTTGTGTCACTTGGTGAAGTTGAGATTTTCATCTTCTGAAATGCTTATCTCAATGAAATAAGCATGTCATTCAAACCAACAATAAAAACTAACTCATTTGGTGGAATTGAGATATTGGTCTTCTGATGTGCTCAACTCCCTGAAATAAGCATTTT
>NC_063375.1:9325628-9342065 GCF_021869965.1 Rhincodon typus
CTGCTGCCTCATAGCGCTAGGGATCCTGGTTCGATTCCACCCTTGGGCGACCGTCTCTGTGGATTTTGCACATTCTCCGTGTCAGTGCAGGTTTGTGTGTTTTCTGAGTGCTCCGGTTTCCTCCCACAGTCCAAAGATATAAAGCCGAGGTGGATTGGCTATGCTAAATTGCCCATAGTGCCCAGGGATGTTCGGATCAGACATGGGAAATATAGGGGAATGGGTCTGGGAGAGATGTTCTGCAGAGGGGCGGTGTGGACTTGTTGGGCTGAATGGCCTGTTTCCACACTGAAGGGATCCTATGAATCAATATTAAGTGAATGCTGCACTGTCAGAGTGGCAATATTGAAGGAGTGCTCCAGGATCAGAGGGCCAAGAGGAAGGGAGTCACATTTCTGTCAAAGGGTCAGTCGTCAGGTTAGTGCTGAGGGAATACCGGTATGTCAGAGGGTTAACATATGTCAATCATCAGTATTCCAGAGTGTATTGTACTGAGGGAGTGCCTCATCGTCAGAGGGTCAGCTCTCTGACAGTGCTTCTTTGTTAGTGTGCCACTCACTGAACGCTGACCCTCTGACAATGCAGCTTTCCCTCACTACTGACCTTCTGACAGCGCAGCATTCTGTCATCATTGACCGTCTGACAGTGTAGCATCTGCTTCATATTGACCCTTCGATATTGTGGTACTCCCTCAGTGATGATAGTCTGACAATGGAGCATTCTCTCATTACTGACCCTTTGCTGTGCTGCTCTGTCTGAGCACTCACTCGCTGAAGTTGCAGTACTCCATTAATAGTTGACCTTCTTTAATATTGACTTCCTTAATATTGACTCTCGATAGTGGAGCACTCCCTTAATATGGACGCTCTGATAGTGTCGCATTCGTTTAACATTTGCCTGCTCACAGTGCAGCACTCCCCGAATATCAAACCTCAGAGGGTGAAATACTCCTTTAATATTGACCATCTGAGACTGCAGCATTCCCTCGGTGCGAACTCTCTGCCAGTACAGTACTCCCTTATTATTGGAGCACAAGCAGTGCAGCACTCCCTGAATATTGGCAATCGAGAATGCGGCATCCCCTTAACATTGACCTGTTCGCAGGGCAGTACTCTCCTAATGTCAAACCTCTATCAGAGGGTCCGCCCTGAGGGAGTGCCCCATTGTCAGTAGGTCAATTCTGACTCAGTGCGACTTTGTCAGAGGGTTAATACTGAGGTAGTGACTCAGTTTAAGACGGTCAAAATGAAGGAAGGACCTCACAACACCGAGTCAGTACTGAGATAGTGTCGCACTGTCACAGGATCAGTTGAGGGAATTCCTTATTGACAGTTTGTCAGTTCTGAGGCAGTGCCTCCATGTAATGGATTTAGAAATGAGGGAGGATAACATGATTAGAAGGTCAGTAGTAAGGTATTGCAGTCAGAGTGTCACTACTAAGCGAGTACATCATTGTCACAGGGTCTGTACTGAGGTATTGAAGAACTGTCAGAGGCTCGGTACTGAGCGAGTGCTTCCTTGACAATGACTCCCTCTGCAGGGCTATCATGTCATTTCTGGAGAGTCAGTCTTGAAGGAGTCACCCATTGAGAGAGAATCAGTTCTGATGGAGGGCCGCATTATCAGAGGGTCAGTACTGAAGGAGTTGTAAACGGGTCAATTCTGGAGCAGTGCCTCATTGTGACTGTGTGTTGGGGTTTGCACATTCTTCCTATGTCTTTGTGGGCTTCCTCCAGCTGCTCCGGGTTCCTCCTAAAGACTAAAGATGTGTGGATGAGGTGAATTGGCCACGCTAAATTGCCCATTATGTCCAGGGATGAGTAGTTATGTGAATTATCCATTGGAAGTGCAGGGTTACAGGGATTGGGGGGGGGGGGGGGGGGTGGGGGGGGGAGTGGGCGGGGGGCGGGGGTCAGTGTGGTGGAATGCTTTTTGGAGTCATTATGGACTTGTTGGGCCAAATGGCCTGTTTCCACACTGTAGGGAGTCTAATGATTGTGGGTCAACTGTCAGCACAAGGACTGGAGTGGTTCAAAAAGGCAGCTCAACACCACCTTCTCATGGGGCAAATAATGGCAGCCAATAAAGCTGGACCAGACAGCGATCTTTAGATCTCCCAAATGAATTTTAAAAACCCTGAAGTCCTCACCCATGGGGTCATTCCACTCAATCTTGTCTCTTTTGGATCGTAAAAACAAGAAGAATAGGAATCAGCACTTCGAGCCTGTTTCACTTTTCAACATGATCATGGCTGATCATTGAACTCACACTGTTTCTCTCCACTGTCTTTGTTCTCTTCAGTCCTAAGCACCATATCCAATTTCCCTTTGAAAATAGTTAATGGTTTGACCTCAACAGTTCCCAGACAGAATTCCACAGGCTGACCTCTGTCTGGGTGAAGACATTTCTCCTCATTTCCTAAATGATCTCCCCTTCTTCCTTGACTCTAAGCCCTATTTCTGGACTCCTAAGTCATTGAGGACATCATTACTGCATCTGCCTTGTCCAGTCCTCTTTAAATTTATAGGCTTCCACCAGATGCCCGTTCTTCTTTTAAACGCCCACGAATATAGGCCTAACTGATCCAGTTATTCATCTCTCAATACCACCATCCCAGAAATCACCCTGGTAAATCTTTCACTCACTGTCACTATAACCAATCCATGAATCCCCTCACTCAGGCAGCCAACGAACCGTCTGCCTTGTTCACCACCTGCATATGGTCAGGGTCAGGGTCAAGGTCAGGGTCACACTTGCTTTCAGCGACAGGTATAAGGACACTAAGGTCTCAGTGCACCACTCCCGTTCCCAATCTATCACCCTTCAGATAATAAATGGCTTTTCAGTTTTTGCTCCCAGCTGAGATAACTTCACATTTATCCGAGAGATAGTTCATCTGCTACGTACTTACCCACACGTCAACTGAACTCAACCTGCCTCAGAGCCACCATATCATGGCCCCAACAGACAGGGTAACATACAGAGCCATGACTGAGGAATATGCCTCATGGAAGACTTCGTGCAAGGCTCAACAAAAGTGGTATACCCAGAAACAGGCTTCCAACCTCAGGTGTGCACCAGGTTAAAAGTATAGAATTATGGACGAAGAAAGACCAGGTGTTCGGCAACTAATTAGTAACTAGGAACCATGTGACCACGTGTCCGTGTCCAAACCCCACATGAGCAAAAGAGGGCGGGCGCGACAGTTTAACCAATCAGATGACAAGGTCTGATCATGAGCCCCACCTACGAACGACAGAGTCTCGCCCGTGAGGACCGGGGCGATGCCCATGACGTGCAGTTGCTCCAATCAGCGGAGGCAGGGGAAAGATTGAATTAAGGAGGATATTCTTCACCCAGAGGGTTGTTAATCTATGGAATTCCTTGGCCGGTGAAGTAGTTGATGCTACTTCAGTAACCGCTTTTAAAGATAAGGTAGATTTTCTTTGAACAATAAACGAATTAAGAGATACGGTGAGAACGCGGGTAAGTGGATCTGAGTCCGCAAAAAGATCAGCCATGATCTTATTGAATGGCGGAGCAGGCTCGAAAGGCCGGATGGCCTATCCCTGCTCCTAGTTCTTATGTTCTAAAGCCAGACCACGACCACGACCACGCCCACACCGAGGAAAGAGCGCCAGAGGAGGTGAAGATAGGTGCGTGCCCCGCAAGAACGAGATCTCTTGTTTTCAAATTCTGAACCGTCACCGTCAGCACCGACACCGTTCCCCGCACCGCCCCCCCCCGATAATGCGGCCCCTCCCTATGCACCGACCACCCCGCCCCCCTCTGTGGAAAGAGGAAGTTACTGTTTTGAGTCCAGTGAAACGTTTTGCAATTGAAGTGAAGTGGAAATTTGATGGATATGATCCTGTCGAAAGGGGATAGAGAAATACATGGAACAGAATGGATTATTAGCGTAAATTAGAGAGTGAGGGGGTTTGCAGACCAAAGTGTGCCAATGAATAAAAGGGGAAAGACAGTGGTAAAAGATGTAGAGGAGAGACAAAGCATTGCTCCAGAGCAGGTGTTAATGATAGAATGAAGATCTGATTGAAAAGGAAATAAAGCATGAAGACAGGATGCAATCACGAGGGGAAAATATATCCAATCAGAGGACTGTGCTAATGCGTCAAAAGCTGTTGAACTCAGTATTGAATGTAGACCAATGTTTTGTCTCTTCTCAACAACCATTACTACTGCCTTTGTGTTCTGTGGAAGGGTCACCGGACCTGGAACTTTAACTCTGTTTTTTGCCTCCACAGATGCTGCCAGACCTGCTGAACTTTTCCAACAGCTTCTGTTTTCGTTACCTTTGCATTTGCTTTGTGTTCAATGGTGAATTTGATCTTTAATCTCCCTCACCCTGTAACTTTGTCTTGACCTTTTAGCCCACATTCCTGTCTCCCCCTTTCAACAGCATAGAACATACAACATTACATAGAACATTGCAGCACAGTACAGGCCCTTCGGTCCTCGATGTTGCGCCGACCTGTGAAACCAATCTGAAGCCCATCTAACTATCTAAAACACTCTCACATTTTATCTTTTTACTGCAATTGAGTTTAAAGGCAGGGACACAACTTTCCAAGTATGCTTCCACCTCCTGGATGTAGTGCTGCTGTCATTCTGCTCAATTTCCTTTCCTCCCTTTCCAGGGTCTTAATGTCCTTCCTAAAATATGGTGTTCAGGATTCACTATGTACTCAACTGGAGCTGACAGCACTACTTTATAAAGGTTTAGCATCACTTTCATGCTTTTTTACTCTCATCTTCCAGTACTGAAGCCCAGAGTCCCACTGACAGTGCGAACTTATCTCAGTACTGACCGTCTGACAATGAGGCACTCCCTCAGTACTGATCTTCTGACAGTGCTGCACGACTTCAGGACTGATCCTCTCATCATGTGGCATGCCCTCAATTCTGACCCGCTTAGAATGAGGGACTGCCTCAGTATTGACCCTCTGACAAAAAGGGACTGCCTCAGAACGGCTCTTCTGGCAGTGCCGCACTACTTCAGTACAGACCCTATAAGTGTGTTGCATTCCCTCAATTCTGACCCTATTACATCCGTGCAGTGCCTCACACCAGATCCTCTGACAATGAGGCAATCCCTCAGAACAGATCCTCTGACAAAGAGGTACTGCCTCAGAACTGACCGGCTGATAATAAGGTACTCCTTAGTACAGAGCCTTTGCTAATGAGTCCCTTCCTCAATCCTGACCCTCTGACAGTGCTGCATTACCTCAGTATTGACCATCTAAACTCCCTCAAATCTAATCCCTTTGCAATTAGGCAATGCCTCAGAACTGACCTGTTGACAATAAGGCATTCCCATCATTCTGACCTTCTGACAGTGCTGCATTACCTCAGTACTGACACTCTTACAGTTCTTCAATACCTCAATATTGAGCCCCGGACATTTGACACTCCCTCTATTCTGACTCCATCACATTGAGGGACTGCCTCGGAATGGATCCTCTAAGAACGAGTCACTCCCTTAGTGTTCACCCTCTAACAATGAGACACTGCCTCAGAACTGACCTCGTGATAATAAGGCACTCCCTCTATGCTGATCTGCTGATTACGGGGCCCTTCCTCAGTAATGACCCTGTAAACATGATGAACTTGCTCAATTCCGACCCCATTAAATGAGGCACTGGTTCAGCATGCAACTCTGACTATAATGCACTCCACGGTTCTGACCGTCTGACAGTGCTTCAATACAGAATAGATTGACCCCCTTACAAAGAGTCACTGCCTCTGTAGTGACCCGCTGACGATAAGGCCCTCCCTCAGTACCTACCCTCTGATAGTGCTGCAGTCCTCAGTATTGATCCTCTAAATGTGATCCTCTGAATTCTGATCCCATTACATTGAGGCACTGCCTCACAATCGGCCCACAACAGCATCTCATTAGGGAAATGAAGTGTAGACTGGGTGACGGCTTTGCAGAACAGCTACAGACACTCTGACAAAGAGACACTGCCTCAGAACTGACACTCTGACAATGTAGCAGTATTTCAGGGCTGACCCTCCAGTCGTGAGGTACTGCCTCAGAATTGACCCTCTGGTGGAGCTGAAGTACCTCAGCACTGACTCTTCAATCGTGAGGCACACCATCAACCCCCCACCACCACACACACACTCCCATGCTGGTACTGAGCGGTGGTGAAGGAGCCATCTTTCAGAAAGAACCTTCTTCAACATTTCCATGCCTGCCATCACGAGAACAGATAATTCTTGTGTATTATTTACAGAAGTGGGTATTTTTCTTCTGTATGTCCTGGGGCTGACATGTTTCTGTTAACTTCTGATTTAGTGACATTGATTATCTAATGGTTGCCCCTCTCTGCTCTAGTGCTATTAATTAGGATATTTGAAGATTACAATTTTAGTTTATCGACAGCATTTGTAATTTCTCTCAGATTTTCTCTCTCTCTTTCTCCCTCTTGGTGGATGACTGTCTTCCTTCACAGTTGCATTCAATGTATTTCCAAGTCATGATGGTGAATGGCTTTGAGGGGAACTTGAAGGTGGCATTTATAATATGCTACCCTTGTTCTTCCAGACGGAAGTGGTCGTGGGTTTGCCTGAGGATCTTTAGTGAATTTCTGCAGTGCATCTTGTGGACAGCATACACTGCTGCTACTGACTGTCGGTGGTAGAGGGAGCGGATATTTGTGGATGTAGTGCCAGTCAAGCGTTCTGCTTTGCCCGAGATCGTTTAAAGCTTCTTGTGTTGTTGGGGCTGCACTCATCCAGGCAAGTGGAGACTATTCCATCACACTCCTCACTTGTGCCTTGTAGATGGTGGACAGGCTTTGAGGAGTCAGGAGGAGAATTACTCCCTGTGGTATTCCTAGCTTCTGACCTGGTCTTGCACTGTGTTTATGTGGTGAGTGCAGTTGAGTTTCTGGTCAATGATGACCCTCAGGATGTTGATAGTGGGGATTCAGTGATGGTAACACTTTTGAATGCCAAGGGGCAGTCGTTAGATTGTCTCTTATTGTTGATGATAGTATTGTGTGACACAAATGTTATTGGCACTTGTTGGCCCAAGCCAGGTCTTGTTGCATTTGAACAAGGGCTGCTTCAGTATCTGAGGAGGTGCGAATGGTTCTGAACATTGTGCAATCATCAGTGAACGTTCCCTCATTTTAAAGGGTTCAGGATTGAGAGTATGCCACATAATTAGACATTCAATAGTGAGGGGGTGCCTCATTGTCAGAAGGTCAATATTGAGGCAGTGCCACATCCTAAAGGGGTTAGAATTGAAGGAGTGCCACTTGATTACAGGAGCCGTGCTGAGGTATTGTAGCACTTGGAGAAGGTCGAACTGAGGGAATGCCTCATTGACAGAGTGTCAGTCTTGAGGTATTGAAGCACAGTCAGAGGTTCAGTACTGAGGGGGCCCCTCATTGCTGGAGGGTTAATACTAAGTCAGTTCCTCAATGTAATGGGATCAGAATTGAGGGAGTGCGAAATGATTAAAAGGTCAGGACTAACAATACAGGACTGTCAGTGAGTCAGATCTGTCGGAGTCAGAGGGTCAATAAAGAGGCAGTGCCTCATTGTGTAGGTGTTGGAATTGTGGGAGTGCCAACTGATGAGAGAGTTAGTCCAGAGGCATTGTGTCACGGTCAATGGGTTAGAACTGAGGGAGTGCCACATATTAAGAGGGTTGGTACCGAGGTATTTGCAGCAGTGTGGGAGTGCCTCTTTCTCAGAGGATATTACTGAGAAAGTGCCTTATTGTCAGTGAAACATGGAATCATAGAATCGCAGATGTACAATATGAAAACAGACACTTTAGTCCAACTCGTCCATACTGACCAGATAACCAAAATTAATCGATTCAGTTTGGCTGTATCCCTCAACCCTTCCTATTCGTAGACCCATTCACTTGCCTCTGAACTTTTGTTATTGTGCCATCCTTCACCCATTCCACTGGCAGCTTATTGCATACATGTGCCATCCTCTGCATGAAAATGTTGCCCCTTCGGTCCCTTTTAAAACTTCCCCTCTCAAAATAAACACATGACATCTAGTTTTGGATTCCTCCACCTCGGAGAGAAGACCCTGTTCACCCGAGTCATGCTCTCATGATTTTATAAACGCCTATAAGGTCCTCCTCTCCCTCTGACACTCCAGGAAGAATGACCCTAGCCTATTCAGCCTCTCCTTATAGTTCAAACCCTCCAACCCGGTGGTCACAGGCCTTCAATCTGAAAAGTAACCCTCTACCACCACCCTCTCTCTTACATTCTAGTCAATTTTTGTATCCAGATGGCTCGTTCTCCCTGTATTCCATGTGATCTAACCTTGTTAACCAGTCTACCATGCGAACTTTGTCAAACCACTTAATCAAGAGTGGCACCATAGAATCAAGGCTCTCAAACCTGCTTTGACTGCAGTCCTTTGAAGACATCCCTTCTCTTTCCCGGTAGCCCTGCAAAAACATTCCTTTCTTGAAGAAATTCCAGCCCTGGAGGCAGCTGCTCTGTTGGCTGAAGGATTTGACAAAAGACTGTACGCACAAAGCACTTCCAGTTGACATTTCTGAGGCCCAGAAGGTTGCGTTCATGACTCAGATGCTTGTCAATTGAGGGCTTATGTGTCATTCTGGTTACTACAGAGTATGATCTCGTCTGACATTATCAAGGAGTTGCTGCGTTGCTGGTTATATGATGCAGTGAGATTCAGAAATGGATATGAGAAAGCCTGTGGCATCATTCAAAGAAAGAATGCCTTCCTCTTTGTCCAGCCCAATATTTCAATAATGGTGAATGGATATTTTTCAGGCTGGGAAGCAGGCTTGTAGTGGAATTCTACAAGGACTGCTACTGGGACGTTTGTCGTTCCTGATAGATAATTAATTATCTTGATCGTGGTGTGCAGTGGACAATTTCCAAGTTCGCAGATGCCATTAAACTTGAGAATTGTAAATTGTGAGAAGAATACTGTGGAACTCCAAAAGTGCATTGAAAAGTTGGTGGAGTGGACAGATAGGTGGAAAATGAGGTACATTGCAGAGAAGTGTACGGTGATGCGCTTTGTCTTTCAAGTAATTTTCCTACCAATGTAAAATAGGAGTACGGACGTGCACAGTTGAAATGATGGGAGCAGTACAGCTGGAGAGAGCAATAAATAAAGCATACAGCCTTTGTTAATACGGGTATAGAGTATACGAGAAAGAAGTTGATGATATTGAAATTCTGCAAGGTAAGTTAAATCTCAGCTGGAATATTGTGCGCAGTTGTTGCCTGCACATTATAGGAAAAAGGCAAATGCATTGATGTGTTGATTATAACTAGAATGGTTCCAGGGAGGAAAAGCTTCAGCTGTCAGAATAGATTGAAGAGTTTGGGACTGTTCTCTCTCAACAGCAGGCTGAGAGGAGATGGAATTGAGGTTTTTTTGAATTCGTGAGTGGACTAAACGGAGTAGATAGGGAGAAGATGTCCCTGCTCGTAGAAGAGCTTTATCACACAGTGTGTAGTTAGGTCATGGAGTGCACTGCTGTAAATGTGATGAATGAGGTTCAATGGAGACGTACAGAGGGCATTGGATGAAAATGGTGTGCAGGTGATAGGCGGAAAAAGGATTTGCATGTGATGATGGAGACAACTCAGTATGATGGGCCAAATGGCCTCCTTCCCCTTCTGTCACTTTGCGATTTCGTGTGTCCAAAATTTACGTGTAATTTATTACAAACACCAAGAAAACAGCACTGTTACTACTTAACTATCTTTCAAAGGATTACTTTGATTTCAAAATGGTTTTGTGGACTCTCCGAAGACAGATAACATCGGGTTTAAAATGATACAGACGCAGAGGGTCAATACTGAAGCAGTACCTCATTGTAACAGGGTTAGAATTGAGGATGTGCCTCTTGATTGGACAGCCAGGACTGAGATTTTGCAGGTCTATCGCAATGTAAATATTGAATGAAAGCCTCATTGTCAGAGCGTCAAAACTATGGGGGTGCATTATTGTCAGAGGGTCAGGACTGAGGCAGTGCCTCATTATGCAGATGTCAGAATTGAAGCAGTGTCACATGATGGGAGGGTCAGTCCTGAGGTATGACAGCACTATCAGTGGTTTAGTACTGTGGGAATGCTTCCTTATCATATGGTCAGTACTGAGCAGGTGCCTTAATATCATATGTTCAGTCTTGATAGAATGCCTCATCATCGGGAGTCATGACTGAGTCAGTGCCTGTTTGTCAAAGGTACAGTACAGAGGGTGTGCATCATTTTCAGAGGGTAAATACAGAGGCAGTACCTGATTGTCAGGGGGTCAGATCGGAGTGTGCCACATGCTTAGATGGTCAGTTCTGTGGTAGTGCAGCACTCTAAGTGGGTCAGTTCTGAGGCATTGCCTCATTGTCAGAGGGTCACTACTGAGGCACTGTCTCATTGTAAGAGGGTAAGAATTGAAGGGGTCGCACACGTTTAGATGATCAGTACGCAGGTATTGCAGATCTATCAGAAGGTTAGTCCTGAGGGACTGCCTCGTTGTCAGCAGGTCAGTTTGGAGGAAGTGTTTCACTGTCAGAGCATTGGTACTGAGCGAGTACCTCATTGTGAGGGTCAGAATTAAGGGAGTGCTCACATTTTAGACAGTCAGTACATGTAGTCAGCACTGTCAGTGGGTGAGTACGAAGAGTCCATTCTGAAGCAGTGCCTCAATGTAATGTGATCAGAATGGATGGAGGGCCACATGATTAGCGGTTTAGCCCTAAGGAATGGAAGCACTGTCAGATCTCATTGCCGTGACATGGAGGTGTCGATGTTGGACTGAAGGAGGAGAGAGAATCCAAAAGCTTGTGCTTTCAAACAAACCTGTTGGACGATAACCCGGTGTCGTATGACTTCAGACCTCGTTGCCATCGCGTCAGAACTGTGGGAGTGCATTATAGTCACTGCGTCAGTACTGAGGGAGTGCCTCATTGAAATGGGGTCAGGATTGAGGGTGTGCCTCACGATTACAGAGTCAGTACTGAGGAACTGCAGCTTGTCAGAAGATCAGTTCTGAGGTAGGACTGGAATGTCAGACCAGAGGCTCACTGGTCTATAGTTCCCTGGCTCTGCCTCAGCCTCAGTCTCTGACAATCATGCACTCACACTGATCTTAACCTCCAACAGTGCTGAAATGCCACAGTACTGATCCTCTCATCAGAATCATAGAATCCCCACAGTAAAACAGGCCATTAAGCCAAAGTCCACACTGACTCTACTGAGCGCATCTGACCCATCCCCTTAACCTATCCCTGTAACCCTGCATTTCCCGTCTCAGAATAAGGATCTCCCTCAGTATTCTCACATGGTGCCCTCCCTCAGAATGGACTCTTTGACAATGAAGCACACCCTTACGAATGAATCTCTGATAAGACACTCTCTCAGTATTGACCTCTGATCATGAGGTTCTCGCTCAGTACTGGCCTCCAGACAATTCTGATCCCATTACAAAGAGGCACTGCCTTACTAATGACCCTCTGGCAAAGGAGCAGTGTGTCAGAACTGACCATCTGACAAGGAGTCACTCCTTCAGTCTGGCCCTCTCTCACTGCTGCAGAAGTGATCTTTTGCTAATGAGGTAGTGCCTGGGTTCTGACCCTGACAGAGCTGAAATACCTCAGTACCGACCGTCAGTCTGTGGCAAACCCTCCATTCTGACACCATTACACTGAAGCAAAGCCTCAGTGCTGACCCACTAACTAAGAGTCTCTGTCTCAGAATTGACCAGCTGAAAATATACCAGTGCCCTAGGTACTGACACAATAATAATGAAGCCCACCCTTCGGACTGACTCTCTAAATGTGAGGTCGCCCTCAACTCTGATGCCCTTGCCATGAGGCACTGCCCCAGTTCTGACCCCTGCATAAATAGGAACTGCCTCTATCTGGCAGTAATGCACTCCTGCAGTAATGACCCTCTGACAATGAAGCACTCCCTCGGTACTGATGCTCTAACAGTGCTTCAATCCCTCAGTGATGCCCCTCTGACAATGAAACAGTCCATCAGTTCTGACACTGTCACAGTGCTGCAATATCTTAGTGATCCTGTAATCGTTTCGCACTACCTCACTTTTGATGCCTTTATCGTGAGGCAATGCCTCAGCACTCATCCTCTGATACAGCTGCAATACCTCAGCACTGACCCTCTCTGTGTAGCAAACCCTCAATTCCCACACCGTTGCACTGAGGAACTGCCGCAGAACACAAACTCTGTCAATGAGTCATTCCCATACGACAAACCCTCTGACAAATGAACAGTGCATCAGAACTGACACACTGACAATAAGGCAGTCCCTCAGTACTGACCCGCTGATCATAATATCACAGTCATGACCCTCTAATTGTGTGGCGTCCCTCCAATTCGGACACCTTTCGAAAGAAGCACTGCCTCCGTGTTGATGCTGTGACAGTGCTTCAATAGCTCAGTGCTCACCTGCTAATCATGGAGCCATCCCACAGTTCTGATCCCGTTACATAGAGGCCCTCGCTCAATCCTGACCCTCTGACTGAACTAGACTATCTCAGTACTGGTCCTGCAAACGTGTTGCACTCCCTTATTTCTCACCCCATTATATTGAGACGTTGCACCCCTCTAACAGTGAGAGAGTCCCTCAGCAGTGACACGACTGTGAAGCACTGTCACTGACCCTCTGTCAATGAGGCTGTCAATTCTGACCCCTTTACATTGAGGCACTGCGTGAGTATTGACCATTGAGGCACTTCCTCAGTAGTTACCTTCAGACAGTTTAGGGTTAAGGCCAGATGAGGGTCAGGGTGGGACTAGGGTTCGGTTTAAGGCTGAGGCTAAGGTTAGAGTTGAGGTCAGTGTTGAGGCTGCTGTTGGGGGCTGTGAACAGGACCGGGACAAGCTCAGTCGAGGGTGGAGGGAGGAGGGGCGTGGTGGTGGGATGGCCGACGGTAGGGGCACAGGACATTCGGGGCCAGCAGAGGGAGACGCTGGGATTAGGGTGAAGGATGAGGGCCGGGTCAGCCTGGGGCTGGGGTGAGAGTTACGTAGGTGCTCGGGTCTGGGACAGGCAGGGGTTAGGGTCGGGGCTGCGAGCTGGGTGCTGGGACCTTAACTGGGTCGGGGTCGGGGTCGCGGTCGGGTTTGTGGTCGGGGTCAGGCTCAGGGCCGTGGTTGGGGTTAGGGTCAGGGTCAGGGCTGCGACAGGCTGTGGGGCGATGATGGCTGGCTCTGGGTCTGGGTCTCAGTCGCTGGCATCTGGGCAGGGTGTGGTAGGGTCGGTGCTGGTTGCCTGGGCTGGGGCCGTGACAGGTTTCGGGCCGAGGGCTGGGGGTTAGGGTCGGTGTCCGGTGGCCGCGGCCGGGACAGTCTGGAGTTAGGGTTGGGGTCGGGGACTGGGGGCCGCGGCCGGGACAGTCTGGGGTTAGAGTTGGGGTTGGGGACAAACTGCGGCAGCGTTGGGGCTGCGACAGGCTGGTGGCTGGGGTCTGGGGCCGGTTTACGGTTACGGCTGGGGCAGGGGCTGAGTACTGGGGTCTGGGGCTGGTGCGTAGTGCCGAGGCTAAGGCTAGGTTTCCGGTGATGGTCTGGTCTGTGGCACTGGATCAGGTCGGGCCGGGCCGGGCCGGGCTGTGGGACTGGGGCCGGGTTTAGAGTCAGGGTCCAGGTTGGTGCGAAGGTTTTGGTTAGGTTTGGGGGCTGGGTCGGAGGGCTGAGGCTAAGGCTAGATTTACGGTGATGGTCTGGGCTGGGGCCCCGGATTGGATCGGACCGGGCCGGGCCGGGGCTGCGACAGGCTGTCGGTCAGGATTTGGCTGGGGGCTGAAGGCTCGGGTCTGGGGTCAGGGACGAGGTTTAGGGTTAGGATTGGGGCTAAGTTTTTGGTTAGGTTTGGCGCCGGGACAGTCGAGGGTTGGGATGGGAGTTGGGGGCTGGGGTTCCGGGCCAGGACAGGCTGGGATTAGTGTCGGGGGCTGGGGGCCATGGCCGGGTCTGTAACAGTCTGGGATTAGGGCTGGAAGCCGGGATAGGCTGCAGGCTGGGGTTAGGGTCAGTTCCGCGGGGTGGGAACGGGGCTGGGACAGGTTGGAGACGGAGGCTGGGGCCGGGACAACCCCCAGTAAATAAACCATAAGAGTCAGAGCCCGCTGTAAATAAAGTGTAACCCTGTAAATAGACCCTGTAAATCCTCCCTAAAATCCCCCTTAACCCTCAAACCAACGACTGCAAAAAAAAAACCCGAAATCACAGAGCCTCCAGTTAATGAAAGCTAAAAGACAAGACCCACTGTAAATCAACACTAAATAACAGAGCCCCCAGTAAAGCACTGCGAGATAGTCAGATTCAGATAGTACCTCACAGTCAGCAAGTCAGATCTGAGGCAGTGCATGTTTGTCACACAGTCAGTAATGCGGAAGCGCAGTGTTGTCTAACGGTCATTTCTGAGGCAGTGCCACACAATTACAGAATCAGTCCTAAGGGCGGGCCACGGGAATAGAGGATCAAATCTGTGTTATTGCAGCACTGAGAGGGTTGGAGTGAGACAGCACCTCAGTGTCGGCAATGTACTGAGGAAATTCTGAGAAAGGGTCCCCGGACCTGAAACGTGAACTCTGTTTTCTCCTTCACAGATGTTGCCAGACCTGCTGAGCTTTTCCAGCAAACCTGAATGCCCTGGTCGACCCATTGTCTCCGCCTGCTCCTGCCCCAGCGAACTTATCTCCACCTATCTCGACTCCATTTTCTCCCTCTTGGCCCAGGGACTCCCGACCTACGTCCGTGACACCACCCATGCCCTCCACCTCCTCCAGAACTTCCAACTCCCCGGTCCCCAACACCTCATCTTTACCATGGACGTCCAGTCCCTATACACCTGCATTCCCCATACAGATGACCTAAAGGCCCTCCGCTTCTTCCTGTCCCGCAGGCCCGAACAGTCCCCCACCACTGACACCCTCATTCGCTCAACCAATCTCGTCCTCACCCTCAACAACTTCTCTTTCAATTCCTCCAACTTCCTACAGACAAAGGGGGTGGCCATGGGTACCCGCATGGACCCAAGCGATGCCTGCCTCTTTGTAGGTTACACGGAACAATCACTCTTCCGTAGCTACACTGGTGCTAAACCCCACCTCTTCCTCCTTTGCACTGATGACTGTATCGGCGCCGCCTCGTGCTCCCACGAGGAGCTCGAACAGTTCATCCACTTCACCAACACCTTCAGCACCAAACTTAAGTTCACCTGGACCATCTTTAATACCTCTCTCTCCTTCCTGGACCTCTCTGTTTCCATCTCTGGCAACCACTTATAAACTGATATCCATTTCAAGCCCACGGACTCCCACAGCTACCTAGAATACACCTCCTCCCACCCACCTTCCTGCAAAAATGCCACCCACTATTCCCAATTCCTTCACCTCCGCCGTATCTGCTCCCAAGATGAAGCATTCCACTCCCATACATCTCAGATGTCCTCGTTTTTCAAGGACAGCAAACTCCCCCCCTCAGTGGTTAAGGACGCCCTCGACTGTGTTTCCCGCATTTCCCGCAACTCATCCCTCACACCCCCTCCCCGCAATAACAACCAAAACAGAATCCCCCTTGTCCTCACGTACCAGCCCACCAACCTCCTGATCCAACGCATCATCCTCCGACACTTCCGCCATCTGCAATCCGACCCCACTGCCGAAGATAGTTTTCCCTCCCACCCTTATCTGCTTTCTGGAGGGACCACTCTGTCCGTGATTCCCTTGCCCGCTCCACACTCCCCTCCACGCCCACCACACCCGGCACTTTTCCCTGCAACGCAAGAAGAGCTACACCTGCCCCTACACCTCCCCCTCACCCCCATCCCAGGTCCCAAGAAGATTTTCCACAATAAGCAGATGTTCACCTGCACATCTGCGAAGGTGGTATCCTGCATCCGCTGTTCCCGTTGTGGCCGCCTCTACATCGGGGAAACCAAGTGGAGGCTGAGGGATCGCTTTGCAGAACACCTACGCTCGGTTTGCACTAAACAACTGCACCTCCCAGTCGTGAACCATTTCAACTCCCCCTCCCATTCCTCAGACGACATGTCCATCCTGGGCTTCCTGCAGTGCCACTACGATGCCAACCCAAGGTTGCTGGAACAGCAACTCGTATCCTGCTTGGGAACCCTGCAGCCCAATAATATCAATGTGCATTTCACAAGCTTCAAAATCTCCCCTCGCAAAACCAACCCAGCTCGTCCCCGCCTCCCTGACCTGTCCTCCCTCCCACCTATCCCCTCCTCCCACATCTACGCCACCCCCATATCCTACCGACTAACCTCATTCTGCCCCCTTGACCTGTCCGTCCTGCCTGGACTGACCTATGACCTCCCTAACTCCCCACCTCCACTCACCTTTACTGGCTCCATCCCCGCCTCTGACCTGTCTGTCTCCTCTCCACCTATCTTCTCTCTATC
>NC_063375.1:9342565-9358820 GCF_021869965.1 Rhincodon typus
CTGACAATGAGGCATTCTCTCCGGCCAACAATCTTTAATTGTAAACTAATCTGTAATACGACTTGACCTGTTAATTTACAATACATCCCGAGTCTTCTGTAGAATACGCAGTTGCTCTCCCTCTGGTTCTGTCTCTGGGTATGCGAAGCTGCTTTCTTTCTCCCTGCCCCAAAAAAATAACCCTACCCCAAACCTTAACCCGAGATTCAGCCCTAACGCTAACCCTTGCGTAAGCTCTGAGCCTAACCTCAGGTAAAACCCTAATGCTAACCTTCGCCTCAATCCTAACACAAACCATAACCCTCAGCTCCAGTGCGGACCCGAACCTCACCTCTAACGCTAGACTCAGGCCTTCACAAAAGCCCTCAAAAACCGAGCCCCCTGTAAATATACCCTCCGAAACCCATTTTACAACCCGTAAAACGCGGAGCTCAGAGTAAATAACCCCTAAAACACAGAGCCCCATTTAAACTAATATTAAAAATAAAGCCCCCTGTAATTATACCCTGAGATACATGGACCCCTTTAAACACACATCACCCAGGAAGTAGAAGGGAAAACAAAGGGCTCCGTCTAAATAAATCCGAAAACACTGAGCACCTGTAATGACACCCCACGCTCAGCCCACCTACAAATTATCCGTAAGACAGGGCCCCTTCCAAATTAACTTTGAAAAGATAGACGTACCGATAAATAACAGTCCCCGATAAATAAACCCGATGACAGAGACGCCTTTGAGTAACCTGTAAAATATGGATCACCGTGAATAATCCCTAAAACACAGAGCATCGTGTCCAGACACACGAAAACATAGACATCCCTGTAAATGAACTCTGAAACACACAGCCTCCTGTGTATATTCTCCGTCGCAGAGTCTCATTTGAAAATATACTAAAATCAGAGCCCACTGTAAATGCACCCTTAAAAACAGAGACACCTTTATATATAACCGAAGAAAGGTCCCTCAGGAAATAAAATGTGAAAGACACAGCCCTCAGTGAGAAAACATAAAAGAACGAGTCCCCTCTAAGTAAAATGTAAAATATAGAGCTCCCAGTACAAACACCCTGAAACAGTGCCCCCTGCAAATCCTCCCTAAAACTAAGCCCCCTGCAATTAAACTCTCAGAGGCGACCCTAAAATACAGAGCCTCCAATTAAAAGAGCCTAAAACAGAAGCCCACTGTAAATCAACACGAAATAAGACAGCCCCCACTACAGCACGGCGAATTGCTCGGATGGAGATAGTACAGCATAGTCTGAGGCAATGCTTCTTTGAAAAAGAGTCAGTAATGGGGAGGTGCAGTGTCGGAAGATGGTCATTGTTGAGGTAGCGCCTCATTGTACTCGGGTCAGGAAGGAGGGAGGGCCTCATTGTACTAGGGTCAGGATTGAGGGAGCGCCTCATTGTTAGCGGGTCAGGAGTGAGGGAGCGCCTCATTGTCAGTGTTTCAAGACTGAGGGAGCGCCTCATTGTACGAGGGTAAGGAATGAGGGAGCGCCACGTTGTCAGCGGGTCAGGACTGAGGGAGCGCCTCATTGTCAGCGGGTCAGGACTGAGGGAGCGCCTTATTGTCAGCAGGTCAGGACTGAGGGAGTGCCTCATTGTCAGCGGGTCAGAACTGAGGGAGCGCCTCATTGTCAGCGGGTCCGCACTGGGGGGGCGCCTCATTGTCATTGGGTCAGGACTGAGGGAGCGCCTCATTTTACTTGGGTCAGGACTGAGGGAGCGCCTCATTGTCACTGTTTCGGGACTGAGGGAGCACCTCATTGTACTAGGGTCAGGACTGAGGGAGCGCCTCACTGTCAGCGGGTCAGGACTGGGGGAGCGCCTCATTGTCAGCGGGTCCGGACTGGGGGAGCGCCTCATTGTCAGCGGGTCAGGACTGAGGTAGTTGAAGCAGTGCAATGAAGGGTGTGGGTCCTTTTTATTCTTTTAAAGTTAGAGAATGCCAGAAAGCTTATCAACACTATATGATTTGACTGGGTTGGGAATTACTTAATGACAGCAGAAAGTTTAGTAGCCTGATTACCGCGGCTGGCTCTTGAGATTTCACTATTGCCGTTTTACTCATTCTTTCATTCAATTTCACGGAAGAGCTATTTTGAGAGTAGCTTTCTTAAAGGGATCGCGGACCCTATTCAATATGCATCTAACAGAGACGTGGTAACGCCAAAAACTTGTTTGATGTCCCGCAAGATATTCAAGTCCTGGGAGACTTTTGTTGAGGGCTGATTAACCTTATTATTTTTCACAGTTTCGGGTGACACGATGGATGGGATCGTATTGTTCTGAATAGATTCGGAAATTAACACATACTCAGGAATTGACACTGATGTAGACTAAAGTTTGGACACTGTTAGCAACACGGGTCCAATCTGTGAAAGGGCAGTAATGGGGTGGAAGGAACACTTTAATTTAGTCTCCCTGTATTAGTGAAAAGTACGGTAAGATGGCAGTTTTATGAATGAATGAATGAAATGCGGTAATAGTAAACAAAGTACACTAATGAGTGGTCAGTAAAGTTATGAATGAATGAGAGCGCGAGAATGGTCATATGGAGCGCCTGTGGGTGCATTGGTAAAGAGAATCTTGATTACAACAGTAAAGAGGCTTGTGATATCGGGTCACACAAAAACCACAGAAAAAGATATTTTACGGCGATTGACTCTGTGTTACTAAAGACACGCGAGCCAGACTCTGGAAGCCTTGTTAAGTGCTAACCGATATGAGTAAATAGGGCAGACCACAGGATATTCAGGGGCAAAGGTTATAAGATAAGCAAGTGACCACATGAGCGAACGGCTACCGCGTGTTTGAATCGGACTGGTAAATATGTGATACACAACCATTTGATCTAACTAACTGCCCAGTTAATTGAAAACTGAAGGAACTGCAGATGCTGTAAATCAGGAACAAAAACAAAGTTGCTGGAAAAGCTCAGCAGGTCTGGCAGCATTTGTGAAGGCAAAAACAGTTAACGTTTAGGGTTTGTGTTCTGTGTTTTGGATTATTTACAGGGGCCTCTGTTTTAGGGTTTCTTTACACAGGTCTCTGTGTTTTATTGAATCAGAGATAGTAGGAACTGCAGATGCCGGAGAATCCGAGACAACAAGGCACAGAGCTGGATGAACACAGAAGGCCAAGCAGCATCATAGGAGCAAAAAGGCTGACGTTTCGGGCCCAGACCCTTCATTACAAATCAGGGAGGGGTAGGGGGTTCTGAAATAAATAGGGAGAGACGGGGAGTGGGATAGAAGATGGATAGAGGAGAAGATAGGTGGAGAAGAAACAGGCAGGTCGAAGAGGCGGGGATGGAGCCAGGAAAGGTGAGTGTAGGTGGGGAGTTGCGGAGGGAATATGTCAGTCCAGGGGGGATGGACAGGTAAAGGGGTCGGGATGAGGTTAGTAGGGAGGAGATGGGGGTGCGGCTTGAGGTGGGAGGAAGGGATATGTGGGAGGAAGAACAGGTTAGGGAGGCGGGGACGACCTGGCCTGGTTTTGGGATGCGGTGGGTGTAGGGGAGATTTTGAGGCTTGTGAAATCCACATTGATACCATTGGGCTGCAGGGTTCCCAAGCGGTATATGAGTTGCTGTTCGTGCAACCTTCGGGTGGCATCGTTGTGGCACTGCAGGACGTCCAGGATGGACATGTCGTCTGAGGAATGGGAGGGGGAGTTCAAATGGTTCGCGATTGGGAGGCGCAGTTGTTTCGTGCGACCCGAGCGTAGGTGTTCTACAAAGCGGTCCCCAAGCCTCCGCTTGGTTTCCCCAGTGGAGAGGAGGCCACAACGGGTACAGCGAATGCAGTATACCACGTTGGCAGATGTGCAGGTGAGCATCTGCTTGATGTGGAAAGTCTTTAAGGGACCTGGGATAAGGATGAGGGAGGAGGTATGGGGGCAGGTGTAGCACTTCCTGTGGTTGCAGGAAAAGTGCTGGGTGAAGTGGGGCTGGAGGGAAATGTGGAGCGGACAATGGAGTCACGGAGAGAGTGGTCCCTCCAGAAAACGGATAAGGGTGGGGAGGGAAAGATGACTTTGGTGGTGGGGTCGGATTGCAGATGGTGAAAGTGTCGGAGAATCTGCCAGACCTGCTGAGCTTTTCCAGCAACTATGTTTTTGTCCCTGATTTTGCTGCATCCGCAGTTCCTTCAGTTTTAACTGTGTTTTAGTGTACAGATACGGGGGGCTCTGTATTTCAGGGTTTTACACTGGGGCTCCTGTGTTTTAGTGTTTATTAACGAGTGGCTGATGAAGTTGTTTTGACTAACGTGCTTATTTCAGCGAGATAAGCATATCAATAGACTAAAATCTCACCTTTACCAGATGACCTAACTTTTGATGCTGGTTAAATTAAAATGCTTGTTTCAGCGAGTTGAGCACCTCAGAAGCCAAAAATCTGAACTTCACCAAATGACACATTTTTTTTTATATTCGTTTGACTAACGTGCTTATTTCAGCGATCATTAAGCGTATAAGAAGACCAAAATCTCAACTTCAAGAAGACATTCAACATTTTATGCTGTTTTGACAACATGCTTGAATCTGAACTTCACTCAATGACTCAAATTTTGATGTTGTATTGACTAACCGGTTCCTAAAGAGAAAGAAGCACTTCAGAAGTGAAGAATCTCGACTTCACCAAATTACACAACTTATGATGTTATTTTGAGTAACATGCATATTTGAGTGAGATAAGCAATTCAGAAGGCCAAAATAAGAACTTCAAAAAATGACTGAAGTTTTTATGTTGGTCAGACTAACGTACTGACTTGAGGGAGATAAACACTTCAGGAGTCAAAAATCTCAACTTCACCAAATGACTCAACTTTCGATGCGGGTTGGATTAAAACGCTTCTTTCAGCGAGTTCAGCACTTCAGAAGTCCAAAATCTGAACTTCACAAAATGACTCATGTTTCGATATTTGTTTGACGAACATGCTTATTTGAGTGCGATAAGCACTTCAGAATTCATAAATCTCAACTTCATCAAATGACTTAATTATTGATGCTGCTTTGACTAACACGCTTATTTCACTCAGATAATTACATCGGAAGACTTATGTCTCCACTTCACCAAATGAGTTAGTTTTTGATGGTGGTTTGAATGACATGTTGAGTTATTTGAGATAAGCTCGTCAGAAGATCAATATCTCACCTTCACCAAATGCCAAAACTTTTGATATTGTTTTGACTAACGAGCTTATTTCAGCGAGATAGACATAGCAGAAGACCAAAATCTCAATTTCAACAAGACAATCAACATTTTTATGCTGTTTTGTCTAACATGTTTATTTCGGTGGGAAAAGCACTTCAGAAGACCAAAATCTGAACTTCACTAAATGACTCAAATTTTGATGTTAGATTGACTAACAAGCTTCCTCCAGTGAAATAAACACTTCAGAAGTGAACAATCTCGATTTCACCAAATGACTCAACTTATGATGTTGTTTTGAGTAACATGCATATTGGAGTGAGATAAGCATTTCAGAAGGCCAAAATCTGAACTTCACCAGATGACTTAATTTTTTATGCTGTTTTGACTAACATGCTTCTTTCACTCAGATAAGCACATCAGAAGGCCACAATCAGTCAAAAACCTCAACTTCACCAAATGCCTTAATTTTTAACTAACATGCTTATTTCAGCGATTTAAGCACTTCAGAAGGCGAGGATCTCAACTTCACCAAATGACTCAACTTTTGATGCTGGTTGGAATAAAATGTTTATTTCAGCCAGTTAAGCTCTTCAGTAGACCAACATCTGAACTTCACCAAATGACTCAAGTGTTGATGTTGGTTTGACTAACATGCTTATTTCAGTAAGATAAGCACTTCAGTAAACCAAAATCTGAACTTCACCAAATGACTCAAGTTTTGATGTTGTTTTGACAACGTGTTAATTTCAGCAATCGTTAAGCATATAAGAAGACCAAAATCTCAATTTTACCAAGACACTCAACTTTTGATGCTGGTTTGAATAAAATTCTTATTTCAGCGAGATAAGCATATCAGAAGAGTAGAATCTCAACTTCACCAAAGGATCAAAATTTTGATGCTGATTTGACTCAAATGCTTATTTCAGTGAGATAAGCACTTCAGAAGTCAACAATCTCATCTTCACCAAATGACTCAACTTTTGATGCTGGTTGGAATAAAATGCTTATTTCATCCAGTTCAGCTCTTCAGTAGACCAACATCTGAACTTCACCAAATGTCTCAACTTTTGATGCTGTTTGCAATAAAATGCTTATTTCAGCCAGTTAAGCTCTTCAGTAGACCAACATCTGAACTTCACCAAATGAATCAAGTGTTGATCTCGGTTTAACTAATATGCTTATTTCAGTGAGATAAGCACTTCAGAAATCAAAAATCTCAACTTCACCAAATGACTCAACTTTTCATGTTGTTTTGACGAACGTGCTTATTTCAGCGAGATAAGCATATCAGAAGAATAAAATCTCAACTTCACCAGATGATCTAACTTTTGATGCTGTTAAAATTAAACTGCTTATTTCAGCGATTTAAGCACTTCAGAAGCCAAATATCTGAACTTCACCAAATGACTTGATTTTTGATTCTGGTGAGACTAAAATGCTTATTTCTGCGAGTTAAGCACTTCAGAAGGTTAAAATCTGAACTTAATTCAATGACACAATTTTTTAATGTTCGTTGGACTAACATGTTTATTTCAGCGAGTTAAGCACTTCAGAAGATCAAAATCTCAACGTCACCAAATTAGTCAACTTTTGATGTTGTTTTGACTAACGTCCTTATTTCAGCGAGATAAGCATATCAGACGACCAAAATCGCAATTTCACCAAGACACTCAACTTTTGATGCTGGTTTGACTTAAATGCTTATTTCAGCGAGATAAGCACATCCGAAGACGAAAATCTCAACTTCACCAAAGGACATAACTTTTGATGCTGATTTGACTCAAATGCTTGTTTCAATGAGATCAGCCTTCAGAAGTCAAAAATCTCAACTTCACTAAATGACTGCAATGTTGATGCTGTTTTGACTAACATGCTTATTTCACTCAGATAAGCGATTCAGAAGACCAATATCTCACTTCACCAAAATGTTAGTTTTTGATGTTGGTTTGAATGACATGCTTATTTCATGAGCAAAGCAGTTCAGAAGATCAAAATCTCAACTTCACCAAATGACTCAAGTTTTGATGTTGTTTTGACTGACATGCTTATTTCAGCGAGTCAAACACTCCAGAAGACTAAAATCTCATCTTCACCAAATGACACAACTTTTGAATTTGGTGGGTTTAAAATGCTTATTTCAGCTCGTTCAGCTCTTCAGAACACCAAAACCTGACCTTCACCAAATGACTCTCGTTTTGATGAAGGTTTGACTAACATGCTTATTTGAGTGAGATAAGCAGTTCAGAAGGCAAAAATCTCAACTTCACCAAATGACTGAACTTTTGATGTTGTTTTGACTAACGTGCTTATTTCAGTGCGAGAAGCAGTTCAGAAGACCAAAATCTGAACTTCACTAAATCTCTCAATTTTGATGCTGGATTGACTAACAGATTTCCTCCAGTGAAATCAACACTTCAGAAGTGAAGAATCTCGACTTCACCAAATGAATCAACTTTTGATGTTGTTTTGAGTAACATGCATATATGAGTGAGATAAGCACTTCAGAAGGCCAAAATAAGAACTTCACGAAATGACTCAAGTTCTGATATTGATTCGACTAACACGCTTACTTGAGTGAGATAACCCCTTCAGAAGTTAAAAATCTCAACTTCACCAAATGACTTAATTTTTAATGCTGTTTTGACTAACATGCCTATTTCAGTAAGATAAGCACTTCAGAAAACAAAATTCTGAACTTTACCAAATGAATCAAGTTTTGATGTTGCTTTGACAAACATGTTTATGTCAGCGATTTAAGCACTTCAGACTGCTCAGATCTCAACTTCAGCAAATGACTCAACTTTTGATGCTGGTTGGAAAAAAAAAATGCTTATTTCAACCAGTTAAGCTCTTCAGCAGACCGAAATCTGAACCACACCAAATGACTCAAGTTTTGATGATGGTGTGACAAACCTGCTTATTTCAGCGAGATAAGCATATCAGAAGACTAAGATCTCACCTTCACCAGATGTCGCAATTTTTGATGCTGGTTAAATTAAAATGTTTATTTCAGCGAGTTAAAATCTGAACTTCACCAAATGACTTGATTTTTGATTCTGCTTAGACGAAAATGCTTACTTCTGCGAGTGAAGCACTTGAGAAGATTAAAATCTGAACTTAATCAAATGACACAATTTTTTATGTTCGTTTGACTAACGTGCTTTTTTCAGTAAATTAAGCACTTCAGAAGATCATCATCTCAACTTCACCAAATTACTCAATTTTTCATGTTCATTTTACTAACGTGCTTATTTCAGAGATAGAAACATATCAGAAGACAAAAATCTTAATTTAAACCAAGGCACTCAACTTTTGATGAAGGTTTGACTAACATGCTTATTTGAGTGAGATAAGCATATCAGAAGACAAAAATGTCGACTTCACCAAATGACTCAACTTTTGATGTGGTTTTGAGTAACGTGTATATTTGAGTGAGATAAGCATTTCAGAATACCAAAACCTGAACTTCACCAAATGACTCAAGTTTTGATGTTGGTTTGACTAACATGATTATTTGAGGGAGATTAGCACTTCTGAAGACAAAAATCTGAACATCACCAAATGACTCAATTTTTGATGTTAGATTGACGAACATACTCATTTCAGCGAGTTAAGCACTTCAGAAGATCAAAGTCTCAACTTCACCAAATGCCACAACTTTTGATATTGTTTTGACTAACGTGCTTATTTCAGCGATATAAGCATAGCAGAAAACCAAAACCTCAGCTTCAACAAGACACTGAACTTTTGATGCTGTTTTGACTAACATGCTTATTACAGTGGGAAAAGCACTTCAGAAGACCAAAATCTGAACTTCACCAATTGACTCAATTTTGATGTTGGATTGACTAACAAGCTTCCTCCAGTGAAATAAACACTTCAGAAATGAAGAATCTCGACTTCACCAAATGACTCAACTTTTGATGTTGTTTTGAGTAACATGCATATTTGAGTGAGATAAGCACTTCAGAAGACCAAAATTTGAAATTCACCAAATGGCAAAATTTTTTATGCTGTTTTGACTAACATGCTTATTTCACTCAGATAAGTACATCAGAAGACCAAAACCTGAAATTCACCAAATGTCTCAAGTTTTGATGTTGGTTTGACAAAGATGCTTATTTCAGCGATATAAGCACTTCAGAATGCTGAGATCTCAACTTCACCAAACGACACAACTTGTGATACTGGTTGGAAAAAAAAATGCTTGTTTCAGCGAGTCAAACACTTCAGAAGACTAAAATCTCATACTGACCAAATGACACAACTTTTGATGTTGGTTGGTTTAAAATGCTTATTTCAGCGAGTTAAACTCTTCAGAACACCAATACCTGACCTTCACCAAATGACTCTAGTTTTGATGAAGGTTTGACTAACATGCTTATTTGAGTGAGATAAGCATTTCAGAAGACAATAATCTCAACTTCACCAAATGACTTGAACTTTTGATGTTGTTTTGAATAACATGCTTATTTCAGCGAGTTAAGCATAGCAGAAGACCAAATTCTCAACTTCAACAAGACAGTCAACTTTTTATGCTGTTTTGACAACATGCTTATTTCAGTGAGATAAGCATTTCAGAAGGCCAAAATCTGAACTTCACTAAATCTCTCAATTTTGATGTTGGATTGACTAACAAGTTTCCTCCAGTGAAATAAACACTTCAGAGGTGAAGAATCTCGACTTCACCAAATGAATCAACTTTTGATGTTGTTTTGAGTAACATGCATACATGAGTGAGATAAGCACTTCAGAAGGCCAAAATAAGAACTTCACTAAATGACTCAAGTTCTGATATTGATTAGACTAACACGCTTACTTGAGTGATATAAGCCCTTCAGAAGTTAAAAATCTTAACTCCACCAAATGACTTAATTTTTAATGCTGTTTTGACTAACATGCTTATTTCAGTGAGATAAGCACTTCAGAAAACCAAAATCTGAACTTCACCAAATGAATCAAGTTTTGATGTTGGTTTGACTAACATGCTTGTTTCAGCGATTAAAGCAAACATCTCAACGTCAACAAATGAGTTAATTTTTGATGTTAGATTGACTAACATGCTGATTTCACTCAGATAAGCGCATCAGAAGACTAATATCTGAACTTCACCAAATGAGTTAATTTTTGATGCTGCTTTGAATGACATGCTTATTTCATTGAGATAAGCACTTCAGAAGATCAAAGTCTCAACTTCACCAAAAACCTCAACTTTTGATGTTGTCTTGACTAACATGCATATATAAGTTAGATAAGCATTTCTGAAGGCAAAAATCTCAACTTCGCCAAATGACTCAAGTTTTGATGTTGGTTTGACTAACGTGCTTTTTTCAGCGATCATTAAGCATATAAGAAGACCAAAATCTCAATTTCACCAAGACACTCAACTTTTTATGCTGGTTTGAATAAAATGCTTATTTCAGCAAGATAAGCATATCAGAAGACTAAAATCTCAACTTCACCAAAGGATCTAAATTTTGATGCTGATTTGACTAAAATGCTTATTTCAGTGATATGAACACTTCAGAAGTCAAAAATCTCATTTTCCCTAAATGACTTCAATGTTGATGCTGTTTTGACTAACATGCTTATTTGAGTCAGAGAAGCACTTCAGAATTCAAAAATCTCAATTCACCAAAGACTTAATTTTTCACGCTGTTTTGACTAACATGTTTCTTTCAGTGAGATAAGCACGTCAGAAAACCAAAATCTGAAATTCACACAATGAGTCAAGTGTTGATGTTGGTTTGACTAACATGATTATTTGAGTGAGATAAGTTCTTCAGAAGTCAAAAATCTCAACTTCACCAAAGGACCTAACTTTGGACGCTGTTTGGACTAAAATGTTTATTTCAGTGAGATAAGCACTTCAGAAGTCAAAAATCTCATTTTCCCTAAATGAATTCAATGTTGATGCTATTTTGAGTAACATGCTTATTTGAGTCAGAGAAGCACTTCAGAGTTCAAAAACCTAAATTCACCAAAGACTTAATTTTTCACGCTGTTCTGACTAACATGCATATTTGAGTGAGATGAGTACTTCAGAAGTCAAAAATCTCAACTTTACCAAAGGACCTAACTTTGGACGTTGTTTGGACTAAATGCTTATTTCAGTGAGATAAGCATTTCAGAAATCAAAACTCTCAACTTCACCATCTGTCTTAATTTTTGATGCTGTTTTGACTAAAATGCTTATTTCACTCAGATAAGCACTTCAGAAGACCAAAATCTCACTTCAACAAAAATGTTAGTTTTTGATGTTGGTTTGAGTGACATGTTTATTTCATTGAGATAAGAACTTCAGAAGATAAAAATCTCAACTTCACCAAAGGACCTAACTTTTGATGCTGATTTGACTCAAATGCTTATTTCAATGAGATAAGCCTTCAGAAGTCAAAAATCTCAACTTCACTGAATGACTGCAATGTTGATGCTGTTTTGACTAACATACTCATTTCAGCGAGTTAAGCACTTCAGAAGATCAAAGTCTCAACTTCACCAAATGCCACAACTTTTGATATTGTTTTGACTAACGTGCTTATTTCAGCGAGATAAGGATATCAGAAGATTAAGATCTCACCTTCACCAGATGACGCAATTTTTGATGCTGGTTAAACTAAAATGCTTATTTCAGCGAGTTAAGCACCTCAAAAGCCAAAAATCTGAACTTCACCAAATGACTTGATTTTTGATTCTGCTTAGACTAAAATGCTTATTTCTGCGAGTTAAGCACTTGAGAAGATTAAAATCCGAACTTAATCAAATGATACAATTTTTTAAGTTCGTTTGACAAACATGCTTTTTTTCAGTAAGTTAAGCACTTCAGAAGATCATCATCTCAACTTCACCAAATTACTCAACTTTTGATGTTGATTTTACAAACGTGCTTATTTCAGAGATATAAGCATATCAGAAGACAAAAGTCTTGATTTAAACCGAGGCACTCAACTTTTGATGCTGGTCGAACTAAAATGCTTATATCAGCGAGATAAGCATATCAGAAGACAAAAATCTCAACTTCACCAAAGGACCTAACTTTTGATGCTGATTTGACTAAAATGCTTATTTCATTGAGATAAGCACTTCAGAAGACCAAAATCTGAACTTCACCAAATGACTCAAGTTTTGATGTTTTTTTGACTAATAAGATTGTTTGAGTGAGATAAGCACTTCAGAAATCAAAAATCTCAACTTCACCAAAGGACCTAACTTTGGACGCTGTTTGGAGTAAAATGCTTAATTCCAAATGAATCAACTTTTGATGTTTTTTCTGACTAACATGCTTATTTCAGCGAGTTAAGCACGACAGAAGGCTAAAATCTCGACTTCACCAAATGACTGAACTTTTGATGCTGGTTGGATTAAAATGCTTCTTTCAGCGAGTTAAGCACTTGAGAAGTCCAAACTCTGAACTTCAAAAATGACTCAAGTTTATATGTTTGCTTGACTAACATGCTTATTTGCTTGATAGAAGCATTTCAGAAGTCAATAATCTCAACTTCACCAAATGACTCATTTTTTGATGTTGTTTTGAATAACGTGCTTATTTCAGCGAGATAAGCACACCAGAAGACTGAAATCTCAACTTCATCAAAGGGCATAACTTTTGATGCTGGTTTGACGAAAATGCTTATTTCAGTGAGATGAGCACTACAGAGGTCAAAAATCTCAACTTCATCAAATAACTTGATTTTTGATGCTGGTTAGACTAAAATGCTTACTTCAGTGAGGTAAGCACTTGAGAAGACTAAAATGTGATCTTCACCAAATGACTCAATTTTTAATGTTGTTTTGACTAACATGCTTATTTGAGTGTATTCAGCACTTCAGAAGGCAAAAGTCTCAACTTCACCAAATGTCATAATTTTTTGATGCTGGTCGGATTAAAATTCTGATTTCAATGAGATGAGCACTTCAGAAGACAAAAATCTGAACATCACCAAATGACTCAATTTTTTTATGTTGGATTGACTAACATACGCATTTCAACGAGTTAAGCACTTCAGAAGATCAAACTCTCAACATCACCAAATGCCACAACTTTTGATGTTGTTTTGAATAACATGCTTATTTCAGCGAGTTAAGCATAGCAGAAGACCAAAATCTCAACTTCAACAAGACAGTCAACTTTTTATGCTGTTTTGACAACATGCTTATTTCAGTGAGATAAGCATTTCAGAAGGCCAAAATCTGAACTTCGCTAAATCTCTCAATTTTGATGTTGGATTGACTGACAGGTTTCCTCCAGTGAAATAAACACTTCAGAGGTGAAGAATCTCGACTTCACCAAATGAATCAACTTTTGATTTTGTTTTGAGAAACATGCATACATGAGTGAGATAAGCACTTCAGAAGGGCAAAATAAGAACTTCACGAAATGACTCAAGTTCTGATATTGATTAGACTAACACGCTTACTTGAGTGATATAAGCCCTTCAGAAGTTAAAAATCTTAACTCCACCAAATGACTTAATTTTTAATGCTGTTTTGACTAACATGCTTATTTCAGTGAGATAAGCACTTCAGAAAACCAAAATCTGAACTTCACCAAATGAATCAAGTTTTGATGTTGGTTTGACTAACATGCTTGTTTCAGCGATTAAAGCAAACATCTCAACGTCAACAAATGAGTTAATCTTTGATGTTAGATTGACTAACATGCTGATTTCACTCAGATAAGCGCATCAGAAGACCAAAATCTGAACTTCACTAATGACTCAAATTTTAATGCTGGATTGACTAACAGGCTTCCTCCAGTGAAATAAGCACTTCAGAAGTGAAGAATCTCGACTTCACCAAATGACTGAAGTTTTGATGTTGTTTTGAGTAACATGCATACTTCAGTAAGATAAGCACTTCAGAATACCAAAATCAGAAATTCACCAAATGTCTTAATTTTTTATGCTGTTTTGAATAACGTGCTTGTTTCACACAGATAAATACTTCAGAAGATTGAAACTTCAACAAATGACTCAAATTTTGATATTGCTTTGACTAACATGCTTGTTTCAGCTTTTAAAACACTTCAGAAGTCAAAAATCACAACGTCAACAAATGACTTAAATTTTGATCTTGTTTTTACTGACATGCTTATTTCACTCAGATAAGCACATCAGAAGACCAAGATCTGAACTTCACCAAATCAGTTAGTTTTTGGTGTTAGTTTGAATGGCATGCTTATTTCATTGAGATAAGCACTTCAGAAGATCAAAATCTCAACTTCACCAAATGACTCAACTTGTGATGTTGTTTTGACGAACATGCTTATTTCAGCGAGTTAAGCACATCAGAAGGCTAAAATCTCAACTTCACCAAATGACTCAACTTTTAATGCTGGTTGGATTAAAATGCTTATTTCAGCGAGATAAGCATATCAAAAGACCAAAATCTCAATTTCACCAAGTCAGTCAACTTTTGATGCTGGTTTGAATGAAATTCTTGTTTCAGCGAGATAAGCAGATCAGAAGACTAGAATCTCAACTTCACCAAAGGATCAAACTTTTAATGCTGATTGGACTAAAATGCTTATTTCAGTGAGATAAGCACTTCAGAAGTCAACAATCTCATCTTCACCAAATGACTCAACTTTTGATGCTGGTTGGAATAAAATGTTTATTTCAGCCAGTTCAGCTCTTCAGTAGACCAACATCTGAACTTCACCAAATGACTCAAGTGTTGATGTCGGTTTGACTAACATACTTATTTCAGTGAGAAAAGAAGTTCAGAAATCAAAAATCTCAACTTCACCAAATGACTCAAATTTTCATGTTGTTTTGACTAACGTGCGTATTTCAGCGAGATAAGCATATCAGAAGAATCAAATCTCAACTTCACCAGATGACCTAACTTTTGATGCTGTTAAAGTTAAAATGTTCATTTCAGCCATTTAAGCACTTCAGAAACCAAAAATCTGAACTTCACCAAATGACTTGATTTTTGATTCTGGTTCGACTAAAATGCTTATTTCTGCTGGGTAAGCACTTCAGAAGATTAAAATCTGAACTTCATCAAATGACACAATTTTTTTATGTTCGTTGGACTAACATGCTTATTTCAGCGAGTTAAGCACTTCAGAAGATCAAAATCTCAACTTCACCACATTACTCAACTTTTGATGTTGTTTTGACTAACGTGCTTATTTCAGCGAGATAAGCATATCAGACGACCAAAATCTCAATTTCACCAAGACACTCAACTTTTGATGCTGGTTTGACTAAAATGCTTATTTCAATGAGATAAGCCCTTCAGAAGTCAAAAATCTCAACTTCACTAAATGACTGCAGTGTTGATGCTGTTTTGACTAACATGTTTATTTCACTCAGATAAGCACTTCAGAAGACCAAAATCTGAACTTCACCAAATGACTCAAGTTTTGATGTTGTTTTGACTGACATGCTTATTTCAGCGAGATAAGCGTATCAGAAGAATAAAATCTCACCTTCACCAGATGACCGAACTTTTGATGCTGGTTAAATTAAAATGCTTATTTCAGCGAGTTGAGCACCTCAGAAGTCAAAAATCTGAACTTCACCAAATGACTTGATTTTTTATTCTGGTCAGACTAAAATGCATATTTCTGCGAGTTAAGCACTTCAGAATATTAAAATCTGAAATTCATCAAATGACACAATTTTTTATGTTCGTTTGACGAACATGCTTATTTCAGCGAGTGAAACACTTCAGATGATCAAAATCGACACTCCACCAAATGACTCAACTTTTGATGTTGTTTTGACTAACGTGCATATTTCAGCGAGATAAGCATATCAAAAGACCAAACTCTCAATTTCACCAAGTCAGTCAACTTTTGATGCTGGTTTGAATGAAATTCTCATTTCAGCGAGATAAGCATATCAGAAGACTAAAATCTCAATTTCACCAAAGGATCAAACTTTTGATGCTGCTTTGACTAAAATGCCTATTTCAGTGAGATAAGCACTTCAGAAGTCAACAATCTCATCTTCACCAAATGACTTCAATGTTGATGCTGATTTGACTAAAATGCCTATTTCAGTGAGATAAGCACTTCAGAAGTCAACAATCTCATCTTCACCAAATGACTTCAATGTTGATGCTGTTTTGACTAACATGCTT
>NC_063375.1:9359320-9377530 GCF_021869965.1 Rhincodon typus
ATTTGTTACTTATGTGAATGATCTGGATGTGAATGTACAAGGCATGATGAGTAAGTTTGTGGATAATGCAAAAGTAGGAGATGTCATTGACAGCAAAGAAGGTTATCCAAATTTATAGAGGCTTCTCGATCAGATGGGCAAGAGAGCTGAGGATTGGGAAATACAATTGTATACAGATACAGGTGTGCACTTTGGAAAGTCAAACCAAGTTAGGATTTATACAGTAAATGGTAAAGTCCTGAATTTCATTCTCTGACAATGTTGCACTCCTTCAATACTGAACGACAACAAAGTGGGACAGCCTCAGGCAGACACTCTGACAATGAGGCATTCCCTCAGGGCAATAATCTTTGATTGTAAATTAATCTGTAATATTATTTGACCTGTTAAGTTCACAATACTTCCCGTGTCTCCTGTAGAATACGCAGTTGCTCTCCCTCTAGCTCTGCCTCTGGTTATGCGAAGCTGCTTTATTCCATACGACCCTCAGAAATAACATTCGCCGTGACTGTAACCCGAGATTCAGCCCGAACGCTAACACTCATGTAAACCCTAAGTCCAACCTCAGCCCAAATCCTAACCTCAGTCCTGTCCCAAACCCTAACCCTCAGTCCCAACGCTGACCCTAACCTTACCTCTAACTCTCGCCTCAGCCCTAACACCTACCCTCAGCCCTATAACGCAAGCCTCATCCCTTCACTAACCATAGCCTTAGTCCTAAACCGAACCGAGCTTCAGCCCTACTGCTAACTGAAGACATAGAGCCTCCGGTAGAGAAACCCGAAGACACAGAGCCCCCCGTACAGAAACCCGAAGAAAGAGACCCCTTTCAATTAACTGTCAAACACGGAGCACACTATAAATAATCCCTAAAACATCGACATCCCTGTAAATGAACCGTGAAACACAAAGCCTTCTGTAAGTAACCTCCGAAGTAGAATCTTGTTTAAACAAACGCGAAAAAGAGCCCCCTGTAAATACACTCAAGCACAGAGACCCCTTTAAATATAACCTCAGAAATGTCCCTCGGGAAGTAAAATGTAAAAGACAGAGAACCCAGTAAGAAACCAGAAAACACAGAGTCGTCTCTAAAGAAACCCTAAAACAGAGCCCCCTGTAAATAATCCAAAACACAGAGCACCTGCACACGAACCCGAAACGTTAACTGTTCTTGCCTTCACAAATGCTGCCAGACCTGCTGAGATTTTTCAGTTATTTTGTTTTTGTTCCTGATTTAAAGCATCTGCAGTTCCTTCGGTTTTCAATTAACGAGGCAGTCAGTTAGATCAAATGGTTATGTATCACATATTTACCAGTCGGATTCAAACACGCAGTTACAGTTCGCTCATGTGGTCACTTGCTTATCTTATAACCTTTGCCCCTGAATATCCTGTGGTCTGCCCTGTTTACTCATATCAGTTAGCACTTAACAAGGCTCCCGGAGTCTGGCTGGCGTGTGTTCAGTAATACAGGGTAAATCGCCTTAAAATATCTTTTTCTGTGGTTTTTGTGTGACACTGTATCATAAGCCTCTTTACTGTTGTACTAAAGGTCCTCTTTACCAATGCACCCACAAGTGCTCCATATGACCAATCTCGCGCCCTCATTCATTCATATCTTTACTGACCACTCATTAGCGTACTGTGTTTACTATTACCGCATTTGATTCATTCATTCATAAAACTGCATTCTTGTCATTATTTTCACTGATAAAAGGAAACGAAATTAAAATGTTCCTTACACCCCATTACTGCCTTATCACAGTTTGAACCCTTGTTGCTAACAATGTCCAAACTTGTGTCTCCATCAGAGTCAATCCCTGAGTATGTGTTAATTTTCTAATCTATTCAGAACGATACGATCCCATCCATCGTGTCACCTGAAACTATGAAAAATTATAATATTAATAAGCCCTCAACAAACGTCTCCCAGGACTTGAATATCTTGCGGGACATCAGACAAGTTTTCTGCGTTACCACGTCTCTGTTCGATACATATTGAACAGAGTCCGCGTAACCCTTTAAGAAAGCTGCTCTCAAAACAGCACTTCTGTGAAATTGAATGAAAGAATGAGTAAACCGGCAATAGTGAAATCTCAAGAGCCAGCCGCGGTAATTAGGCTACTGAACTTTCTGCTGTCATTAAGTAATTCCCAACCCAGTCAAATCATGTCGGGTTGATAATCTTTCTGGCATTCTCTAACTTTAAACGAATAAAAGGACCGACGCCCATGATTGGCCGACTTCAAATACCTCAGTCCTGACCCGCTAACAATGAGGCGCTCCCTCAGTCCTGACCCGCTGACAATGAAGCGCTCCCTCAGTCCTGACCCGCTGACAATGAGGCGCTTCCTCAGTGCTGACCCGCTGACAATGAGGCGCTCCCTTAGTTCTGACCCTAGTACAATGAGGCGCTCCCTCAGTCCTGACCCGCTGACAATGAGGCGCTACCTCAGTCCTGACCCGCTGACAATGAGGCGCTCCCTCAGTCCTGACCCGAGAACAATGAGGCGCTCCCTCAGTTCTGTCCCTCTGACAATGGGGCGCTCCCTCATTCCTGACCCTAGTACAATGAGGCGCTCCCTCAGTCCTGACCCCAGTACAATGAGGCGCTCCCTCAATTCTGACTCTATTACAATGTGGCTCTACCTCAACAATGACCATCAGACAACACTGCACCTCCCCATTACTGACTCTTTGTCAAAGAGGCATTGCCTCAGACTTTGATGCACTATCTCAATCCGAACAATTCGCCGTGCTGTACTGGGAGCTGTGCTATTTAGTGTTGATTTACAGTGAGCTTGTGTTTTAGGCTTTATTAATTAGAGGCTCTGTGTTTTAGGGTCTCCTCTGAGAGTTTATTTACAGGAGGCTTAGTTTTAGGGAGGATTTGCAGGGGGGCACTGTTTCAGGGTTTATTTACTGGGAGATCTATATTTTACACTTTATTTACAGGGGAGTCGGTCTTTTATGGTTCCTTACTGGGGGCTTTGTCTTTTCCACTTTATTTCCTGAGGGACCTTTCTTCGGTTATATATGAAGGGGTCCCTGTGCTAAGGCTGGAAATACAGGGGGCTCTGTTTTTAGCATTTTTTCAAATGAGACTCTGCTTCGGAGAATATTTACAGGAGGCTGTGTGTTTCAGAGTTCATTCACAGGGATGTCTGTGTTTTAGGGTATCTGTACACGATGTTTTGTGTTTTAGGGATTATTTATAGTGGTCTTTGTTTTACAGGTTACTGAAAGGCGTCTCTGTCTTCGGATTAAGTTACCGGGGACTGTTATTTATAGGTACGTCTGTCTTTTCAAAGTTTATTTGTAAGGGGCCCTGTCTTACGGATAATTTACAGTGGGCTGAGTGTGGAGTGTAATTGCAGGTGCTCAGTGTTTTCGGATTTATTTAGAGGGGGTCCTATGTTTTACCTTCTACTTCCTGGGTGATGTGTGTTAGAGTTCATTTAAAGGGGTTCGTGTAATTCCAGGAGGCTTTGTTTTTAAGATTTGTTTAAATGGGGTTCTATATTTTAGGGGTTATTTACTGTGAGCTCCGCGTTTTACGGGTTATTGAAAGGCGTTTCTGAGGGTATATTTACAGGCGGCTCGGTGTTCGCGGGCTTTTGTGCACGGCTGAGGCTAGCATTAGAGGTGAGGTTAGGGTCAGCGCTGGGGCTGAGGGTTATGGTTTGTGTCGGGCCTGAGGCGAAGGCTCAGGGTTTGGCCTGAGGTTCGGCTCAGAGCATTTGCAAGGGTTAGCGGAAGGGCTGAATCTCGGCTTCAGGTTTGCGGTAGGGTTATTTCTGGGGGCAGGGAGAAAGAAAGCAGCTTCGCATAACCAGAGACAGAACCAGAGGGAGAGCAACTGCGTAATCTACAGGAGACTCGGGATGTTTTGTAAACTTAACAGGTCAAATAGTATTACAGATTAGTTGACAATTAAAGATTATTGTCCTGAGAGAATGCCTCATTGTCAGACGGTCCGCTTGAGGCTGTCCCTCTATGTTGTAGTGTCAGTACTGAACGAGTGCACAATTCTCAGAGGATCACATTCAGCCGCTGCCCCATTTAAAAAAAAAAGTAATTTAGTTAATTAGCACTCCCCCAGTAAGAATTTAGAATAAGGCTCAGCCTCAGTCTTGACACTATGACTGATACACTCCCAGAGTTCTACCCAACTGACACTGCTGCAATAGCTCAGTGCGGACCATTTGACAATGAGGCACTGCTTCAGTACTGAAGCTCTGACAGTACTATCTGACAATGAGGGAGTGCCTCAGTCTGACATTGTCACAGTGCTGCAATCGTGTGGCACTCCAATAAGTCTAACCCCTTCAGAATAAGACACTACCTCAGTAATGACCGTCTCACAATAATGCACCCCAACAGTTCTGACGCTCTGGTGTTGCTGCATTACCTCATTACAGACCCTACAAATGTCAGGCACTTCCTCAGTTCTGACCCTCTTACAATGAGGCGCTACCTCAGTATTGACACTCTAATTATAATGCTGTCCAGCAGTTCTGTCCCTCTGTCAGTGCTTCAATACTTGCCTGGACCAGGCAAATTCCTCATTGTTAGCGGGTCAGTTCTGTGGCAGTGCCTCCTGGTAATGGGATCATATGAATCTGTAATACTATTTGACCTGTTAAGTTTACAATACATCCCGAGTCTCCTGTAGTATACGCAGTTGCTCTCCCTCCGGCTCTCAGTATGCGAAGCTGCTTTCTTTCTCTCTACTCTCAGATATATCCCTAACCTTAACCTTAGATTCAGCCCTAACACGAGCACTCGCGTAAGCGCGAAGCCTAACTTCAGCCCGAAGCCTAACTTATAACCCTTAGCCCTAACGCTGGCCTCATCCTACACGAGCCATAGTCTCAGGCCCAAACCGAACCCAGATTCAGCCGTACTCTGGGCCTTTAAACACGAAGCCGCCTGCACAGAGGCCCTCAAACACAGAGACCCCTTTCAATAACCTGTAAAAAGCGGACTTCACTGTAAATAACCCCTAAATCACAGAGTCCTATTTAAACAAACTTCAATAACAGAGACCCCTGTAATTAAACGCTCAAATACACAGAACCTTTCAAATGAAATCTCACACACATTGCCCAGGATGTATAAGGTAAGACACAGGGATCCTTCTCAATAACTCCGAAAACACTGAGCACCTTTAATTACACCCCAACACTTAGCCCACCTGTAAATTATCCGTAAGACAGGGCCCCTTACAAATAACCCTAAAAAGACAAAGCTACCCATAAATAAACAGCCTCCTGCAAACAAATCCTAAAACAGAGACCCCTTTCAATAACCTGTAAAATACGTAGCTAATTTTCAAATAATCCTTAAAACAGAACCCCCTGTAATTATACCCTCAAATACACAGACCCCTTTAAATGACCTCTAAAACAGATGCCCTTGGAAGTATAATGTAAAACACAGTGCTCCCTCTAAATAAATTCGAAAACACAGAGCTCCTGTCAATACACCCCAACATCGAGGCGACCTGTAAATTATCCGTAAAACAGGGCCCCTCACAAATAAATCCTAAAAGACAGAGCTCGCTATAAATAAAGAGCCCCCTGTAAATAAATACCAAAACACATAGTAAAAACACGAAGAACTGCGGATGCTGCAAATCAGGAAAAAATACAAAGTTGCTGGGAAAGGTCAGCAAGTCTGGCAGCATCAGTGAGGGAGAAAAAAAAAACAGATTTAACGTTTCGAGTCAGGTGATCCTTCCTCAGAACCTCTGGCTCGCGCGTCTTTAGTAATGCAGGGTCAATCGCCTTAAAATATCCTTTTCTGTGGTTTTTGTAAGGCACTTTAACATTATTACATAAGAACATTAGAACTAAGAGCAGGAGGAGGCCATCTGGCCCCTCCAGTCTGCCCCGCTATTCAATAAGATTATGGCCGATCTTTTTGAGACTCAGCTCCACTTACCCGCCCGCTCAAAACAAACCTTAATTCCTTCACTGTTCATAAATTTATCGAGCCTTGCCTTAAAAACATTCAGCGAGGTAGCTTCAACCGCTTCACTGGGCAGGGAATTCCACAGATTCACAACCCTTTGGGTGAAGAAGTTCGTCCAGTACTCAGTCCTACATCTGCTTCCTTTTATTTTGAGGCTATGAAAAAAGTCCTAGTTTCACCTGCTGGTGGAAACAACCTCCCTGCCTCCACCTTATCTATTCCCTTCATAATCTTGCATGTTTCTACAAGATCTCCTCTCAATCTTCTGAACTCCAATGAGTATAATCCCAGCCTACTCAGTCTCTCCTCATATTCCAACCCTCTCAACTCTAAAATCAACCGAGTGAATCTCCTCTGCACCCCGTCCAGTGCCAGTATATCCCTTCTCAAGTAAGGAGACCAAAACTGCACACAGTACTCCAGGTGCGGCCTCACCAGGACCCCATACAGCTGCAGCATTACCTCCCTGTTTTTAAACTCCATCCCTCTCGCAAAGACAGACAAAATGCTATTTGCCTTTTTAATTACCGGCTGGGCCTGTCATACTGCATTTAGCGATTCATGCACAAGGATACCCAAGTCCCTCTGCACAGCAGCATGCTGCAATTTTTTACGATTTAAACCATAGACCATTTTGTTGCTATTCCTACCAAAATGGATGAACTCACATTTTGTACAACATTTGCCAGACGTTTGACTACTCACTTCGACTATATATCCCTCTGCAGACGTTCAGTGTCTTCTGCACACTTTGCTCTACCGCTCATCTCAGTGTCATCTGCAAATTTTGACACACCACACTTAGTCCCCAACTCCAAATCATCTTTGTCAATTGTAAACAATTGCAGTCCCAACACTGATCCCTGAGGCACCCCACTAGCCACTGACCGCCAACCAGAAAAACATCCATTTACCCGCACTCTTTATTTTCTACTTGTCAAACATCCTCTATCCATGCCAATACATTACCTGTCATATTGTGCAACTTTATCTTATGGAGCAGCCTTTGGTGTGGCACCTTGTCAAATGCCTTCTGGAAATCCAGATACACGACATCCACAGGGTCCCCATTGTCCACCATGCAAGTAATGTCCTCAAAGAATTCCACCAAGTTAGTTAAACATGACATACACTTCATGAACCCATGCTGGGTGTTCCCAATGGGACAATTTATATCCAGTTGTCTTGCTATTATCTTGCTTAATGATAGATTCAAGCATTTTCCCCACAACCGAAGTTAAGCGAACTGGCCTATAGTTACCTGTTTTTTGTCTACTTCCTTTTTTAAACAGTGGCGTCACATTGGCTGTTTTCCAATCTGCGGGAACCACCCCAGAGTCCAGTGAATTTTGGTAAATAATTACTGGTGCAAGCCTCTTTACTGTTGTACTAAAAGTCCTCTTTACCAATGCACTCACAAGCGCTCCATATTACCACTCTCGCGCTCTCATTCATTCATAACTTTACTGACCACTTACTATCGTACTATTTTGACTATTACCGCATTTCATTCATGAAACTGCGATCTTGTCATACTTCTCACGATTAAAGGGAGACTAAATTAAAATGTTCCTTCCACCCCATTTACTGCCTTTTCACAGTTTTAATCCTCACGGCCTTATTTTGCTAACAGTTGCCTAAACTGTGTCTACATCAGAGACTATCCCTGAGTATGTGTTAATTTTCTTATCTGTTCAGAACAACACCATCGTGTCAACCGAAGCTATGAAAGAGCATAATATTAATCAGGCCTCAGCAACCTTCTCCCAGGACTTGAATAACTTGCAGGACATCAAACACGTTGACTGCGCTAGCAGACATAGTAGGAACTGCAGATGCCGGATAATCTGAGATAACAAGGTGTAGAGCTTGATGAACACAGCAGGCCAAGCAGCAGAAGAGCAACAGGAAGGCTGATATTTCGGGCCTTGACACTTCTTCAGAAATGAGGGATGGGAAAGGGGTTCTGAAATAAATAGGGAGAGAGGGAGAGGCGGATAGAAAATGGATAGAGGAGAAGATAGGTGCAGAGGAGTCAGACAGGTCAAAGAGGCGGGGATGGAGCCAGTAAAGGTGAGTGTAGGTGGGGAGTTAGGGAGGAGATAGGTCAGTCCAGGGAGGACGGACAGGTCAAGGGGGCGGGATGAGGTTAGTAGGTAGGAAATGGGAGTGGCGCTTGAGGTGGGAGGAGGGGATAGGTGGGAGGAAGGACAGGTTAGGGAGGCGGGGACGAGCTGGGCTGGTTTTCGGATGCGGTGGGGAGGGGAGATTTTGAAGCTTGTGAAGTCCACATTGATAACATTGAGCTGCAGCGTTCCCAAGCGGAATATGAGTTGCTGTTCCAGCAACCTTCTCGTGGCATCATTGTGGCACTGCAGGAGGCCCAGGATGCACATGTCGTCTGAGGAATGGGAGGGGGAGTTGAAATGGTTCGCGACTGGGAGGTGCAGTTGTTTAGTGCAAACCGAGCGTAGCTGTTCTGCAAAGCGGTCCACAAGCCACCGCTTGATTTCCCCGATGGAGAGGTGGCAACAACGGGAACAGCGGATGCAGTATACCACATTAGCAGATGTGCAGGTGAACATCTGCTTGATGTGGAAAGTCTTCTTGGGGCCAGGGATGGGGGTGATTGGGGAGGTGTAGGGGTAGGTGTAGCACTTCCTGTGGTTGCAAGGAAAAGTGCCAGGTTTGGTGGGGCTGGAGGGGAGTGTGGAGCGGACATGGAGTCACGGACAGATGGTCCCTCTGGAATGCAGATAAGGGTGGGGAGGGAAAAATGTCTTTGTTGGTGGGGTCGGATTGCAGATGGCGGATGTGTTGGAGGATGATGCGTTGGATCAGGAGGTTGGTGGACTGGTACGTGAAGACGAGGGGGATTCTGTTTTTGTTGTTATTGCGGTTGTTATTGTGGTGAGGGGGTGTGAGGGATGAATTGCAGGAAATGCAGGAGGCACAATCGAGGGCGTTCTCGACCACTGAGGAGGGGAAGTTGCAGTCCTTGAAAAACGAGGGCATCTGAGATGTACAGGAGTGTAATGCCTTGTCCTGGGACCAGATGCGGTGGAGGTGAAGGAATCGTGAATAGGGGTTGGCACTTTTGCAGGGAGGTGGGTGGGAGGAGGTGTATTCCTGGTGGCTGTGGGAGTCGGTGGGCGTGAAATGGATATCAGTTTCTAGGTGGTTGCCAGAGATGAAAACAGAGAGGTCCAGGAAGGAGAAAGAGGTATCAGAGATGGTCCAGGTATCTTAAGGTTGGGGTGGAAGGTGATGGTGAAGTGGATGAACAGTTCGAGCTCCTCGTGGGAGCACGAGGCGGCGCCGATGCAGTCATCAATGCAACGGAGGAAGAGGTGGGGTTAAGGGCGAGTGTAGCGACGGAAGAGGGATTGTTCCATGTAACCTACATAGCTTGGGACAATGCGGGTGCACATGGCCACCCTCTTTGTCTGTAGGAAGTGGGAGGAATTGAAAGAGAAGTTGTTGAGGGTGAGGTCGAGTTCGGCAAAGCATGAGTGTGTCAGTGGAGGGGGACTGGTAGGGCCTCCGGGACAGGAAGAAGCGGAGGGCCTTTCGGCCAACTGTATGGGGAATGCAGGTGTCTCGGGACTGGACGTCCATGGTAAAGATGAGGTGTTGGGGACTGGGGAATTGGAAGTTCTGGAGGAGGTGGAGGGCGTGAGTGGTGTCACGGACGTAGATAGGGAGTTCCTGGACTAAGGGGGAAAAAATGGAGTCGAGATAGGTGGAGATAAGTTCAGTGGGGCAGGAGCAGGCGGAGACAATTGGTCGACCAGGGCAGTCAGGTTTGATGGAAAAGCTCAGCATGTCTGGCAACATCTGTGAAGGAGAATACAGAGATAACGTTTCAGGTCTGGGAACCCTTCCTCAGAACTTCAGTACACTGCCGACACTGAGGTGCTATCTTACTCCAACCCTCTCAGTGCTGCAACAACCCAGATTTGATCCTCTATTCGCGTCGCACTCCCTCAGGAGTGATCCTGTAATCGTGTGGCGCTGCCTCAGTAATGACCGTTAGACAACACTGCCCTTCCGCATTACTGACTGTCTGACAAACAGGCACTGCCTCACATCTGACTTGCCTACGATGAGGTACTATCTGAATTTGACTATCTCACAGTGCTTTACTGGGGTGTCTGTTATTTAGTGTTGATTTATAGTGGGCCTTGTGTTTTAGCTTTTAGTAATTGGAGGCTCTGTGTTTTAGGGTTTTATTTTGCAGTCGTCTGTTTGAGATTTTAGGGAGGATTTACAGGGTTTATTTACAGGAAGGTCTATATTTTACACTTTATTTACAGCGGGCTCTGACATTTATGGTTTCTTTACTGGGGTTTGTCCCGGCCCCAGCCTCCATCCCCAGCCTGTCACAGCCCCGCCCCCAGCCCACGGAACTGACCCTTACCCCGGCCCGCAGCCTGTCCCGGCTCCCGGACCTAACCCCAGACCTGACACGTATCACAGCCTGTCCTGGCCCGGAAACCAAGCCCCCAAACCCCACCCCTACCCTAACCGGCCCCGGCCCCAAACCTAACCAAAAACTGAGCCCCAATCATAACTCTAAACCTGACCCCTGACCCGAGCATTCAGCCCCCCGCCGAATCAAGGCCGACAGCCTGTCGCAGCCCCGGCCCAGCCGAGCCCGACGCAATCCGGGGCTCCAGCCCAGACCATCACCGTAAACCAAGCCTTCGCCTCAGCCCTCCGACACTGTCCCCAAATCGAACCAACACCTTCGCCCCAATCTGGACCCTGACTCTAAACGCGGTCCCAGATCCCCAGCCCGGCCTGGCCCAGCCCAACCCAATCCAGGGCCCCAGACCAGACCATCACCGTAAACCTAGCCTTAGCCTCAGCCCTACGCACCGACCCCAGATCCCAGCCTTCCGCCCCTGTACCAGCCGTAACCCTAAACCCGACCCCAGACCCCAGCCACCAGCCTGTCGCAGCCCCGACACTGCCGCAGCTTGTCCCCGACACCAACCCTAACCCCAGACTGTCCCGGCCGCGGCCCCCAGTTCACGAGCCCAGCCGGGGCCACCGGACACCCCAGCCCTCGGCCCGAAGACTGTCATGGCCCCAGCTCAGGCACCCAGGCCCGACCCTACCCCACCCTGCCCAGACGCCAGCGACCTAGACCCAGACCCAGACCCAGCCATCATCGTCCCCAGCCCAACACTCCCCCGCAACCTGTCGCAGCCCTGACCCTGACGCTAACCCCAACCACAGCCCTGAGCCTGACCCTGACCCCGATCGCGACCCGTTTAAGGTCACAGCACGCAGCCCGCAGCTGCGACCCTCACCTCTGCCTGTCCCAGACCCGAGGCCGTACCTAACTCTAACCCCAGCCCCAGCCTGACCCGGCCCTCATCCTTCGACCTAATCCCAGCCTGTCCCTCTCCTGGCCCCGACTGTCCTGCGCCCGGGCCGTCGGCCATCCCACCACCCCCTCCCCCCTCCCCCGACTGAGCTTGCCCAGGTCCTGGTCCCAGCCCCCAACTGCAGCCTCAACCCTGACCTCAACTCTTACCCTTGCCTCAGCCCTAACCCGAACCAGAGCCCCACCCTTACCCTCATCTGGCCTTAACCCTAACCTGTCTGAAGATAAATACTGAGGAATTTACTCAATGGTCAATACTCATGCAGTGCCTCAATGTAAACTGGTCAGAATTGACAGCCTCATTGTCAGAGGGTCAGTGGCAGTGCTTGACAGTAGTGTCATGCTGAGGGACTGTCTCACTGTTAGAGGGTCCAGTGGGGTGCACAGTCTCAATATAATGGTGTGAGAAATAAGGGATTGCAATACGTTTGCAGGATCAGTACTGAGATAGTCCAGTACAGTCAGAGGGTCAGGATTGAGCGAGGGCCTCATTATTATTGTGTCAGTACCGAGGGCACAGGCATATTGCCAGCCGGTCAGTTCTGAGACAGAGTCTCTTTGTCAGTGGGTCAGCACTGAGGCTTTGCTTCAGTGTAATGGTGTCAAATTGGAGGCTTTGCCACAGACTGACGGTAAGTACTGAGGTATTTCAGCTCTATCAGGGTCAGAACCCAGGCACGACCTCATTAGCAAAAGATCACTTCTGCAGCAGTGAGAGAGGGTCAGACTGAAGGAGTGCCTCCTTGTCAGATGGTCAGTTCTGACACACTGCTCCTTTGTCAGAGGGTCATTGGTGAGGCAGTGCCTCTTTGTAATGGGATCAGAATTGTCAGGGGGCCAGTACTGAGCGAGAGCCTCATGATCAGAGGTCAATACTGAGAGAGTGTCTTATCAGAGATTCATTCCTAAGGGTGTGCTTCATTGTCAAAGAGTCCATTCTGAGGGAGGACATCATGTGAGAATACTGAGGGAGATCCTTATTCTCAGACGGGAAATGCAGGGTTACAGGGATGGGTTAAGGGGATGGGTCAGATGCGCTTAGTAGGGTCAGTGTGGATTTGGGCTTCATGGCCTGTTTTACACTGTGGGGATTCTATGATTCTGATGAAAGGATCAGTACTGTGGCATTTCAGCACTGTTGGAGGGTAAGATCAGTGGGAGTGCATAATTGTCAGAGGGTCAGTACTGAGGCTGAGGCAGAGCCAGGGAACTATAGACCAGTGAGCCTCTGGACTGACATTCCAGTCTTAGCTCAGAACTGATTCTCTGACACAGCTGCAGTTCCTCAGTACTGACTCTGTAATCGTGAGGCACACCCTCAATCTTGAATCCATTTCAATGAGGCACTGCCACAATATTGACCCTCTGATAATGAGGCACTCCCTCCGTACTGACCCAGTGACTATAATGCACTCCCACAGTTCTGACGCTATGTCAACGAGGTCTGAAGTCATGCGACACCAGGTTATAGTCCAACAGGTTTACTTGAAAACACAAGCTTTTGGAGCCTCACTCCTCCTTCAGTCCAACATCGACACCTCCATATCACGGCCATGAGATCTGACAGTACTTCCATTCCTTCGGGCGAAACCGCTAATCGTGTGGCCCTCCATCCATTCTGATCCCATTACATTGAGGCACTGCTTCAGAATGGACCCTTCGTACTCACCCCCTGACAGTGCTGACTACATATACTGACTATCTAAAATGTGAGCACTCCCTTGATTCTGACTCTCACAATGAGGTACTCGCTCAGGACCAATGCTCTGACAGTGAAGCACTTCCTCCAAACTGACCTGCTGACAACGAGGCAGTCCCTCAGGACGAACCTTCTGATAGATCTGCAATACCTCCGTACTGATCATCTAAACGTGTGAGACCCCTTCAATTCTTACCCTCTTACAATGAGACAGTGCCTCAGTAATGACCGTCTGACAATGAGGCAATGCCTCAGAACTGACCCACTTAGAGTGCTGCACTACCACAGAACTGACCATCTGAACATGTGGCACACTCCGATCTGACCCCCTTGCAATCAGGTACTGCCGGTGTATTGACCCTCTGACAATGATGCACACCCTCTGTAATGTACCTTTGACAAACAGGCACTGACTCAGTAATGACTCACGATGATGAGGCTTTCTATCGGGACTGAACATGTGATATTAAGGTACCTGCTCAGTACTGACCATATGATAAGGAAGCATTCCCACAGTTCTAAACCACTGACAGTGCTGTAATACCTTAGGACTGACCTTCCCATCATGTGACACTGATTCAATTCTGACATCTGCATAATGAGGCACTGCCTCAGTCCTGATCCTCTGACAATAATGCGCTCCCACTGTTCTGACGCTCTGACAATGAGGTATTCATTCAATATTTACACTGTGATAGACTTGCAAAATATCAGTACTGGCTGTCCAATCAAGAGGCACATCCTCATTTCTCACCCTGTTACAATGAGGTACTGCTTCAGTATTGACCCTCAGCGTCTGTGTCATTTTAAACCCGATGTTATCTGTGCACAAAACCATTTTGAAGTCAAAGTAATGCTTTGAAAGATGGTAAAGTAGTAACAGTGTTGTTTTATTGGTGTTTGTAATAAATTTCAGGTAATTTTTGGATACACCAAATCGCAAAAGTGCAGAACAGGAAGGAGGCCATTTGCCCCATCATACTGAGTTGTCTCTATCATCTCATGCAAATCCTTTTTGCGCCTATCACCTGCACACCATTTTCATCCAATGCTCTCTGTCCGTCTCCATTGAACCTCATTCATCACATTTACAGCAGTGCACTCCACAACCTAACTACACACTGTGTGATAGAGCTCTTCTACGAGCAGGGACATCTTCTCCCTATCTACTCTGTTTAGCCCACTCATGATTTCAAAACACCTCAATTCCATCTCTTCTCAGCCTGCTGTTGAGAGAGAACAATCCCAAACTCTTCAATCTATTCTTGTAGCCGAAGCTTTTCCTACCGGAAACTATTCTAGTAATAATCAGCACATCAATGCATTTGCCTTTTTCCTATAATGTGCAGGCCACAACTGTGCACAATACTCCAGCTGGCATTTAACTTAGCTTGCAGAACTTCAATATCATCAACTTCTTACTCGTATACTCTATACCCCTATTAATAAAGGCTGTATGCTTTATTTATTGCTCTCTCCAGCTGTACTGCTACCATCATTTCAACTGTGCACGTCCAAACTCCTCTTTTACATTGCTCGGAAAAACACTTGAAAGACAAATTGCATCACCTTACACTTCTCTGCATTGTACCTCATCTTCCACCTATCTGCCCATTCCATCAACTTTTCAATGCACTTTTGGAGTTTCACACTATTCTCACAATTTACAATTCTCAAGTTTAATGGCATCTGCAAACTTGGAAATTGTCCCTTGCACACCACGATCAAGATAATTAATGATCTATCAGGAACGACAAACGTCCCAGTAGCAGCCCCTGGAGAATTCCACTACAAACTTGCTTCCCAGCCTGAAAAATATCCATTCACAATTATTGAAATATTGGACAGGACAAAGTGGAAGGCATTCTTTCTTTGAATAATGCCACAGGCTTTTTAATATCCATTTCTGAATCTCATTGCATCATATATCAAGCAACGCAGCAATTCCTTGACAATGTCAGACGAGAATATACTCTGTAATAACCAGAATGACACATAATCCAACAATTGCCATACATCTGAGTCATGAACGCAACCTTCTGGGCCTCAGAAATGCCAAGTGGAAGTGCTTTGTGTGTACAGTCTTTTATCAAACCCTTCAGCCAACAGAGCAGCTGCCTCCATGGCTGGAATGCCTTCACAAAAGGAATGTTTTTGCACGGCGACCGGGAAAGAGAAGGGAATTCTTCAAAGTACTGCAGTCAAAGTCGGTTTGAGAGCCTTGATTCTATGGTGCCAATCTTGATTCAGTGGTTTGACAAATTTCGCATGGTAGACTGGTTAACAAGGTTAGATCACATGGAATACAGGGAGAACGTGCTATCTGGATACAAAAATTGACTAGAAGGTAGGAGAGAGGGTGGTGGTTGATGGTTGCTTTTCAGATTGAAGGCCTGTGACCAGCTTTTTGGAGGGTTTGAGCTGTACAGAGAGGGCGAATAAGCTGGGGCCATTCCTCCTGGAGTGTCAGAGGGCGAGGAGGTCCTTATAGAGGTTTATAAAATCATGAGAGCATGGATAGGGTGAACAGCCAGGGTCTTTTCCTCAAGGTAGGGGAGTCCATAAATAGAGGTCATGTGTTTATTCTGAGAGGGGAAGTTTTAAAAGGGACCTGAGGGGCAACATTTTCACGCAGAAGGTGCATTAGCTGCCAGTGGAATTGGTGAAGGATGGCACAATAACAACATTTCAGAGGCAAGTGAATGGGTCTACGAATAGGAAGGGTTGAGGGATATGGCCAAACGGAATAGATTAATTTTGGTTATCTGGTCAGTATGGACGAGTTGGAACAAAGTGTCTGTTTTCATACTGGACATCTGCGACTGTATGACTCCATGTCGCATTGACAATTAGGCACTTTCTCAGTAATATCCTCTGAGAATGAGGCACTCCCACACTGCTGCACATAACTCAGTACCAACCCTGTTAATATGTGGCACTCCCTCAGTTCTAACCCATTGACCGTGACACAATGCCTCTGTACTCACTCCCTAATCAGTTGTCACTCCCTCTATTCCAACACCTACACAATGGGGCACTGCCTCCGTATTGATCCTCTGACTCCTACAGATCTGACTCACTGACATTCCTGTATTGCTATTCCTGACCCTTTAATAATTTCGCACCCCCTCAATTCTGACCCCATTACATTGAGATACTGACTCAGTAGTAACCCAGTGGCAAAGAGGGGCCCCCTTAGCACTGAAACTCTGACTGTGCTTCAATACCTCAAGACTGATCCTCTGTCAATAAAGTATTCCCTCAGTTCGACCTTCTCTAAGTGCTGCAATACCTCAGCACGGCTCCTGTAAACAAGTGGCACTCCTTCAATTCTAACCCCTTTAGCATGTGGCACGGCCTCAATGTTGAACCTCTGACAATGAGGCACCCCCTCAGTACTGAATGTCTAATTATGTGGCATACCCTCAATTCTGAACACTTTACAATGCGGGGATGTTCACTGATAATTGCACAATGTTCAGAACCATTCGCACCTCCTTAGATACTGAAGCAGTCCTTGTTCAAATGCAACCAGACCTGGCTTGAGCCAAAAAGTGCAAATCACATTTGTGTCACATAATACAACCATCTCCAATAAGAGACAATCTAACCTCTGCCCCTTGGCATTCTACAGTGTTAACATCACTGACTCCCCACTATCAACATCCTGAGCGTCATCTTTGACCAGAAACTCAACTGCACTGACCACATAAACACAGTGCAAGAGCAGATCAGAAGCTAGGAATACCACAGGGAGTAATTCTCCTCCTGACTCCTAAAAGCCTGTCCACCATCTACAAGGCACAAGTCAGGAGTGTGATGGAATAGTCCCCACTTGCCTGGATGAGTGCAGCCCCAAACAACACAAGAAGCTTTAAACCATCTCGGACAAAGCAGCACACTTGACTTTCACTACATTCACAAACCTCCACTACCTCTACCACCGACAGTCAGGAGCAGCAGTGTATGCTATCTACAAGACGCACTGCAGAACATCACTGAAGATCCTCAGACAAACCCACGACCACTTCCGTCTGGAAGAACAAAGGTAGCATATTAGAAATGCCACCTTCAAATTCCCCTCCAAGCCAGTCACCATCCTAATTTGGAAATACATTGAATGCAACTGTGAAGGAAGACAGTCATCCACCAAGAGGGAGAAAGAGAGAGAGAAAATCTGAGAGAAATTACAAATGCTGTGGACAAACCAAAATTGTAATCTTCAAAAAACCTAATTAATAGCACGAGAGCAGAGAGGGGCAACCATTAAATTATCAATGTCTCTGAAACGCAAGTGAATAGAAACATGTCAGCCCCAGGACATACAGAAGTAAAATACCCTCTTTTGTAAATAATAAACAAGATTTAACTGTTCTCGTGATGGCAGGCATGGTCTTGTTGAAGAAGGTTCTTTCTGAAAGATGGCTCCTTCAACACCACTCAGTACCAGCATGGGCGTATGTGTGTTGTGGGTGGCGGGGGTACGGGGGGCTAGGTTAATGATGATCTTCCGTTTCCTTCACTGGCTGAATGTTAAAAAGAATGCGTCAGTGAGTCAAGTGACCAACTCCCCATAGGATTGGCGGGGAGTGGGAGTGGAAGAGGTTAAGGGATAAATGTGCTTTGGGAAAACCATCCAAACAGGTGGATGAGGGTAAAGCGGTTGATGTGGTGTATATGGATTTCAGTAAAGCGTTTAATAAGGTTCCCCATGGTAGGCTATTGCAGAAAATACGGAGGCATGGGATTGAGGGTGATTGAGCGGTTTGGATCAGAAATTGGCTCGCTGTAAGTAGACAGAGGGTGGTGGTTGATGGGAAATGTTCATCCTGGAGTTCAGTTACTCGTGGTGATCCTCAAGGATCTGTTTTGGGGCCACTGCTGTTTGTCATTTTTATAAATGACCTGGATGAGGTCGTAGAAGGATGCGCTAGTAAATTTGCTGATGACACCAAAGTTGGTGGATTTGTGGATAGTGCAGAAGGATGTTGCAGGTTACAGAGGGGCATAGATAAGCTGCAGAGCTGGGTTGAGAGGTGGCAAATGGAGTTTAATGCGGATAAGTGTGAGGTGATTCACTTTGGAAGGAGTAACAGGAATACAGAGTGCTGGGCTAATGGTAAGATTCTTGGTAGTGTGGA
>NC_063375.1:9378030-9382346 GCF_021869965.1 Rhincodon typus
CAGGTCAAGGGGGCGTGATGAGGTTAGTAGGTGGGAGATGGGGGTGGGGCTTGAGGTGGGAGGAGAGAATAAGTGGGAGGAAGAACAGGTTAGGGAAGCGGGGACGAGCTGGGCTGGTTTTGGGATGCAGTAGGGGGAGGGGAGATTTTAAAGCTTGTGAAGTCCACGTTGATAACATTGGGCTGCAGCATTTCCAAGCGGAAAATGAGTTACTGTTCCAGCAACATTCGGGTGGCATCGTTGTGGCACTGTAGGAGGCCCAGCATGGACATGTCCTCTGAGGAATGGGAGGGGGAGTTGAAATGGTTCGTGAGTGGGAGGCGCAGTTGTTTAGTGCGAACCGAGCGGAGGTGTTCTGCAAAGCCGTCCCCAAGCCTCCGCTTGGCTCCCCCGATGTAGAGGAGGCCACAACAGTAACACCGGAAGCACTATACCACATCAGCAGATGTGCAGGTGAACATCTGCTTGATGTGGAAAGTCTTCTTGGGGTCTGGGTGGGGGTTGAGCGGGGAGGTGTCGGGGCAGGTGGCGCAATTCCTGCGGTTGCAGGGAAAAGTGGCGGGAGTGGTGGGGCTGGAGGGGAGTGTGGAGAGGACAAGTGAGTCATGGAGAGAGTGGTCCCTCCGGAAAAGAGCTTAGGGTGGGGAGAGAAAAATGCCTTTGGTGGTGGGGTCGGATTGCAGACGTCGGAAGTGTCGGAGATGCTGCCAGAACTGCTGAGCTTTTCCAGCAACTATGTTTTTGTTCCTGATTTTGATGCATTCGCAGTTCCTTTAGTTTTTCATGTGTTGTAGTGATTATATGCAGGAGGCTCTGTATTTCAGCGTTCATACCCTGGGGCTCCTATGTTTTAGGGTTCATTTATCAGGGGCTGATGAAGTTGTTTTGACCAACATGCTTATTTCAGAGAGATAAGCATATCAGAACACGCAAAGCTCACCTTAACCAGATGACTAAGTTTTGATGCTGGTGAAATTAAAATGCTTATTTCAGCGAGTTAAGCACCTCAGAAGCCAAAAATCTGAACTTCACCAAATGACACAATTTTTTCTGTTCGTTTGACTAAAATACTTATTTAAGCGAGTTAAGCACTTCAGAAGATCAAAATCTCAACTTCACCAAATGAGTCAACTTTTGATGCCGGTTTGACTAAAATGCTTATTTCAGAGAGATAAGCATATCAGAAGACTAAAATCTCAACATCACCAAAGGACCTAACTTATGATGCTGATTTGACTAAAATGCTTATTTCAGTGAGATAAGCACTTCCGAAGTCAAAAATCTCAACTTCACGAAATGACTTCAATGTTGATGCTGTTTTGACGAACATGCTTATTTCACTCAGATAAGCACTTCAGAAAACCAAAATCTGAACTTCACCAAAGGACTCAACTTTTGATGCTGATTTGACTAAAATGCTTATTTCAGTGAGATAATCATATCAGAAGACTAAAATCTCAACTTCACCAAAGGACCTAACTTTTGATGCTGATTTGACTAAAATGCTTATTTCAGTGAGATAAGCACTTCAGAAATCAAAAATCTCAGCTTCACCATCTGACTTAATATTTGATGCCGTTTTGACTAACATGCTTAATGCACTCAGATAAGCTCTTCAGAAGACCAATATATCACTTCAAAAAATGAGTTAGTTTTTGATGTTGGTTTGAATGACATGCTTATTTCATGAGCTAAGCACTTCAGCAGATCAAAATCTCACCTTCACCAAATGACTCAAATTTTGATGTTGTTTTGACTAACATGCTTATTTCAGCGAGTTGAGCACTTCAGTCGACCAAAATCTGAAGTTCATCAAATGACACAACTTTTGATACTGCTTTGAAAAAAATGCTTATTTCAGCGAGTTAAGCTCTTCAGTTGACCAGAACCTGAAGTCCACCAAATGACTCAAGTTTTCATGATGGTTTGAATAACATGCTTATTACAGTGAGATAAGCACTTCAGAAATAAAAAATCTGAACTTCACGAAATGACTCAACTTTCGATGTTGTTTTGACTAACGTGCTTATTTCAGCGAGAAAAGCATATCAGAAGGCTAAAATCTCACCTTCACCAGATGACCTAACTTATGATGCAGTTTAAATTAAAACGCTTATTTCAGCGAGGTAAGCACTTCAGAAGATCAAAATCTCAACTAACCAAGTTACTCAACTTTTGATGTTGTTTTGACTAACGTGCTTAATTCAGAAAGATAAGCATATCCGAAGACTAAAATATCAACTTCACCAAAGGACCGAACTTTTGATGCTGATTCGACTGAAATGCTTATTTCAGTGAGATAAGCACTTCAGAAGTCAAAAATCTCAACTTCACCAAATGACTTAATTTTTCATGCTGTTTTGTCTAACATGCTTATTTCAGTGAGATAAGCACTTCAGAAAACCAAAATATGAACATCAACCAAATTACACAAGTTTTGATGTTGGTTTGACGAACATGATTATTTGAGCGAGATAAGCACTTTAGTGGTCAAAAATCTCAACTTCACCAGATGACCTAACTTTTGATGCTGTTTAAATTAAAATGCTTAATTCAGCGAGATAAGCACTTCAGAAGATCAAAAGCTCAACTTGCCCAAATTACTCAACTTTTGATGTTGTTTTGACTGACGTGCTTATTTCAGAGAGATGAGCACTTCAGAAACCAAAAGTCTCAACTTCACCATCTGACTTAATTTTTGATGCCGTTTTGACTAATATGCTTAATTCACTCAGATAAGCACTTCAGAAGACCAATATCTCACTTCAAGAAATGAGTTAGTTTCTGATGTTGGTTTGAATGACATGCTTAATTCATGAGGTAAGCACTTCAGAAGATCAAAATCGCACCTTCACCAAAAGACTCCAATTTTGATATTGTTTTGACTAACATGCTTATTTCAGCGAGTTAAGCACTTCAGAAGATCAAAATCTCAACTTGCCCAAATGACTCAACTTTTGATGTTGTTTTGACTAACATGCATAATTCAGCGAGATAAGCATATCAGAAGACTAAAATATCCACTTCACCAAAGGACCTAACTTTTGATGCCGATTTGACTGAAATGCTTATTTCAGTGAGATAAGCACTTCAGAAGTCAAAAATCTCAGTTCACCAAACGACTTAAATGTTGATGCTGTTTTGTCGAACATGCTTATTTCACTCAGATAAGCATTTCAGAAGTCAAAAACCTTATCTTCACCAATTGACTTATTTTTTCATGAAGTTTTGACTAACATTCTTATTTCAGTGAGATAAGCATTTCAGAAAACCAAAATCTGAACTTTCCCAAATGACTCAACTTTTGATGCTGTTTTGACTGACATGATTATTTCACTCAGATAAGCACTTCAGAAGACCAAAATCTGAAATTCACCAAATGACTCAAGTTTTGATGTTGTTTAGACTAACATGCTTATTTCAGACCGTGAAGGACTTCAGAAGTCAAAAATCTCAACTTCACCGAATGACTTAATCTCTCATGAAGTTTTGACTAACGTCCTGATTTCAGTGAGATAAGCCTTTCAGAAAACCAAAATCTTAACTTCACAAAATGACTCATGTTTTGATGTTGGTTTGACTAACATGATTAACAGGGTGAGATAAGCACTTCAGGAGTCAAAAACCTCAACTTCACCAGATGACCTAACTTATGATGCTGTTTAAATTACAATGCTTATTTCAGCCAGTTAAGCACGTCAGAAGATCGAAATCTCAATTTCCACAAGTGACTCAACTTTTGATGTGGTTTTCACTAATGTCCTTATTTCAGCGAGGTAAGGACTACAGAAGATCAAAATCTCAACTTCCCCAAATGACTCAACTTTTGATGTTGTTTTGACTAAGGTGCCTAATTCAGCGAGATAAGCATATCAGAAGACTAAAATCTCAACTTCACCAACGGAGCTAACTTTTGATGCTGATTTGACTAAAATGCTTACTTTAGTGAGATAAGCACTTCAGAAGTCAAAAAACCAAACTTCACCAAATGACTTAATTTTACATTCTGTTTTGACTAACATGCTCATTTCAGTGAGATAAGCATTTCAGAAAACCATGATCTGAACTCCACAAAATGTCTCAAGTTTTGATGTTGGTTTGACGAAAATAATTATTTCAGTGAGATAAGCACTTCAGAAGTCAAAAATCTCAACTTCACCATCTGACTTAATTTTTGATGCTGTTTTGAATAACATGCTTAATTCACTCAGGTAAGCACTTCAGAAGACCAATATCTCACTTCAACAAATGAGTTAGTTTTTGATGTTGGATTGAATGACATGCGTATTTCATGTGGTAAGCACTTCAGAAAACCA
>NC_063375.1:9382446-9391001 GCF_021869965.1 Rhincodon typus
AGTTTTGATTATGGTTTGACCAACATGCTTATTTCAGGGAGATAAGCACTTCAGAAATCAAACATCTCAATTTCATCAATTGACGCAAAATTCGATGTTGTTGCGACTAACGTGCTTATTTCAGCAAGATAAACATATCAGAAGACGAAAATCTCACTTTCACCAGATGATCTAACTTATGATGCAGTTTAAATTAAAACGCATATTTCAACGAGTTGAGCACTTCAGAAGATCAAAATCTCAACTTCCCCAAATGACTCAACTTTTGGTGTTGTTTTGACGAAAATGCTTAATTCAGCGAGATAAGCATATCAGAAACTAAAATCTCACCTTCACCAGATGACCTAACTTATGATGCAGTTTAAATTAAAACGCTTATTTCAGCGAGTTAAGCACTTCAGATGATCAAAATCTCAACTTCTCCAAATGACTCAACTTTTGATGTTGTTTTGACTCACATGCTTAATTCAGCGAGATCAGCATATCAGAAGACTAAACTATCAACTTCACCAGAGAGCCTAAGATTTGATGCTGATTTGACTAAAATGCTTATTTCAGTGAGATAAGCATTTCAGAAGTCAAAAATCTCAATTCACCAAACGTCTTAAATGTTGATGCTGTTTTGTCTGACATCTTTATTTCACTCAGATAAACACTTCAGAAGACCAAAACCTGAACTTCACCAAATGACTCAAGTTTTGATTTTGGTTGGACTACATGTTTATTTGAGTCAGATGAGCACTTCAGAAGTCAAAAATCTCAACTTCACCGAATGACTTAACTTTTCATGAAGTTTTGACTGACATGCTTATTTCAGTGAGATAAGCACTTCAGAAAACCAAAATCTGGACTTCACAATATGACTCAAGTTTTGATGTTGATTTGACTAACATGATTATTTGAGTGAGATAAGAACTTCAGAAGTCAAAAATCTCAACTTCAGCAAAGGACATAACTTTGCATGCTGGTTGGACGAAAATGCTTATTTCAGTGAGATAAGCACATCAGAAATCAAAAATCTCAACTTCACCATCTGACTTAATTTTTGATGCCGTTCTGACCAATATGGTTAATTCACTCAGATAAGCACTTCAGTAGTCAAAAATCTCAACTTAACCAGATGACCTAACTTTTGATGCTATTTAAATTAAAATGCTTATTTCAGCGACTTACGCTCTTCAGTAGACCAAATTCTGAACTTCACCAAGTGACTCAAGAATTGATGTTGGTTTGACTAACATGTTTAATTCAGCGAGATTTACATATCAGAAGACTAAAAACTCAACTTCATCAAATGACTCAACTTTCGATGTTGTTTTGACTAACGTTTCTTATTTCGGCGAGATCAGCACAGGAGAAGACAAATTCTCAACTGCAACAAGACACTCAACTTTTGATGCTGTTTTGACTAACATGCTTATTTCAGTGGGAAAAGCAGTTCAGAAGACCAAAATCTGAACTCCAATGAATTTTGATGTTGGATTGACTAACAGGCTTCCTCTAGTGAAATAAGCCCTTCGGAAGTGAAGAATGTCGACTTCACCAAATGATGCAACTTTTCATGTTGTTTTGAGTAACATGCATGTTTCAGAGAGACAAGCACATCAGAAGACTAAAATCTCAACGTCACCAAAGGACATAACTTTTCATGCTGGTTTGACAAAAAATGCTTATTACAGTGACATGAGCACGACTGAAGTCAAAAATCTCAATTTCATCAAATGACTTGATTTTTGATGCTGGTTAGACTGAAATGCTTATTTCAGTGAGATAACCTCTTTTAGAAATCAAAAATCTCAACTTCACCAAATGACTCAACTTTTGATTTTGCTTTGAGTAACATGCATATTTGAGTCAGATAAGCACTTCAGAAGTCAAAAATTTCAACTTCACCAAATGGCTTCATTTTACATGCTGTTTTGAATAACATGCTTATTTCAGTGAGTGAAGCACTTCAGAAAACCAAAATCTGAACTTCACCAAATGACACAAGTTTTCATGTTGGTTTGACTAACATGATTATTTGAGTGAGATGAGCACTTCAGCAGTCAAAAATCTCAACTTCACCAACTGACTTAATTTTTGATGCTGCTTTGACTAACATGCTTATTTCACTCAGAGAAGCACTTCAGACGACCATTATGTCACTTCACCAACTGAGCTAGTTTTTGATGTTGGTTTGAAAGACAAGCTTATTTCATGAGGCAAGTACTTCAGAAGATCAAAATCTCAAACTTCACTCGATGACTCAATTTGTGATATTGTTCTGACTAACATGTTTATATCAGCGAGTTGAGCACTTCAGAAGGCTAAAGTCTCAACTTCACCAAATGACTTAATTTTTTATGCTGTTTTGACTAACAAGCTTGTTTCACTCAGATAATCACTTCAGAAGACCAAATTCTGAACTTCAACAAATGACTCAAGTTTTGATGTTGGTTAGACTAACATGCTTATTTCAGTAAGATAAGCACTTCAGAAAACCAAAATCGGAATTTCACCAAAGGACCTAACTTTGGACGCTGGTTTGACTAAAATGCTTATTTCAGTGAGTTAAGCACTTCAGAAGACCAAAATCTGAACTTCACTAAATGACACAAATTTTGGTGTTGGATTGACGAACAGGCTTCCTCCAGTGAAATAAACACCTCAGGATTGAAGAATCTCGACTTCACCAAATGACTCAACTTTTGCTGTCGTTTTGAGTAACATGCATATTTGAGTGAGATAAGTACTTCAGAAAACCAAAATTTGAACTTAACCAACTGACTCAAGTTTTGTTGTTGGTTTTACTAACATGCTTATTTCAGCGAGATAAGCACTTCAGAAAGCCAAAATCTGAACTTCACCAACTGACTCAAGTTTTGATCTTGGTTTTACTAACATGCTTATTTCAGTGAGTGAAGCACTTCAGAAGATCAAAATCTCAGCTTCACCAAATGACTCAACTTTTGATGTGAGTTTGACTAAAGTGCTTATTTCAGCGAGATAAGCACTTCAGAAAACCAAAATCTGAACTTCACCAACTGACTCAAGTTTTGATGTTGGTTTTACTAACATGCTTATTTCAGTGATATAAGCACTTGAGAAGACTAAAATCTGAACTTCACCAAATGACTCAATTTTTAATGTTGTTTTGACTGACATGATTATTTGAGTCAGATAAAGAGTGCAGAAATCAAAAATCTCAACATCACCAAATCACTCAACTTTCGATGTTGTTTTGACAAACGTGCTTATTTCAGCGAGATAAGTACATCAGAAGACTAAAACCTCAACTGCTACAAATGAAATAATTTTTGATGCTGTTTTGGTAAAATGCATATTTCACTCAGATAAGCATTTCAGAAGACCAATATCTCAACTTCAACAAATGTGTTATTTTTTGATGTTTGTTTAAATAACATGCTTTGTTTAGTGACATAACCACTTCAGAAATCAAAAATCTCAACTTCACCAAATGATTCAACTTTTGATGTTGCTTTGACTAAGGTGCTTATTTCAGCGAGATTAGAATAGCAGAAGACCAAAATCTCAACTTCAACAAGACACTCAACTTTTGATGCTGTTGTGACGAACATGCTTATTTCAGTGGGAAAGCACTTGAGAAGATCAAAATCTGAACTTCACTAAATGACTCAAATTTTGGTGTTGGATTGACTCACAGGCTTCCTCCAGTGAAATAAACACTTCAGAAGTGAAGAATCTCGACTTCACCAAATGACTCAACTTTTGAGTAACATGCATATTTGAGTGAGATAAGCACTTCAGAAAACGGAAATCTGATCTTCTCCAAATGACTTAATTTTTCATGCTGCTTTGACTAACATGCTTATTTCAGTAAGATAAGCACTTTTGAAAACCAAAATCTGAACTTCACGAAATGACTCAAGTTTTGATGTTCGTGTGACTAACATGCTTATTTCAGCGAGTTAAGAACTTCAGAAGATCAAAATCTCAGCTTCACCAAATAACTCAGCTTTTGATGTTAGTTTGACTAAAATGCTTATTTCAGCAAGATAAGCATATCAGAAGACTAAAATCTCCACTTCACCGAAGGATTAAACGTTGATGCTGTTTTGACTAAGATGCTTATTTCACTCAGATGAGCACTTCAGAAGTCCAAAATCTGAACTTCACCAAATGACTCAAGTTGTGATTTCGTTTTGACAAACATGCTTATTTCACCGACATAAGCATATCAGAGGACCGAAATCTCAATTTCACCAGAACACTCAACTTTTGATGCTGGTTTGACTAAAATGTTTATTTGAGTCAGATAAGCACTTCCGAAGTCAAAAATCTCAACTTCACCAAATGAATTAATTTTTCACACTGTTTTGACTAACATGCTTATTTCACTGAGATAAGCACTTCAGGAAGACAAAATCTGAACTTCAGCAAATAACTCAAGTTTTGATGTTGGTTTGACTATCATGATTATTTGAGTGAGATAAGCATATCAGAAGACTAAAATCTCAACTTCACCAACGGACATACCTTTTGATGTTGGTTTGACTAACATGCTTATTTCACTCAGAAAATCACTTCAGAAAACCAAAATCTCAACTTCAACAAATGACTCAAGTTTTGATGTTGGTTAGACTAACGTGCTTATTTCAGCGAGATAAGAATAGCAGAAGACCAAAATCTCAACTTCAACAAGACACTCAACTTTTGATGCTGTTGTGACGAACATGCTTATTTCAGTGGGAAAGCACTTCAGAAGACCAAAATCTGAACTTCACGAAATGACTCAAGATCTGATGTTCGTGTGACCAACATGCTTATTTCAGCGAGTTAAGCACTTCAGAAGATCAAAATCTCAGCTTCACCAAATAACTTAGCTTTTGATGTTAGTTTGACTAAAATGCTTATTTCAGCAAGATAAGAATATCAGAAGACTGAAATCTCCACTTCACCAAAGGATTAAAAGTTGATGCTGTTTTGACTGACATGCTTATTTCACTCAGATAAGCACTTCAGAAGTCCAAAATCTGAACTTCACCAAATGACTTTAGTTGTGATTTAGTTTTAAGTAACGTGCTGATTTCACCGACTTAGCATATCAGAGGACCGAAATCTCAATTTCACCAAAACACTCAAATTTTGATGCTGGTTTGACTAATGTGTTTGTTTGAGTCAGATAAGCACTTCCGAAGTCAAAAATCTCAACTTCACCAAATGAATTAATTTTTCATACTGTTTTGACTGACATGCTTATTTCAGTGAGATAAGCACTACAGGAAAACAAAATCTGAACTTCACCAAATAACTCAAGTTTTGATGTTGGTTTGACTATCATGATTATTTGAGTGAGATAAGCATATCAGGAGACTAAAATCTCAACTTCACCAAAGTTTTGATGTTGGTTTGACTTAAATGCTTATTTCAGTGAGATGAGCACTACGGAAGTCAAAAATCTCATCTTCACCAAATGATTTGATTTTTGATGCTGGTTAGACTAAAATGCTTATTTCAGTGAGATAAGCACTTCAGAAGTCGAAAGTCTCAACTTCACCAAATTACTTAATTTTGTATGCTGTTTTGACTCACATGCTTGTTTCATTCAGATAAGCACTTTAGAAAACCAAAATCGCAACTTCAACAAGTGACTCAAGTTTTGATGTTGGTTAGACTAACATGCTTATTTGAGAGAGATAAGCACTTCAGAAGTCAAAAATCCCAGCTTCACCAAATGTCTGAACTTTTCATGCTGGTTGAAATAAAATGCTTATTTCAGCGAGTTAAGCTCTTCAGTAGACCAAAATCTGAACTTCAACGAATGACTCAAGTTTTGATGTTGGTTTGACTAACATGCTTATTTCCATAAGGTAGGCACTTCAGAAATCAAAAACCTCAACTTCGCCAAATGACTCAACTTTCGATGTTGTTTTGAATAACATGCTTATTTCAGCGAGTTGAGCAGTTCAGAAGGCAAAAATCGCAACTTCACCAAATCATTTAATTTTTAATGCTGTTTGGATTAAAATGCTTATTTCAGCGAGATAAGCATAGCAGAAGAGCAAAGTCTCAACTTCAAAAAGACACTCAACTTTTTATGCTGTTTTGACATCATGCTTATTTCAGCAAGATAAGCACTTCAGACATCCAAAATCTGAACGCCACCAAATTAATCAAGTTTTGATGTTGATTTGAGCCTGCTTGTTTCTGTGATTTAAGCACTTCAGAAGTCAAATATCTCAAAGTCAACAAATGACTTAATTTTTGATGCTGTTTTGAATAACTTGCTTATTTCACTCAGTTGAGCACATCAGAAGACCAAGATCTGAACTTCACCAAATGAGTTAGTTTTTGATGTTGGTTTAAATGACATGCTTATATTTTTTGAGATAAGCACATCAGATGATCAAAATATCAACATCACCAAATGACTCAACTTTTGATGTTGTTTTGACTAACATGCTTATTTCAGCGAGATAAGCAGTTCAAAGGGCCAAAATCGCAACTTCAAAAAGTACTCAACTTTTGATGTTGGTTGGATTAAAATGCTTATTTCAGCGAGTTAAGCACTTCAGAAGAACAAAATATGAACTTCACAAATTGACTCAAGTTTTGATGTTTCTTTGGCTATCATGCTTATTTGTGTGAAATAAGCACTTCAGAAGTCAAAAATCTCAACTTCACCAAATGACTTAATTACTGATGCTGTTTTGACTAACGTGCTTATTTCAGCGAGATAAGCATATCAGAAATATAAAATCTCAAATTCACCAAATGACCTAACTTTTGATGCTGGTTGGATTAAAATTCTTATTTCAGCGAGATAAGCACCTCAGAAGTGAAGAATCTCAACTTCACCAAATGACTCAAGTTTTGATGTTGTTTTGAGTAACATGCTTATTTCAGTAAGATAAGCACTTCAGAAAACCAAAATCTGAACTTCACCAAATGACTCAAGTTTTGATGTTGGTTTGACGAACATGCGTATTTCAGCGATTTAAGCACTTCAGAAGGCTAAGATCTCAACTTCACCAAATCACTCAACTTTTGATTCTGGTTGGAATAAAATTCTTAATTCAGCGAGTTATGCTCTTCAGTAGACCAAAATCTGAATTTCACCAAATGAATCAACTTTGGATGTTGATTTGACCAACATGCTTATTTCAGTGAGATAAGCACTTCAGATATCAAAAATCTCACCTTCGCCAAATGACTCAACCTTTGGTGTTGTTTTGACTAACGTGCTTATATCAGCGTGATAAGCATATCAGAAGAGTAAAATGGCACGTTTAGCAGGTGACCTAACTTTTGATTTAGGTTAAATTAAAATCCTTCTTTAAGCGAGTTAAGCACCTCAGAAGCCAAAAATCTGAACTTAACCAAATGACACAACTTTTTATGTTCGTTCGACTAATATGCTTATTTCAGCGGGTGAAGCACTTCAGAAGATCAAAACCTCCACTTCTCCAAATGACTCAACTTTTGATTTAGTTTTGACGAACGTGCTTATTTCAGCGACATAAGCATATCAGAAAACCCAAATCTTAATTTCACCAAAACACTCAACTTTTGATGCTGGTTTGACTAAAATGATTATTTCAGCGAGATAAGCACTTCAGAAGATCAAAATCTCAACTTCACAAAAAGACACTCAACTTTTTGTGCTGTTTTGACTGATGCGCTTATTTAGTGGAAAACGCACTTCATAAGACCAAGATCTGAACTTCACTAAGTGACTCAAATTTTGATGCTGTATTGACTCACAGGCTTCCTCCAGTTAAATAAGCACTCAAATCTCGACTTCACCAAATGACTCAACTTTTGATGTTGTTTTGAATAACATGTATATTTGAGTGAGATAAGCACTTCAGAAGGCCAAAATAAGAACTTCACCAAATGACTCAAGTTTTCATGTTGGTTAGACTAACATGCTTACTTGAGAGAGATAAGCACTTCAGAATTCAAAAATCTCAACTTCACCAAATGACTTAATTTTTAATGCTGTTTTTACTAGCATGCTTATTTCAGGGAGATAAGCACTCCAGAAAACCAACATCTGAACCTCACCAAATGACTCAAGTTTTGATGTTGGTTAGACTAACATGCTTGTTTCTGCGATTTAAGCACTTCAGATGTCAAAAATCTCAACATCAACAACTTAATTTTTTGATGCTGTTTTAACTAACATGCTTATTTCACTCAGATAAGCACATCAGAAGACCAAGATCTGAACTTCACCAGATGAGTCAGTTGTTGATGTTGGTTTGAATGACATCCTTAGTTCATTGAGATAAGCACTTCAGAAGATCAAAATATCAACATCATCACAGGACTCAACTTTTGATGTTGCTTTGACTAACATGCTTATTTCAGCGAGTTAAGCACTCCAGAAGGCTAAAGTCTCATCTTCCACAAATGACTCAACATTTGATGCTGGTTGAATTTAAATGCTTATTTCAGCGAGTTAAGCAATTCAGAAGAACAAACTCTGAAGTTCACAAATTGACTCAAGTTTTGATGTTTCTTTGGCTAACATGCTTATTTGAGTGAAATAAGCACTTCAGAAGTCAAAAATCTCAACTTCACCAAAT
>NC_063375.1:9391101-9391471 GCF_021869965.1 Rhincodon typus
ATTAAAATTCTTATTTCAGCGAGATAAGCACTTCAGAAGATCAAAATCTCAACTTCATCAAATGACACAACTTTTGATCTTGTTTTGACTAACGTCCTTATTTTAGCGAGATAAGCACAGCAGAAGACCAAAATCTCAACTTCAACAGGACACTCAACTTTTGATGCTGCATTGACTAACATGGTTATTTCAGTGGGAAAAGCACTTCAGAAGATCCAAATCTGAACTTCACCAAATGACTCAAGTTTTGATGTTGGTTTGAGTAACTTGCATATTTGAGGGGGATAAGCACTTCAGAAGATCAAAATCTGAACTTCAGCGAATGACTTAATTTTTTATGCTGTTCTGACTAACATGCTTATTTCACTCA
>NC_063375.1:9391971-9428625 GCF_021869965.1 Rhincodon typus
ATTTTGGTTTTCTGAAGTGCTTTTCTCACTGAAATAAGCATTTTAGTGAAAACAGCATCAGCATTGAATTCATTTGGTGAAGGTGAGATTTTTGACTTCTGAAGTGCTTATCTCACTGAAATAAGCATTTTAGTCAAATCAGCATCAAAAGTTAGGTACTTTGGTGAAGTTGAGGTTTTCGTCTTCTGATATGCTTATCTCGCTGAAATAAGCATTTTATTAAAACCAACATCAAAAGTTGAGTGTCTTGGTGAAATTGAGATTGTGCTCTTCTGATATTCGTAACTCGCTGAAATAAGCACGTTAGTCAAACAACATCAGAAGTTGAGTCATTTGGTGAAGTTGCGATTTTGATCTTCTGAAGTGCTTAACTCGCTGAAATAAGCATGATAGAACATAGAACATAGAACATTATAGCGCAGTACAGGCCCTTCGGCCCTCGATGTTGCGCCGACCTGTGAAACCAATCTGAAGCCCATCTAACCTGAACTGTTCCATTAACATCCATATGTTTATCCAATGACCATTTAAATGCCCTTAAAGTTGGCGCGTCTACTATTTTTGGAGGCAGGGCATTCCACGCCCTTACTACTCTAAGCATGATCGTCAAAGGAACATAAAAAAATTTGTCATTTGATGAAGTTCAGATTTAATCTTCTGAAGTGATTAACTCGCAGAAATAAGCATGTTCGTCCAAACAGAATGAAAAATCAAGTCATTTGATGAAGTTCAGATTTTTGGCTTCTGAGGTGCTTAACTCGCTGAAATAAGCATTTTAATTTAAACAGCGTCAAAAGTTAGGTTATCTGGTGAAGGTGAGATTTTATTCTTCTGATATGCTTATCTCACTGAAGTAAGCACGTCAGTCAAAACAATACCAAAAGTTGAGTCATTTGGTGAGGTTGAGATTTTTGATTTCTCAAGTGATTTTCTCACTGAAATAAGCATGTTAGTCAAAACAGCAATAAAAATTAAGTCATTTGGTGAAGTTCTTATTTTGGCCTTCTGAAGTGCTTATCTCACTCAATTATGCATGTTACTCAAAACAAAATCAAAAGTTGAGTCATTTGGTGCAGTCGCGATTCTTCACTTCAAAAGTGCTTATTTCACTGGAGTAAGCCTGTTAGTCAATCCAACGTCAAAGTTTGAGTCATTTAGTGAAATTCAGATTTTGTTCTTCTGAAGTGCTTAACTCACTGAAATAAGCACGTAGTCAAAACAGCATAAAAAGTTGATTGTCTTGGTGAAATTGAGATTTTGGTCTTCTGATATGCTTAACTCGCTGAAATAAGCACGTTAGGCAAACCAACATTAAAAGTTGTGTCATTTGGTGAAGTTGAGGTTTTGATTTTCTGAAGTGCTTAATTCACCGAAATGAGCATGTTCGTCAGACCAACATCAAAACTTGAGTCATTTGGTGAAGTTCAGATTTTAGTCTTCTCAAGTGCTTATCTCGCTGAAATAAGCACGTTAGTCAAAACAATATCAAACGATGTGTCATTTGGTGAAGTTGAGATTTTGATCTTCTCAAGTGTTTCACTCGCTGAAATGAGCATGTTAGTCAAACGAACATCAAAAGTTGAGTCATTTGGTGATGTTGAGATTTTTGCTTACTGAAGTGCTTATCTCACTGAAAATAGCATGTTAGTCAAACAAACATCAAAAAATAACTCATTTGGTGAAGTTGGGATATTTGTCTTTTGAATTGCTTATCTGAGTGAAATATGCATTTTATCAAAACAGCATCAAAAATTAAGTCATTTGGTGCAGTTGAGATTTTAGCCTTCTGACATGCTTATCTCGCTGAAATAAGCACGTCATTCAAAACATCATCAAAAGTTGATTGCCTTGTTGAAATTGAGATTTTGGTCTTCTGCTATGCTTATCTCGCTGAAATAAGCACGTTAGTCAAAACAATATCAAAAGTTGTGGCATTTGGGGAAGTTGAGATTTTTGATTTCCAAAGTGCTTATCTCATTGAAATAAGCATGTTACTCAAACCAACATAAAAATTTGAGTCATTTGGTGAAGTTCAGATTTTGGATTTCTGAAGTGCTTATCATACTGAACTAAGCACGTAGTCAAAACAGCATTAAAAATTAAGGCATTTGGTGAAGTTGAGATTTTTGACTTCTGAAGTGTACATCTCACTCAAATAAACATGTTCGTCTAACCAACATCAAAACTTGAGTCATTTGCTGAAGTTCAGATTTTGGTCTTCTGAAGTGCTTATCTGAGTGAAATAAGCATGTTAGTCAAAACATCATCAAAAATTGAGTGTCTTGTTGAAGTTGAGATTTTGGTCTTCTGCTATGCTTATCTCGCTGAAATAAGCACGTTAGTCAAAACAATATCAAAAGTTGTGGCATTTGGGGAAGTTGAGATTTTGATCTTCTGAAGTGCTTAACTCGTTGAAATGAACATGTTAGTCAAACGAACGTCAAAAATTGAGTCATTTGGTGACGTCCGGATTTTGGGCTTCCAAGGTGCTTAACTCGCCGAAAAAAGCATTTTAATTTAGCCAGCCTCAAAAGTTAGGTCATCTGGTGAAGGTGAGATTTTAGTCTTCTGATATGCTTATCTCGCTGAAATAAGCTTTTTAGTCAAACCAGCATCAAAAGTTGAGTGTCTTGGTGAAATTGAGATTTTGGTCTTCTGATATGCTTATCTCGCTGAAATAAGCACGTTAGTCAAAACAACATCCAAAGTTGAGTCATTTGGTGAAGTTGAGATTTTTGATTTCGGAAGTGCTTTTCTCACTGAAATAAGCATGTTAGTCAAATCAACATCAAAAATTGAGTCATTTGGTGAAGTTCAAATTCATGTCTACTGATGTGCTTAACTCGCTGAAATAAGCATTGTCATTCAACAATCATAAAAATTAAGTCGTTTGGTGAAGTTGAGATTTTTGCCTACTGAAGTGCTTATCTCTCTCAAATATGCATGTTAGTCAAAGCAACATCAAAAGTTGAGTCATTGGTAAAGGTGTGATTTTGATCTTCTGAAGTGCATACGTCATGAAATAAGTATGTCATTCAAACCAACATCAAAAATGAACATTTTTGGTGAAGTGAGATATTGGTCTTCTGAAGTGCTTATCTGAGTTAAATAAGCATGTTAGTCAAAACTGCATCAAAAATTAATTCAGATGCTGAAGTTGAGACTTTTGATTTCTGTCGTGCTTATCTCACTGAAATAAGCATTTTAGTCCAACCAGCGTCCAAAGTTAGGTCCTTTGGAGAAGTTGAGATTTTTGACTTCAGAAGTGCTTATGTCACTCAAATAATTATGTTAGTCAAACCAACATCAAAACTTGAGTCATTTGGAGAGAATCAGATTTTCGTTTTCTGAACTGCCCATCTCACTGAAATAACATGTTAGTCTGAACAACATCAAAACTTGAGTCATTTGGTGAAGTTCAGATTTTGGTCTTCTGAAGTATTTACCTGAGTGAAATAAGCATGTTAGACAAAACAGCATCAACATTGAAGTCATTTGGTGAAGTTGAGATTTTTGTCTTCTGAAGTGCTTATCTCACTGATGTCAGCATTATATTCAAATCAGCATTGCCTCGCTGAAATAAGCATTTTGGTCAAACCAGAATTAAAAATCAAGTCATTTGGTGAAGTACAGATTTTGGTCTTCTGAAGTGCTTATTTCATTCAAATATGAATGTTACTCAAAACAGCATCAAAAGTTGAGTCATTTGGTGAAGTCGAGATTCTTCACTTCTGAAGTGCTTATTTCACTGGAGGAAGCCTGATAGTCAATCCAACATAAAAATTTGAGTCATTTACTGAAGTGCAGATTTTGGTCTTCTGAAGTGCTTTTCCCACTGAATTAAGCATGTTAGTCAAAATACCATCAAAAGTTGAGTGTCTCGTTGAAGTTGAGATTTTGGTCTTCTACCATGCTTATCTCGCTGAAATAAGCACGTTAGTCAAAACAGTATCAAAAGTTGTGACATTTGGTGAAGTTGAGATTTTGATTTTCTGAAGTCCCTCACTCGCTGAAAAATGCATTTAAATTTAAATTGCATCAAAAGTTAGGTTATCTGGTGAAGATGCGATTTTAATCATCTGATATGCTTATCTCGCTGAAATAAGCATGTTAGTCAAAACAGCTTCGAAAGTTGAGTCATTTGGTGAAGTTGAGATTTTTGATTTCTGAAGTGCTTATCTCACTGAAATAAGCATGTTAGTCAAACCAACATCAAAACTTGATTCATTTGGTGAAATTCAGATTTTGGTCTACTGAAGAGCTTAACTCGCTGAAATAAGCATTTTATTCCAACGAGCATTAAAAGTTGAGTCATTTGATGAAGTTGAGATTTCAGCCTCTGAAGTGCTTATATCGCTGAAATAAGCGTGTTTGTTAAACCAACATCAAAACTTGAGTCATTTGGTGAAGTTCAGATTTTGGTTTTCTGAAGTGCTTGTCTCACTGAAATATGAAAAATTAAATCATTTGGTGAAGTTGAGATTTTTGACTTCTGAATTGCTTATCTGACTCAAATAAGTATGTTAGTCTTACGAACATCAAAACTTGAGTCATTTGGTGAAGTTCAGATTTTGGTTTTCTGTACTGCTTATCTGAGTGAAATAAGCATGTTAGTCAAAACAGCATCAACATTGAAGTCATTTGGTGAAGTTGAGGTTTTTGACTTCTGAACTGCTCATCTCACTGAAACAAGTATTTTAGTCAAATCAACATCAATAGTTAGGTCCTTTGGTGAAGTTGAGATTTTAGTCTTCTAATATGCTTATCTCGCTGAAATGAGCATTTTAGTCAAACCAGCATCAAAAGTTGAGTGTCTTGGTGAAATTGAGATTTTGGTCTTCTGATATGCTTATCTTTCTGAATTAAGCATGTCAGTCAAAACAACATCAACAGTTGAGTCATTTGGTGAACGTGAGATTTTGATTTTCTGAAGTCCTCAACTCGCTGAAAAATGCATTTTAATTTAAACAGCATCAAAAGTTAGGTTATCTGGTGAAGGTGAGATTTTAGTCATCTGATATGGTTATCTCGCTGAAATAAGCACGTTAGTCAAAACAGCATCAATAGTTAGGTCCTTTGGTGAAGTTGAGATTTTAGTCTTCTAATATGCTTATCTCTCTGAAATAAGCATTTCAGTCAAACCTGCATCAAAAGTTGAGTGTCTTGGTGAAATTGAGATTTTGGTCTTCTGATGTGCTTATCTCGCTGAAGTAAGTCAAAACGTTCGTCAAAACATCATCAAAAGTTGACTCATTTGGTGAAGTTGAGATTTTGATTTTCTGAAGTGCTTAACTCGCTTAAATAAGCATTTCAGTCAAACGAACAGAAAAAATTGTGTCATTTGGTGAAGTTCAGATTTTTAGCTTCTGAGGTGCCGAACTCGCTGAAATAAGCATTTTTTTTTTTAACCAGCATCAAAACTTAGGTCATCTGGTGAAGGTGAGATTTTAGTCTTCTGATATGCTTATCTCACTGAAATAAGCATGTTGGTCAAAACAACTTCATTAGCCCCTGATAAACGAACCCTAAAACACAGGAGCCCCAGGGTATAAACGCTGAAATACAGAGCCTCCTGTATATAATCACTAAAGCACATTAAAAACTAAAGGAACTGCGAATGCATCAAGATCGGGAACAACAACATAGTTGCTGGAAAAGCTCAGCAGGTCTGACAGCATCGCCGGCACTTCCGACATCTGCAATCCGACCCCACCACCAAAGGCATTTTTCCCTCCCCACCCTTATCTGTTTTATGGAGGGACCACTCTGTCCGTGACTCCCTTGTCCGCTCCACACTCACCTCGAGCCCCACCACACCCGGCACTTTTCCCTGCAACCACAGGAATTGCGACACCTGCCCCTACACCTCCCCGCTCAACCCCAACCCAGGCCCCATGAAGGCTTTCCACATCAAGCAGATGTTCACCTGCACATCTGCTAATATGGTATACTGCATCCGGTGTTCCCGTTGTGGACTCCTCTACATCGGGGGAACCAAGCGGAGGCTTGGGGACCGCTTTGCAGAACACCTATGCTCAGTTCGCACGAAACAACTGCGCCTCCCACTTGCGAACCATTTCAACTACTTCTCCCATTCCTCAGACGACATGTCCATGCTGCAGTGCCACAACGATGCCACCCGAACGTCGCTGGAACAGTAACTCATATTCCGCTTGGGAACCCTGCAGCCCAATGTTATCAATGTGGACTTCACAAGCTTCAAAATCTCCCCTCCCCCTACCGCATCCCAAAACCAGCCCAGCTCGTCCCCGCCTCCCTAACCTGTTCTTCCTCCCACCTGTTCCCTCCTCCCACCTCAAGCCCCACCCCCACGTCCGACCTACTAACCTCATCACGCCCCCTTGACCTGTCCGTCTTCCCTGGACTGATCTATCTCCTCCCTAACTCGCCACCTACACTCACCTTTATTAGCTCCATTCCCGCCTCATTGAACTGTCGGTCTCCTCTCCACCTATTTTCTCCTCTATCCATCTTCTATCCGCCTCCCCCTCTCTCCCTATTTATTTCAGAAACCCCTTCCCCTCCCCCATTTCTGAAGAAGGGTCTCGGCCCGAAATGTCAGCCTTCCTGCTCCTCTGATGCTGCTTGGCCTGCTGTTTTCATCGAGCTCTACAACTTGTTATCTCAGATTCTCCAGCATCTGCAGTTCCTACTATCAATGAGGAAGATGAGACCCTGTTCGCCGTTCCAGCCCAATTCTGAAGCACTGTGAGAGGGATAGAACTGCTGGAGAGTTAGAGAGTCAAGAATGAGGTAGCGCCTCATTGTAAGTGGGTGAGAACTGAGGAAGTGCCTCACATGTATAGGGTTTGTATTGAGGTCATGCAGCACCCTAAGAACTGTTGTGTGCATTATCGTGAGAGGGTCAATATTGAGGCAGTGTCTCATTCTAAAGGGGTCAGACTTGTTGGAGTGCCACAAGATTGCAGCACTGTGAGAATATCGGACTGAGGGAGTGCCTCATTGTCAGATCGTCAGGGCTGTCAGAGCTTCAGTATTGAAGCAGTGCCTCGTTGTCAAAGGGTCCACACTCGAGGTATTGCAGCAGTTGTGTGCCACAGGGATGGGTGCTGGGACCTTTGTTATTTGTTATTTGTGTGAATGTTCTGGATGTGAATGTACAAGGCATGATGAATAAGTTTGTGGATAATGCAAAAGTAGGAGATGTCATTGATGGCAAAGAAGGTTATCAAAATTTACGGAGGCTTCTCGATCAGATGGGGAAGCGGGCTGAGGATTGGTAAATACAATTGTATACAGATACAGGTGTGCACTTTGGAAACTCAAACCAAGGGAGGATTTTTACAGTAAATGGTAAAGTCCTGAATTTCATCCACTGAATATGTTGCACTCCTTCAGTACTGACCTACAACAAAGTGGGACAGCCTGAGGCAGACCCTTTGACAATGAGGCATTCCCTCAGGGCAATAATCTTTAATTGTAAACTAATCTGCAATATTATTTGACCTCTTAAGTTTACAATACTTCCCGTGTCTCCTGTAGATTATGCAGTTGCTCTCCCTCTCGCTCTGTCTCTGGGTATGCGAAGCTGCTTTCTTCCATACTCCACTTAGAAATAACGCGAGCCGTAACCCTAACCCTAGATTCAGCCCGAACGCTAACCCTCATGTCAACCCTAAGTCCAACCTCAGCCCAAAACCACAACCCTCAGTCCCAACGCTGATCCTAACCTTACCTCTAACTCTAGCCTCAGCCCTATAACGCAAGCCTCATCCCGACACTAACCAAAGCATGAGTCCGAAACCAAACCGAGCTTCAGCCTTACTCCTAACCGAAGACATCGAGCCTCCGGTACCGAATCCCGAATCCCGAAGACAGAGACCCCTTTCAATTAACTGTAAAACACGGAGATCACTATAAATAATTCCTAAAACACAGATGTCCCTGTAAATTAACTGTGAAACACAAAGCCTTCTGTCAGTAATCTCCGACGCAGAATCTCGTTTAAACAAACGTGAAAAAGAGCCCCCTGTAAATACACTCAAGCTCAGAGACCCCTTTAAATATAACCGAAGAAAGGACCCTCGGGAAGTAAAATGTAAAAGACAGAGAACCCAGTAAGAAACCATAAAACACATAGACCGCTGTAAAGAAACCCTAAAACAGATCCCTCCTGTAAATAATCCAAAACACAGAGCACCCTGCACTCAAACCCTAAACGTTAACTGTTTTGGCCTTCAAAAATGTTGCCAGAACTGCTGAGCTTTTTCAGCAATTTTGTTTTTGTTCCTGATTTGCAGCATCTGCAGTTGCTTCGGTTTTCAATTAACCAGGCAGTCAGTCAGATCAAATTGTTGTGTATCACATATTTACCATTCGGATTCAAACACGCGGTACCTGTTCGCTCATGTGGTCACTTGCTTATCTCATAACCTTTGTCCCTGGATATCCTGTGTTCTGCCCTGCTTACTCATATTGGTTATCACTTAACAAGGCTTCCGGAGTCTGGCTCGCGTGTCTTTATAAATAATCCCAGAAACACACAGCATCGTGTGTGTACACCCCAAAACACAGACATCCCTGTAAATTAACCCTGAAACACACTGCCTCCTGGAAAAATCTCCGACGCAAAGCCTCATTTAAACAAACGGTAAAATAAGAAGGCCCCTGTAAATACACTGTCAAGCACAGAGACCCTTTAAATAAACCCGAAGAAAGGTCCCTCACGAAATAAAATGTAAACCACAGAGCCCCCGGCACATAACCCCCTGTAAATAAACCCTAAAACACAGAGCTTCATTTAGTATTACAGGGTCAATCGCCTTAAAATATCCTTTTCTGTGTTTTTTGTGTAACACTATATCACAAGCCTCTTTACTGTTGTACTAAAGGTCTTCTTTACCAATGCACCCACAAGCGCTCCATATGACCACTCTCGCGCTCTCATTCATTCATAACTTTACTGACCACTTACTGGCGTACTATGTTTACTATCACCGCATTTCATTCATTCATAAAACTGCGATCTTGTCTCACTTTTCACTATTAAAGGGAGATTAAATTAAAATGTTCCTTCCACCCCATTTACTGCCTTTTCACAGTTTTAATCTTCACGGCCTTATTTTGCTAACAGTCGCCAAACCTGTGACGACATCAGAGTCTATCCCTGATTATGTCTTAATTTTCTAACATATTCAGAACAATACCATCGTGTCAACCGAAGCTATAAAAGAGCATAATATTAATCAGCCCTCAGCAAAATTCTCCCAGGACTTGAATAGCTTGCAGTACATCAAACAAATTTTCTGCGTTGGCAGAGATGGTAGGAACTGCAGATGCTGGAGAATCTGAGATAACAAGGTGTAGAGCTCGATGAACACAGCAGGCCAAGCAGCAGAGGAGCAGGAAGGTTGACGTTTCGGACCTAGACCCTTCTTCAGAAGTGGGGGAGGGGAAGGAGGTTCTGAAATAATTAGGGAATGAGGGGGAGGCAGATAGAAAATGGATAGAGTCGAAGATAGGTGGAGAGGAGACAGACAGGTCGAAGAGGCGGGAATGGAGCCAGTAAAGGTAAGTGTAGCTGGGGAGTTAGGGAGGAGATAGGTCAGTCCAGGGAGGACAGACAGGTCAAGGGGCCGGGATGAGGTCAGTAGGTAGGAAATGGGGGTGGCGCTTGAGCTGGGAGGAGGGGATAGGTGGGAGGAAGAACAGATTAGGGAAGCGGGGACGTGCTGGGCTGGTTTTGGGATGCGGTAGTGGGAGGGGAGATTTTGAAGCTTGTGAAGTCCACCTTGAGACCATTGGGCTGCAGGGTTCCAAAGTGGAATATGAACTGCTGTTCCTGTAACCTTCGGGTGGCATCGTTGTGGCACTGCAGGAGGCCCAGGATGGACATATCGTCTGAGGAATGGGAGGGGGAATTGAAATGGTTCGCGACTGTGCAGGTGAACATCTGCTTGATGTGGAATGTCTTCTTGGGGCCTGGGATGGATGTGAGGGGGGAGGTGTAGGGTCAGGTGTAGCACTTCCTGCCGTTGCAGGGAAAAGTGCTGGGTGTGGTGGGTCTGGAGGGGAGTTTGGAGTGGAGAAGGGAGTCACGGACAGAGCGGTCCCTCCGGAAAACAGGTAAGGGTGGGGAGAGAAAAATGTCTTCAGTGGTGGGGTCGGATTGCAGATGGCGGAAGTTTCGGAGGATGATGCATTGGATGAGGATGTTGGTTGGCTGGTACGTGAGGACGAGGGGGATTCTGTTTTGATTGTTATTGCGGGGTGGGGGTGTGAGGGATGAGTTGCAGGAAATGCGGGAGAAATGTTCGAGGGCGTTCTCGACCACTGAGGGGAGGAAGTTGCGGTCCTTGAAAAACGATGACATCTGAGATGTACGGGAGTGGAATGCCTCATCCTGAGAACCGAAGCGGTGGAAGTGAAGGAACTGGGAATATGGAATGGAATTTTTCCAGGAAGGTGGCTGGGAGTCGGTGGGCTTGAAATGGATATTAGTTTCTCGGTCAGACATGGAAACAGAGACGTCCAGTAAGGAGAGAGAGGTATTAGAGATGGTCCAGGTGAACTTAAGTTTGGGGTAGAAGGTGTTCGTGAAGTGGATGAACTGTTCGAGCTCCTTGTGGGAGCACGAGGCGGCGCAGATTTTGTCATCAATGCAACGGAGGAAGAGGTGGTGTTTTGGGCCAGTGTATCTCCGGAAGACGGATTGTTCCGTGTAACCTACAAAGAGGCAGGCATAGCTTGGGCCCATGCGGGTACTCATGGCCACCCCCTTTGTCTGTCGGAAGTGGGAGGAATTGAAAGAGAACTTGTTGAGGGTGAGGGCGAGTTTGGCTAAGCAGATGAAGGTGTCAGTGTTGGGGGACCGTTCAGGCCTGCGGGACACGAAGAAGCAGAGAGCCTTTAGGCCATCTGTATGGGGAATGCAGGTGTATAGGGAATGGACGTCCGTGGTAAAGATGAGGTATTGAGGACCAGGGAATTGGAAGTTCTGGAGGAAGTGGAGGGCGTGGGTGGTGTCACGGTCGTAGGTACGGAGTTCCTGGACCAAGGGGGAGAAAATGGAGTCGAGATAGGTGGAGATAAGTTCGGTGGGGCAGGAGCAGGCGGAGACAATTGGTCGACCAGGACAATCAGGTTTGCCGGAAAAGCTCAGCAGGTCTGGCAACATCTGTGAAGGAAAAAACAGAGTCAAAGTTTCTGGTGCGGGGACCCTTCCTCAGAACTTCAGTACACTGCCGACACTGAGGTTCTCGCTCCAACCCTCTCAGTGCTGCAATAACCCAGATTTGATCCTCTATTCGCGTGGCATTCCCTGAGGACTGATCCTGTAATCGTGTGACGCTCCCTCAGTAATGACCGTTAGACAACACTGTGCTTCCGCATTACTGACTGTCTGACAAACAGGCTCTGCCTCACATCTGACTTGCTGACTATGAGGTACTAATTGAATCTTACTATCTCGCAGTGCTTTACTGGAGGCTCTGTTATTTAGTGTTGATTTACAGTGGGCCTTGTGTTTTAGCTTTCATGAACTGGAGGCTCTGTGTTTTAGGGTTTTTTTTATTGCTGTCGTCTGTTTGAGGTTTTAGGGGGATTTTCGGGAGGATTTACAGGGTTTATTTACAGGGAATTCTATACTTTACAATTTATTTACAGGGGGCTATGACTTTTATGGTTTCTTTACTGGGTGTTGTCCCGGACCGAGCCTCCGGCCCCAGCTTGTCCGAGCCCCGCCCCCATACCGCAGAACTGACCCTAACCCCGGCCCGCGCCCTGTACCGGCTCCAGGCCCTAACCCCAGACTGTTCGGGACCTGGCCACGGCCCCCGGCCCCCGACACGAATCCCAGCCTGGCCCGGAACCCAAGCCCCCAACCCCCACACCAACCCGAGCTTGTCGCGGCTCCAAAAGTCACCAAAAACGTAGCCCCAATCCTAACCCTAAACCTGGACAGTCACCCCAGACCCGAGCCTTCAGACCCCAGCCGAATCCCGGCCGACAATCTGTCACAGCCCCGGCCTGGCCCGGCCCGACCCAGTCCGCGGCCCCAGCCAAGCCCATCACGTAAAATTAGCCTTCGCCTCGGCCCTACGCAGCGGCCCCAGATCCCAGCTTTCAACCCATGTCCCAGCTGTAACCCTAAACCGGCCCCAGACCCCAGCCACCAGGCTGTCGCAGCCCCGACACTGCCGCAGCTTGTCCCCAATCCCAAACCTAACCCCAGACTGTCCCGGCCGCAGCCCCAAGTCCCCGAACCCAACCCTAAACCAGACTAACCCGGCCGCGGCCCCCATTCCCCAACCCCAACCATAATCCCCAACTGTCCCGGCCGTGGACGCCGGACACTGACGCTAACCCCCAGCCCTCGGCCAGATGCCTGTCGCGGCCTTGGCCCAGGCACCCAGCCCTGATCCTACCACACCCTGCCCAGATGCCAGCGACCTAGACCCAGACCCAGACCCAGCCATCAGCGCCCACCAGACCAACACTCCCCCGCAGCCTGTGGCAGCCCGGACCCTGACCCTAACCCCAACCACGGCCCTGAACCTGACCCTGACCTCGACACCGAAGCCGACACAGAACCGGTTAAGGTCCCAGCAGCCAGCCCGCAGCCCCGACCCTAAGCACTGCCTGTCCCAGACCCGAGCCCCTACATAACTCTAATCCAAGCCCCAGCCTGACCCAGCACCCATCTTTCGCCCCAGTTCCAGCCTGTCACTTTCCTGGCCCCGATTCTCCCGTGCCCCGGCCCTCGGCCATCCCACCACCCACTCCCACCTCCCCCGACTGAGCTTGTCCCGGTCCTGTTCCCAGCCCCCAACTACAGCCTCAAACCTGACCTCAACTCTTACCCTAGCCTCAGCCCTAACCCTAACCATAACCCCATCCTGAGCCCCATCTGGCCTTAACCCTCGCCTGTCTGAAGGTAACTACTGAGGAAGTGCCTCAATGATCAATACTCACGCAGTGCCTCAATGTAAAGAGGTCAGAATTGACAGCCTCATTGTCAGAGGGTCAGTGACAGTGCTTCACAGTAGTGCCACTGCTGAGGGACTGTGTGACTGTCAGAGGGTCCAGTGGGATACACAGTCTCAATATAATGGGATGAGAAATAAGGGAGTGCAACACGTTTGCAGGACCAGTACTGAGATAGTCCAGCACAGTCAGAGGGTCAGGATTGAGCGAAGGCCTCTATGTAACGGGATCAGAACTGTGGGATGGCTCCACGATTAGCAGGTCAGCACTGAGCTATTGAAGCACTGTCACAACATCAATACGGAGGCAGTGCTTCTTTCGAAAGGTGTCCGAATTCTCGGGACACCACACAATTAGAGGGTCATGACTGTGATGTTATGATCAGTGGGTCAGTACTGAGGGACTGCCTTATTGTCAGTGTGTCAGTTCTGAGGCATTGTTCATTTGTCAGAGTGTTCGTCGTATGGGAATGACTCATTGTCAGAGTTTGTGTTGTGAGGCAGTTCCTCAGTGTAACGGTGTGGGAATTGAGGGTTTGCTACACAGTGAGGGTCAGTGTTAAGGTATTGCAGCTGTATTAGAGGATGAGTGCTGAGGCATTGCCTCACGATAAAGGCATCAACAGTGAGGTAGTGTGAAACGATTACAGGGTCATTAAGACATTGCAACACTGTGACAGTGTCAGAACTGAAGGACTGTTTCATTGTCAGAGGGGCATTACTGAAGGATTGAAGCACTGTCAGTATTCCAGTATAGAGGGAGTGCTTCATTGTCAGAGGGTCTTTGCTGCAGGAGTGCTTTTCTGTTAGACGTAGCCAGTTCCTAATTGTGCAGGGGTCAGAACTGGGGCAGTGCCTCATGGTAAGGGCATCAGAATTGATGGCGACCTCACAGTTAGAGGGTGAGTCCTGAGGGAGGGCTTCGTTATTATTGTGTCATTACCTTGGGCCTTGGCATATTGTCAGCTGGTCAGTTCTGAGACAGAGTCTCTTTGTCAGTGGGTCAGCACTGAGGCTTTGCTTCCGTATAATGGTGTCAGAATGGAGGGTTTGCCACAGACTGACGGTAAGTACTGAGGTATTTCAGTTCTATCAGGGTCAGAACCCAGGCAGTACCTCATTAGCAAAAGATCACTTCTGCAGCAGTGAGAGAGGGTCAGACTGAAGGAGTGCCTCCTTGTCAGATGGTCAGTTCTGACACACTGCTCCTTCGTCAGAGGGTCATTGGTGAGGCAGTGCCTCTTTGTAATGGGATCAGAACTGTCAGGGGGCCAGTACTGTGCGAGAACCTCATGATCAGAGGTCAATACTGAGAGAGTGTCTTATCAGAGATTCATTCCGAAGGGTGTGCTTCATTGTTAAAGAGTCCATTCTGAGGGAGGGCATCATTGAGAAGACTGAGGGAAATGCAGGTTGACAGGGATAGGTTAAGGGGATGGGTGAGATGCGCTTAGTAGGGTCAGTGTGGACTTGGGCTTCATGGCCTGTTTTGCACTGTGGGGATTCCAAGATTCTGATGAGAGGATCAGTACTGTGACATTTCAGCACTGTTGGCGGGTACGGTCAGTGGGAGTGCATAACTGTCAGAGGGTCAATACTGAGGCTGAGGCAGACCCAGGGAAATGTCGACCAGTGAGCCTCTGAACTGACAATCCAGTCCTCCCTCAGAACTGATCCTCTGACAGAACTGCAGCTCCTCAGTACTGACTCTGTAATCGTAGGTACACCCGCAGTCCTGACCCCATTTCAATGAGGCACGGCCTCAATATTGACCCTCTGACAACACGGCATTCCCTCAGTACTGACCCAGTGACTATAATGCACTCCCACAGTTCTGACACCATGGCAACGAGGTCTGATTTCATACAACACCAGGTTACAGTCCAACAGGTTTATTTGAAAGCACAAGCTTTTGGAACCTCACTGATCCTTCAGTCCAAATTCGACACCTCCATATCACGGTCATGAGATCTGACAGGGCTTCCAATCCTTAGGGCTAAACCGCTAATCATGTGGCCCTCCATCCATTCTGATCACATTACATTGAGGCACTGCTTCAGAACGGACCCTTCGTACTCACCCACTGACAGTGCTGACTACATGTACTGACGGTCTAAAATGTAAGCACTCCCTTGATTCTGACTCTCATAATGAGGTACTCGCTCAGTACCAATGCTCTGACAGTGAAGCACTTCCTCAGTACTGACCCTCTGCGTCTGTGTCATTTTAAATCCGATGTTATCTGTCTTCGGAGAGTCCACAAAACCATTTTGAAGTCAAAGTAATCCTTTGAAAGATGGTTCAGTAGTAACAATGCTGTTTTTTATTGGTGTTTATAATAAATTTCAGGTAATTTTTGGATACACCAAACCGCAAAATTACAGAAGGGGAAAGAGGCCATTTGGCCCATCATACTGAGTTGTCTCTATCATCTCATACAAATCCTTTTTCCGCCTATCACCTGCACACCATTTTCATCCAATGCCCTCTGTACGTCTCCATTGAACCTCATTCATCACATTTACAGCAGTGGACTCCATAACCTAACTTCACACTTTGTGATAAAGCTCTTCTACAAGCAGGGACATCTTCTCCCGATCTGCTCTGTTGAGCCCAGTCTCGATTTCAGAAAACCTGAATTCCAACTCCTCTCAGCCTGCTGTTGAGAGAGAACAGTCCCAAACTCTTCAATCTATCTTGTCGCTGAAGCTTTTCCTACCTGGAACCATTCCAGTAATAAACAGCACATCAATGTATTTGCCTTTTTCCGATAATGTGCAGGCCACAACTGTGCACAACACTCCAGCTGAGATTTAACTTCCCTTGCAGAAGTTCAAAATAATCAACTTCTTACTCGTATACTCTATACCCCTATTAATAAAGGCTGTATGCTTTATTTATTGCTCTCACCAGTTGTACTGCTGCCATCATTTCAACTGTGCACGTCCATACTGCTATTTTACATTGGTCGGAAAAACAGTTGAAGGACAAATTGCATCACCTTACTCTCCTCCGCATTGTACCTAATCTTCCACCTATCTGCCCACTCCATCAACTTTTCAATTGCACTTTTGGAGTTCCACACTATTCTTCTCACAATTTACAATTCTCAAGTTTGATGGCATCTGCAAACTTGGAAATTGTCCCCTGCACACCACGATGAAGATAATTATCTATCTGGTCAGGATGGACGAGTCGGACCAAACCGTTTGTTTTCATGATGTACATCTGCGATTCTATGACTCCATGTTCCACTGACAAAAAAGCACTTTCTCAGTAATATCCTCTGAGAACGAGGCACTCCCAGACTGCTGCAAATACCTCACTACCAACCCTCTTAATATGTGGCACTCCCTCAGTTCTAACAAAATGCCTGTGGACTCACTCTCTGATCAGTTGGCACTCCCTTAATTCCAACACCTACACAATGAGGCACTCCCTCCTTATTGACCCTCTGACTCCTACAGATCTGACTCACTGACAGTCCTGTATCATTAGCTTTGACCCTTTAATCATTTCTCACTGCCTCAATTCTGACCCCATTACATTGAGGAACTGACTCATAATTAACTCTCTGACAATGAGGGGCCCCCTCAGTACTGAACGTCTGACTGTGCTTCAATACCTCCAGACTGACCCTCTGTCAATAAAGCATTCCCTCAGTTCGACCTTCTCGAAGTGCTGCAATACCTCACCACGGCTCCTGTAATCAAGTGGCACTCCTTCAATTCAAACCCCTTTAGGATGTGGCACTGCCTCAATGTTGACCCTCTGACAATGAGGCACCCCCTCAGTACTGAATGTCGAATTTTGTGTCATACCCTCAATTCTGAACCCTTTACAATGAGGGGATGTTCACTGATGATTGTACAATGTTCAGAACCATTCGCAGCTCCTCAGGTACTGAAGCAGTCCTTGTTAAAAAGCAACAAGACCTGGCTTGGGCCAACAAGAGCAAGTAACATTTGTGTCACACAATACAACCATCAACAATAAGAGACAATCTAACCACTGCCCCTTGGCATTCTACAGTCTTAACATCACTGAATCCCCACTATCAACATCCTGAGGGTCATCATTGACCAGAAACTCTGCTGAACTCACGACATAAACACAGTGCAAGAGCAGGTAAGAAGCTAGGAATACCACGGGGAGTAATTCTCCGGCTGACTCCTCAAAGCCTGTCCACCATCTTCAAGGCACAAATCAGAAGTGTGATGGAATAGTCCCCACTTGCATGGTTAAGTGCAGCCCCAACAGCACAAGAAGCTTTAAACCATCCAGGACAAAGCAGCACGCTTGGCTGGCACTGCATCCACAAATATCCACTCTTTCTACCACCGACAGTCAGTAGCAACAGTGTATGCTATCTACAAGATGCTCTGCAGAAATTCACTAAAGATCCTCAGACAAACCCACGACAACTTCCGTCTGGAAGAGCAAGGGTAGCATGTCAGAAATGCCACCTTCAAGTTCCCCTCCAAGCCAATCACCATCCTGACTTGGAAATACATTGAATGTAACTGTGAAGGAAGACAGTTATCCACCAAGAGGGAGAAAGAGAGAAAGAAAATCTGAGAGAAATTACAAATGCTGTCGCCAAACTAAAATTGTAATCTTCAAATATCCGAAATAATAGCACTCGAGCAGAGAGGGGCAACCATTTGATACTCTGTCACTATGACACAAGTTAACAGAAACATGTCACCCCCAGGACATACAGAAGTAAAATACCCTCTTCTGTAAATAATAGACAAGATTTATCTGTTCTCGTGATGGCAGGCATGGTGTTGTTGAAGAAGGTTCTTTCTGAAAGATGGCTCCTTCACCACCACTTAGTATCAACATGGGAGTGTGTGTGTGGTCCGGGGCGCTAGGTTAATGATGATCTTCAGTTTCCTTCACTGGCTGAATGTTAAAAAGAATGCATCAGTTAGTCAAGTGACCAACTCCCCATGGGAATGGCGGGGCCGGGGGTTTGGAAGAGTTCAAGTGATAAATGTGCGTTGGGAAAACCATCCAAATTGGGGGAGTTATGTATTAAGCTAATACTGTCAGAATGCTGTTGGGTGGGGCAGAGGACGAGGAAAGATGCAGCAACTGTCTGCTCATGTTGTGGGATACTATTTCACCTGTCAGAGCAGGACACGGAAAGGAAGCAACACAGTGAATGCATATGGAAGTGAAACATCAAATTTAAAGAGCAACAACTGTTCCACCTCCATGGACTTGGTGCAAATGCCTCAACAACTGAACAGACTGGCAAATTCCAGGAGGGGTAGTCACTCGGCAGACTTTTCATCATTCAGAAGGCTAAGGACAACCTAAGCTTCTGAATCTCTCCACACTAAGACACAACTCAGGCGTGTGATGGAATATTCCCCACTTGCCTGGACAGGTGCAGCTCCAACAACACAAGAAGGTCAACGCTGTTCAGGATAAAGCAGCCCACTTGATTGGCACCGCATCCACAAACATTCACTCCATCCACCACGAATACTTAGTAGCAGCAGTGTGTGCCATCTGCAAGGTACACTGCCGAAATTCCACCAAAAATCCTCAGACAGCACTTTCCAAACACGTGACTACTTCCATCGAGAAGGAGAAGGGCAGCAGATACATTGGAATACCACTGCCTACAAGATCCCCTCCAAACTTTAAATACGTCACCATTCCTTCACTGTCGCTGGGTCAAAACCCTGGACCTCCCTTCCTAATCCCCGCAAAGGGAAGCTCTCCCTCACCTTTAACCCTCTGACAGTGCAGCACTCCCTTAATATTAACCCACTGCCAGTTTGACACTCCCTTACAATTGAACTACTGACAGTGCAGAACTCCCACAAAATGATCCTTTGAGTGTCGCACACACTCAATATTGGCCCTCCAACAGTGCAACACTCCCTCTGTGCTGACCGTCTGACATTGATACGCTGATAGTGTCGCAATCCCGTAATATTGACCCACTGACACAGCAGAACTCCCTCAATATTGGCCTTCTCACAGTACTGCACTGATCCTTCGGCAGTGCAACGTTCCCTTGATATCAATCTTCTGACATTATAGCACTCCCTCAGTACTAACTCTCTGAATGTGCAGCACTCTCTCAGCACTGATTCTGTGATATTTCAGCACTCCCACATCATGAACCCTCTGACAGTGCAAATCTCCCGTTATATCACCCTCCAACAGTGCAGTATTTCCTTAATATTGGACCTCTGATGATGTGATACTCCCTCAGTGTGAAACCCTGACAATGCAGCACTCCTCGGAAATAACTCTCTGATTAAGCACTTATTCTGTACTAAATCTCTGGAAATGTAACATTCTCACTTTACTGACCCTTTACAGTGTTGCACTGCCTCAGTACTCACTCACCAAAAGTGCAGCACTCCATTAAAAGTGACCCTCTGACAGCGTGGCACTCCCCAAATATTGGTCCACTGACAGTGCGGCACTCCCTTAACTCTGACCTGCTCGCTGTGCAGCACTGCCCTAATATCAAACCTCCAGCTCTATCAGTGGGTCTGTCCTGAGCAAGTGCCTCATTGTCAGCATGTCAATTCTGAGGCAGTGCCTCTATATTAGAGTGTGAATACTGAGGTAGTGCCTAAGTGGGTCAGAATTAAGGAAGTGTCTCACATTTAGAGGGTCATTACTGAGGGAAACTCTTATAGCCAGTTGGTCAGTTCTGCGGCAGTGCCTCAATGTAATAGATTTAGAAATGGGGTAGGAGGCACATGATTAGAAAGTCATTAGTAAGCTATTGCAGCACTATCAGAGGGTCAGAAATCAGCGAGTGCTTCATTGGCAGAGGGTCCATACTGAGGTATTGAAGCACTGTGAGAGGGTTCGCACTGAGGGAGTGCTTCCTTGTCAGAGATTCAGAACTGAGAAAATGCATTATTGTCAGAGGCTTATTCCTGAGGGAGTGCCTCATTGTCAGAGTGACATAATCATACAGCACTCCCCCAATTCTAAACCTTAATATTGATCCTCTGAGAATGTGGCACTGCCTCAGCACCGATCTTCTGACAATGAGGCACTGCCTCTGGAATGACCCTCTGATAATGAGGTGATTCCTCAATACTGAGCCATTGACAATGTGACACTCCATTAGTATTGACCTTCTGTCAGTAGGGTTCTCCTCAAGTACTGACCCTCTGACGGTTCTGCACTGCCTCAGTGCTGACCCTCCAAATCTGCCAATCCCTCAATTCTGACCTCCTTACAATGAAGCATTACCGCAATATTAACCGGGAAGGTGGCACTGCCTCAGCATTGACTATCTGACAATAAAGTACTCACTCTGGACTGACCATTCAACAATGACATACTGCCTCAGAAGTGACCCACTTACAACAAGGCACACACTCAGTACTGACCCACTGAAAATGATGCTCTCCCTCAGTATTGACCCTCTGAGAGTGCTGCACTACCACAGGACTGACTCAGTTCTGAACACCTTACAATGAGACACCGGCTCAGTACTGACCCTTTGATAATGAGGCGCTGACTTAGTTCTGACCCTATTACATTAACAGCGCTGCTCTTCTTCATTGTTGACCCTCTGGCAGTGCAGAAATCCCGCATGACTGACCCTCTGACAGTGCAGCATACCTTTAGTACTGAACCTCTGTTGGTGCAGCTCCCATCAGTACTGTCTCTGACAGTGCAGCATTCTCTTAGTATTGACTCTCTGACAGTTTTAGGGGAGTGCTGCACTGTTGGAGAGTCAGTACTGAGGAAGTGCTGCATTGTCAGAAGGCAAATATTAACGGAGTGCTAGGGTCAATTTTAAATGGGTTTTGTACTGTCACAAATTCAACCAGGGTGGCGCGGTGGCGCGGTGTTTCGGTGGTTAGCACTGCTGCCTCACATCACCAGAGACCCATGTTCGATTCCACGCTTGGGCGACCGTCTGTGTGGAGTTTGCACATTCTCCGTGTCTGTGCGGGATTCTGCGTCCTCTGGGTGCTCCGGTTTCCTCCCACAGTCCAAAGATGTGAAGGCTAGGTGGATTGGCTCTGCTAAATTGCCCATAGTGCCCAGGGGTGTTTCGGTTAGGTGGCTTAGACATGGGGAAATATAGGGGAATGGGTCTGGGTGGTATTCTCTTCGGTGGGGCGTTTTGGACTTGTTGAGCTGAATGGCCTGTTTTCACACTGTCGGAGTCTATGAATCAATACTAAAGGAGTGCTGCATTGTCAGATGGTCAATGGTTAGAGAGTGCTGCCCTGTGGGAGGCCAGTACTGAAAGGGAGCCGCCCTGTCGGAAGGTCAATATAAAGGGAGTGCTCCAGTATCAGAGGGTCAATAGTAAGGGAGCACATCTCTCTCAAATGGCCTTGTCAAAAGGTCAGTCATCAGCTTAGTGCTGAGGGAATACCGGTGTCTCAGAGGGTTAACATATGGCAGAAATGCACTATCAGAAGTGTCAGTCATCAGTATTCCAGAGTGTATTGTACTGTTGGAGGGTCAGTACTGAGGGAGTGCCTCATAGTCAGAGGATCAGCTCTCTGGCAGTGCTTCTTTGTTAGTTTGCCACTCCCTTAACGCTGACCCTCTGACAGTGCAGCATTCCCTTAATATTGGCCTTTCAACAGAGCGGCACTCCCTCAGTGAAGACACTCTGACAATGCAGCTTTCCCTCACTACTGACCTTCTTGACAGCGCAGCGTTCTGTCATCACTGAGCCTCTGACAGTGTAGCATATGCTTCATATTGACCCTCCGATATTGTGGTACTACCTCAGTGTTGATACTCTGACAATGCAGCACTCCCTCAGTACTAACTTCCCTGATTAAGCACTCCCTTAGTGCTAAGCCTCTGAAAATGGAGCATTCTATCATTACTGACCCTTTGCTGTGCTGCTGTGTCAGAGCACTCACTCGCTGAAGTTGCAGTACTCCATTAATAGTTGCCCTCAGAGAGAGCACCACTTCCTTAATATTGACCCTCGATAGTGGAGCACTCCCTTAATATGGACCCTCTGATCGTGTAGTATTCTTTTAATATTTGCCTGCTCACAGTGCAGCACTCCCCTAATATCAAACCTCTGAGGGTGAAGTACTCTTTTAATATTGACCATTTGAGAGTGCAGCATTCCCTCGGTGCGAACTCTCTGCCAGTGCAGTACTCCCTTATTATCGGACCACAAGCAGTGTGGCACTCTCTGAATACTGACCCACCAACAGTACAGCACTCGCTGAACATTGGACATCGAGAATGCGGCATCCCCTTAATATTGTCCTGTTCGCAGTGCAGTACTCTCTTAATATCAAACATCTATCAGAGGGTCCGCACTGAAGGAGTGTCCAATTGTCATTAGTTCAATTGTGAGGCAATGCCACTTTCTCAGAGGTCAATACTGAGGTAATGCCTCATCTTAAGTGGGTCAGAATTAAGGAAGGGCCTCACAACACAGAGTTTGTACTGAGGTAGTGTAGCACAGTCAGAGGATCAGTTGAGGGACTGCCTTATTGTCAGTGGGTCAGTTCTGAGGCAGTGCCTCCCTGTAATGGATTTAGAACTGAGGGAGGATGACATGATTAGAATGTCAGTAGTAAGGTATTGCAGTCAGAGTGTCACTACTAAGGGAGTACATCATTGTCAGAGGGTCTGTCCTGAGGTGTTGAAGAACTGTCAGAGGCCAAGTACTGAGGGAGTGCTTGCTTGACAATGACTCCCTCTGCAGGGCTATCATGTTATTTCTCGATAGTCAGTTTTGAAAGAGTCACCCATTGAGAGAAAATCAGTTCTGATGGAGGGCCTCATTATCAGAGGGTCAGTACTGAAGGAGTTGTAAGCGGGTCAATTCTGAAGCAGTGCCTCATTGTCAGAAATAAGGGTGTGCCTCAGGTTTGAAGAGTCAGTACTGAGGTACTTCAGCTCCACCAGAGGGTCAGTTCTGAAGCAGTACCTCACGAGTGGAGGGTTAGCCCTGAAATACGCTCGCGTTGTCAGATTGTCAGGTCTGAGGCAGTGTCTCTTTGTCAGAGTGTCTGTAGCTGTTCTGCAAAGCGGTCAGCCAGTCTACACTTCATTTCCCGAATGCGATGCTGTCAGTGGGTTGATTGTGAGGCAGTGCCTCAATGTAATGGGATCAGAATTTAGAGGATCAATACTGAGGACTGCAGCACTCTCAGAACGTAGGTACTGAGGGAGGGCCTTATCGTCAGCGGGTCAGTACAGAGGCAGTGCCTCTTTGTAAGGGGCTCAGTCTGTTCTGAGGATTGTACAGGGTCAACACTGAGGGAGTGCTTCATTGTCAGACAGTCTGTTCTGAGGCAGTGCCTCAGTGTAATGGGGATGGATTGAAGGAGGGCCATATGATTAGTGGGTTATGTCTGAGGTATTGAAGCACTGTCAGACGGTCAGAATCATGGAGTGCATTATAGTCAGACGTTCAATACTGATTCAATGGTCAAAATTGGGGGAGTGCCACACGATTAGTGAGTCAGTACTGAGGTATTGCAGCAGTGTCAGAGGGTCAGAACTGTGGGAGTGCATTATTGTCAGAGTTGCATGCTGAACCTGTGCCTCATTTAAGGGGGTCGGAATTGAGCAAGTTCATCATGTTTACAGAGTCATTACTGAGGAAGGGCCCCGTAATCAGCAGATCAGCATAGAGGGAGTGCCTTGTTATCACGAGGTCAGTTCTGAGGCAGTGTTTCATTGTTCGAGGGTGAGCATTAAGGGAGTGACTCGTTGTTACAGGATCCATTCAGAGGCAGTGCCTCAATGTGATGGAGTCAGAATAGAGGGAGTGTCAAATGTCAGGGGCTCAATATTGAGGTATTGAAGAACTGTTAGAGTGTCAGTACTGACGTAATGCAGCAGTGTTAGAAGGTCAGAATGATGGGAATGCCTTATTGTCAGCGGGTCAGTTCTGAGGCATTGGCTAATTGCAAAGGGATTACAATTGTGGGAATTTAGATGGTCAATACTGAGGTAATGTAGCACTATCAGAGGATCAGGATTGAGGGAGGGATTCATTATCAAAGGGTCTGTACTGACGGAGTACCTTATTGTCAGCCGGTCAGTTCTGAGGCAGTACCTCTTTGTCAGAGGATCTGTTCTGAGGGATTTCCTCATTGTCGGATGATCTGGTGTGAGGCACTGCCCGGATGTAATAGGGTCAGAATTGAGGGAATGCAACACGTTTATGGGTTCAGCACTGAAGTAGTGCAGCACTGCCAGAAATGCCGTTCTGAGGCAGTCCCTTTTTGTCAGAGGGTCAATACTGAGTCAGTCCCTCATTCTAAGCGGGTCAGAATTGAGGGTATGCCACATGATTAGAGGATCATTACTGAAGTAGTCCAGTCCTGTCAGAGGATCAGTGCTGAGGGAGTGCCTCATTGTCAGAGGGTCAGTACTGAGATAATTAAGCACTGTCAGTGGGACTCTGGGTTTCAGTACTAGAAGATAAGAGTAAAAAAGCATGAAAGTGATGCGAAACCTTTATAAAGTAGTGCTGTCAGCTCCAGTTGAGTACATAGAGAATTCTGAACACCATAACGAAAACAGAAGGTGTTGGATATGTTCAGCAGGTCTGGCAGCATCTGTGGAGGCATAAAAACAGAGTTGAATATCCAGGTCGGGTGATCCTTCCACAGAACACAAAGGCAGTGGTAATGGTTGTTGAGAAGAGACAAAACATTGGTCTACATTCAGTATTGAGTTCAACAGCTTTAGACCCATTAACACAGTCCTCTGATTGGATATACTTTCTCCGAGTGATTGCATCCTGTCTTCATGCTTTATTTCCTTTTCAATCAGATCTTCATTCTACCATTATCACCTGCTCTGGAGCAATGCTTTGTCTCTCCTCTACAACTTTTACCAATCTCTTTCCCCTTTTATTCATTGGCACACTTCGATCTGCAAACCCCCTCACTCTCTAATTTACGCTAATAATCCCTTCTGTTCCATGTATTTCTCTATCCCCTTTCGACAGGATCCTATCCATCAAATTTCCACTTCACTTCAATTGCAAAACGTTTCACTGGACTCAAAACAGGAACTTCCTCTTTCCACAGATTGGGGGCGGGGGTGTCGGTGCCTAGGGAGGGGCCGCGTTATCGAGGGGTGGTGGTGCGGCGAATGGTGTCGGTGATGACGGTGATGGTTCAGAATTTGAAAACAAGAGACCTCGCGCTTGCAGGGGCACGCACCTATCTTCACCTCCGCTGGTGCTCTTTCCTCGGTGTGGGCGTGGTCGTGATCATGGTCTGGCTTTAGACCATAAGAACTAGGAGCAGGAGTAGGCCGTCCGGCCCTTCGAGCCTGCTCTGCCATTCACTAAGATCATGGCTGAACTTTTTGTGGACTCACATCCACTCACCCGCGTTCTCACCGTATGCGATAATTCCTTTATTTTTCAAAAATATCTGCCTTATCTTTAAAAACGTTTACTGAAGTAGCACCTGGGCAAGGAATTCCATAGATTAACAACCCTCTGGGTGAAGAAGTTCCTTCTCAATTCAGTCTTTCCCCTGACTTCGCTGATTGGAGCAACCGCACGTCATGGGCATCGCACCGGTCCTCACGGGCGAGACTCTGTCGTTCGTAGGCGGGGCTCATGCACAGACCTTGTCATCTGATTGGTTAAACTGTCGCGCCCGCCACCTTTTGCTCCCGTGGAGTTTGGACACGGACTCGCGGTCACAGGGTTCCAAGTGAATAATTAGCTGCCGAACACCTGGTCTTTCTTCGTCCAAAGTTCTATACTTTTAACCTGGTGCACACCTGAGGTTGGAAGGTTGTTTCTGGGTATACCATGTTTGTTGAGCCTTGCACGAAGTCTTCCGTGATGCTTGTTCCTCAGTCTTGGCTCTGTATGTTACCCTGTTTGTTGGGGCCATGATATGGTGGTTCTCAGGGCAGGTTGAGTTGAGTTGAACAGTGGGTAAGTACATAGCGAATGAATCATCTCTCGGATAAATGTGAAGTTATTGACTTTCGGGGCAAAAACTGAAAAGCCATTTATTATCTGAAGGGTGATAGATTGGGAAAGGGAGTGGTGCACTGAAACCTTAGTGTCCTTGTACCCGTCGCTGAAATCAAGTATGACCCTGACCCTATTGCAGGTGGTGAACAAGGCAGATGGTTTGTTGGCTGCCTTATTGAGGGGATTCATGGATTGGTTATAGTGATAGTGAGTGAAAGATTTACTGGAGTGATTTCTGGGATGCTGGTACTGAGAGATGAAGGGTGACTGGATCAGTTAGTGTTATATTCGTGGGAGTTCAAAAGAAGAACGGGCATCTGATGGAAGCCTATAAATTTAAAGAGGACTGGACAAGGAAGCTGCAGTAAGGATGTCTTCAATGACTTAGGAGTCCAAAAATAGGGCTTAGAGTCAAGGAGGAAACGGAGATCATTTAGGAAATGAGGAGAAATGTCTTCACTCAGACAGAGGTCAGCCTGTGGAATTCTGTCTGGGAACTGTTGAGGTCAAACGATTGCTATTTTCAAAGGGAAATTGGATATGTTGCTTAGGACTAAAGAGAACAAAGACAGTGGGTAGAAACAGTGTGAGTTCAATGATCAGCCATGATCATGTTGAAAGGTGGAACAGGCTCGAAGTGCTTACTCCTATTCTTCTATGTATCTATGAACCAAAGGAGACAAGATTGACTGCAATGACCCCATGGGTGACGACTTCAGGGTTTTAAAAATTCATTTGGGAGATCTAAAGATAGCTGGCTGGTCCAGCTTTATTGGCTGCCATTAGTTACCCCATGAGAAAGTGGATTTGAGCTGCCTTCTTGAACCACTCCAGTCCTTGTGCTGACAGTTGACCCACAATCATTAGAATCCCTCCCGTGTGGAAACAGGTCATTTGGCCCACCATGTCCATAAAAGCATTCCAGCAGACTAACCCCCCACCCCTCCCCACATATATCCCTGTAACCCTGCACTTCCCATGTATAATTCACATAACTAATCATCCCTGGAAACAATGGACAATTTAGCGTGGCCAATTCACCTAATCCACGAATCTTTAGTCTGTTGGAGGAACCCGCAGCACCTGGAGGAAACCCACAAAGACATGGGAAGAATGTGCAAACCCCAACACACAGTCACGTGAGACTGAATTCAACTCAGATCTCTGGTGCTGTGAGGCAGCAGTGCTAACCACTGGCCACTGTGCTGCTCGTAAGGACAATATTGTTTGGAAGGGAGGTCCAGGGTTTTGACCCAGCGAAAGTGAAGGAATGGTGATGTATTTAATGTTTGGAGGGGATCTTGTAAGGAGTGGTATTCCCATGTATCTGCTGCCCTTCTCCTTCTCGATGGAAGTAGTCACGTGTTTGGAAAGTGCTGTCTGAGGATTTTTGGTGGAATTTCTGCGGTGTACCTGGTAGATGGTACACACTGCTGCGACTAAGTGTTGGTGGTGAAGGGAGAGAATGTTTATGGATGTGATGCCAATCAAGTGGGCTGCTTTGTCCTGAACAGTGCTGAGCTTCTTGTGTTGTTGGAGCTGCACCTGTCCAGGCAAGTGGGGGATATTCCATCACACGCCTCAGTTGTGTCTCAATGTGGAGAGATTCAGAAGCTCCGGTTGTCCTTCGCCTTCTGAATGATGAAAAGTCTGCCGAGTGACTATCTCTCCTGGAATTTCCCAGTCTGTTCAGTTGTTGAGGCATTTGCACCAAGTCCTTGGAGGTGGAAAGGTTGTTGCCCTGTAAATTTGATGTCTCAGTTCCATATGCATTCATTATGTTGCTTCCTCTCCATGTCCTGCTCTGACAGGTGCAACAGTATTCCACAACATGAGCAGACGTACGCTGCATCTTTCCTCGTCCTCTGCCCCACCCAACAGCGTTCTGATAGTATTAGCCTCATACATAACTCCCCCAATTTGGATGGTTTTCCCAACGCACATTTATCCCTTAACCTCTTCCAACCCTTCTCCCCGCCATTCCCATGGGGAGTTGGTCACTTGACTAACTGATGCATTCTTTTCACCATTCAGTCAGTGAAGAAAACAGAAGACCATCACTAACCTATGCCCCCTGACCACACACACACTCCCATGCTGGTACAGAGTGGTGGTGAAGGAGCCTTCTTTCAGAAACAACCTTCTTCAACAAGACCATGCCTGCCATCACAAGAACAGATAAATATTGTGTATTATATACAGAAGAGGGAATTTTTCTTCTGTATGTCCTGGGGCTAACATGTTTCTGTTAACTTGTATTTTGGTGACATTGATTATGTAATGGTTGCCCCTCTCTGCTTTCGTGCTATTAATTAGGATATTTGAAGATTACAAATTTAGTTTGTCCACAGCATTTGTAATTTCTCAGATTTTCTCTCTCTCTTTCTCCCTCTTGGTGGATGACTGTCTTCCTTCACAGTTGGATTCAATTTATTTCCAAGTCAGGATGGTGAATGGCTTGGAGGGGAACTTGAAGGTGGCATTTCTAATATGCTACCCTTGTTCTTCCAGAGGGAAGTGGTCGTGGGTTTGTCTGACGATCTTAGGTGAATTTCTGCAGTGCATCTTGTAGAAAGCATACACTGCTGCTACTGACTGTCGGTGGTAGAAAGAGTGGATATTTGTGGATGTAGTGCCGGTCAAGCGTGCTGCTTTGTCCCAGATGGTTTAAAGCTTCTTGTGTTGTTGGGGCTGCACTCATCCAGGAAAGTGGTGACTATTCCATCACACTCCTGACTTGTGCCTTGTATATGGTGGACAGGCTTTGAGGAGTCAGCCGGAGAATAACTCCCTGTGGTATTCCTAGCTTCTGAACTGGTCTTGTACTGTGTTTATGTGGTGAGTGCAGTTGAGTTTCTCGTCAATGATGACCCTCAGGATGTTGTTAGTGGGGATTCAGTGATGGTAACACTGTAGAATGCCAAGGGGCAGTGGTTAGATTGTCTCTTATTGTTGATGGTTGTATTGTGTGACACAAATGTTATTTGCACTTGTTGGCCCAAGCCAGGTCTTGTTGCATTTGAACAAGGACTGCTTCAGTATCTGAGGAGCTGCGAATGGTTCGGAACATTGTGCAATCATCAGTGAACATCCCCTCATTGTAAAGGGTTCAGAATTGAGGGTATGCCACATAATTAGACATTTAGTACTGAGCGGGTTCCTCATTGTCAGAGGGTCAACATTGAGGCAGTGCCACATCCGAAAGAGGTGAGAATTGAAGGAGTGTCACTTGATTACAGGAGCCGTGCTGAGGTTTTGCAGCACTTAGAGAAGGTCGAACTGACAGAATGCTTTATTGACAGAGGGTCAGTCTTGAGGTATTGAAGCACAGTCAGACGTTCAGTACTGAGGGGGCCCCTCATTGTCAGAGGGTTAACACTGAGTCAGTTCCTCAATGTAATGGGGCCAGAATTGTGGGAGTGCGAAATGATTAAAGGGTCAGGACTAACAATACAGGACTGTCAGTGAGTCAGATCTGTAGGAGTCAGAGGGTCAATACGGAGGGAGTGCCTCATTGTGGAGGTGTTGGAATTGAGGGAGTGCCAACTGATCAGAGAGTGAGTCCAGAGGCATTGTGTCACGGTCAATGGGTTAGAACTGAGGGAGTGCCACATATTAAGCGGCTTGTCACTGACGTATTTGCAGCAGTGTGGGAGTGCTTCGTTCTCAGAAGATATTACTGAGAAAGAACCTTATTGTCAGTGGAACATGGAGTCATGGAAACGCAGACGTACAATACGAAAACAAACACTTTAGCCCAACTCGTCCATACTGACCAGATAACCAAAATTAATCTATTCCATTTGACCATATCCCTCAACCCGTCCTATTCGTAGAGCCATTCACTTGCCTCTGAAATGTTTTTATTGTGCCATCCTTCACTAATTACACTGGCAGCTTATTGCATACATGTGCCACCCTCTAATTGAAAATGTTGCCCCTTAGATCCCTTTTAAAACTTCCCCTCTCAAAATTAACACATGACCTTTAGTTTTGGACTCCCCTAACTTGGGGAAAAGACCCTGACTGTTTACCCTATCCATGCTCTCATGATTTTATAAACCTCTATAAGGTCCTCCTCGCCCTCTGACACTCCAGGTAGAATGGCCCTAGCCTATTCAACCTCTCCTTATAGCTCAAACACTCCAACCCGCGGGTCACAGGCGTTCAATCTGAAAAGTAACCCTCGACCACCACCCTCTCTCCTACCTTCTAATCAATTTTTGTATCCAGACGTCTCGTTCTCCCTGTATTCCATGTGATCTAAACTTGTTAACCAGTCTACCATGCGAACTTTGTCAAACCACTTAATCAAGAGTGGCACCATAGAATCAGTCTCTCAAACTTACATTGACTGCAGTCCTTTGAAGGCTTCTCTTCTCTTTCCCGGTAGGCCTGCAAAAACAATCCTTTTGTGAAGACATTCCAGCCATGGAGGCAGCTTCTCTGTTGGCTGAAGGATTTGATAAAAGACTGTATACATAAAGCATTTCCACTTGGCATTTCTGAGGCCCCGAAGGTTGCGTTGATAACTCAGATGCTTGGCAATTGAGGGCTCATGTGTCATTCTGTTATTACAGAGTATGATCTCGTCTGACATTATCAAGGAATTGCTACGTTACTGGATATATGATGCAATGAGATTCAGAAATGGATATTAAAAAGCCTGAAAGAAAGAATGCCTTCCTCTTTGTCCAGTCCAATATTTCAATAATGGTGAATGGATATTTTTCAGGCTGGAAAGCAGGTTTGTAGTGGAATTTCCAGGGGCTGCTGCTGGGACGGTTGTCGTTCCTGATAGATAATTAATTATCTTGATCGTGGGGTACAGGGGACAATTTCCAAGTTTGCATGCCATTAAACTTCTCAATTGTACTTTATGAGAAGAATTGTGTGGAAATCCGAAAGTGCATTGAAAAGTTGATGGAGTGGGCAGATAGGTGGACGATAAGGTACAATGCAGTGAAGTGTAAAGTGATGCACTTTGTCTTTCAAGTGTTTTTCCTCCCAATGTAAAATAGGAGTATGGACGTGCACAGTTGAAATGTTGGTAGCAGTACAGCTGGAGAGAGCAATATTTAAAGCATAAAGCCTTTAATAATTGGGGTATAGAGTATACGACGAAGAAGTTGATTATATTGAACTTCTACAAGGTAAGTTAAATCTCAGCTGTACTATTGTGCACAGTTATGGCCGGCACATTATAGGAAAAAGGCAAATGCGTTGATGTGCTGGATATTACTAAAATGGTTCCAGGTAGGAAAAGCTTCAGATACAAGAATAGATTGAAGAGTTTGGGACTGTTCTCTCTCAACAACAGGGTGAGTGGAGATGGAACTGAGGTTTTTTTGAAATCGTGAATGGGCGAAAAATAGTAGATAGGGAGAAGATATCCCCACTCGTAGAAGAGCTTTATCACAGAGTGTGTCGTTAGGTTATGGAGTGCACTGCTGTAAGTGTGATGAATGAGTTTCAATGGAGACATACAGAGGACATTGGATGAAAATGGTGTACAGTGACAGGCGGAAAAAAGATTTGCATGTGATGATAAAGACAACTCAGTATGACGGGCCAAATGGCCCCTTCCCCTTCTCTAATTTTGTGATTTGATGTGTCCAGAAATTACCTGAAATTTATTAAAAACACCGTTAAAACAGCACCGTTACTACTTAACCATCTTTCAAAGGATTACTTTGACTTCAAAATGGTTTTGTGGACTCTCCGAAGACAGATAACATCGGGTTCAAAATGACACAGAGGCAGAGGGTCAATACTGAAGCAGCACCTCATTGCAACAGGGTTAGAATTGAGGATGTGCCTCTTGATTGGACAGCCAGCGCTGAGATTTTGCAGGTCTATCACAGTGTAAATGTTGAATGAAAGGCTCATTGTCAGAGCGTCAGAACTGTGGGAGTGCATTATTGTCAGAGGGTCAGGATTGAGGCAGTGCCTCATTACGCAGATGTCAAAATTGAAGCAGTGTCACATGATGGGAGGGTCTGTCCTGAGGTATGACAGCACTGTCAGTGGTTTAGAACTGTGGGAATGCTTCCTTATCATATGGTCAGCACTGAACAGGTGCCTTAATATCATATGATCAGTCCCGATAGAATGCCTCATCATCGGGAGTTATTACTGAGTCAGTGCCTGTTTGTCAAACGTACAGGACAGAGGGTGTGCAACATTGTCAGAGGGTCAATACAGAGGCAGTACCTGATTGTAAGGGGGTAGGATCGGAGTGTGCCACATGCTTCGATGGTCAGTTCTGTGATAGTGCAGCACTCTAAGTGGGTCAGTTCTGAGGCATTGCCTCATTGTCAGAGGGTCATTACTGAGGCACTGTCTCATTGTAAGAGGGTAGGGATTGAAGGGTTCGCACACGTTTAGATAATCTGTACGGAGGTACCGCAGATCAATCAGAAGACTAGTCCTGAGGGACTGCCTCGTTGTCAGCAGGTCAGTTTGGAGGAAGTGCTTCACTGTCAGAGCATTGGTACTGAGCGAGTACCTCATTGTGGGAGTCAGAATCAAGGGAGTGCTTACATTTTAGACAGTCAGTACATGTAGTCAGCACTGTCAGTGGATGAGTACGAAGGGTCCAATCTGAAGCAGTGCCTCAATGTAATGTGATCAGAATGGATGGAGGGCCACATGATTAGCGGTTTCGCTCTAAGGAATGGAAGCACTGTCAGATCTCATTACCGCGATGTGTAGGTGTCGATGTTGAACTGAAGGGGGAGTGAGGCTCCAAAAGCTTGTGTTTTCAAATAAACCTGTTGACTGTATCCTGGTGTCCGTATGACTTCAGACCTCGTTGCCATAGCGTCAGAAATGTAGGAGTGCATTATAGTCACTGGGTCAGTACTGAGGGAGTGCCTCATTGTCAGAGGGTCAATATTGTGGCAGTGCCTCATTGATATGGGGTCAGGATTGCGGGTGTGCCTGAGGGTTACAGAGTCAGTAGTGAGGAACTGCAGGTGTGTCAGAGGATCAGTTCTGAGGTAGGACTGGAATGTCAGTCCAAAGGCTCACTGGTCTATAGTTCCCTGGCTCTGCCTCAACCTCAGTATTGATCCTCTGACAATTATGCACTCCCACTGACCTTACCCTCCAACAGTGCTGAAATGCCACAGTACTGATCCTCTCATCAGAATCATAGAATCCCCACAGTGTAAAACAGGACATTAAGCCCTCGTCCACACTGACCCTCCTAAGCACATCTGACCCATCCCCTTAACCTATCCCTGTAACACTGCATTTCCCTCAGTATTCTCACATGATGCCCTCCCTCAGAATGGACTCTTTGACAATGTAGCACACCCTTCGGAATGAATCTCTGATGGGACACTCTCTCAGTATTGACCTCTGATCATGAGGCTCGCGCTCAGTCCTGCCCCCCTGACAATTCTGATCCCATTACAAAGTGACACTGCCTCACCAATGACACTCTGACAAAGGAGCAGTGTGTCAGAACTGACCATCTGACAAGGAGGCACTCGTTCAGTCTGGCCCTCTGTCACTGCTGCAAAAGTGATCTTTTGTTAATGAGGTACTGCCTGGGTTTTGACCCTGATAGAGCTAAAATACCTCAGTACTTACTGTCAGTCTGTGGCAAACCCTCCATTCTGACACGATTACACTGAAGCTCAGCCTCAGTGCTGACCCACTGACAAAGAGACTCTGTCTCAGAACTGACCAGCTGACAATATGCCAGTGCCCTAGTTACTGACACAATGATAATGAAGCCCTCCCTCAGGACTGACCCTCTAAATGTGAGGTCGCCCTTAATTCTGATGCCCTTACAATGATGCACTGCCCCAGTTCTGACCCCTCCGTAATTAGGAATTGGCCGAGGGCCAGGACAAAGGACAGTCGGGGCCAGGAGAGGGTCAGGCTGGGTTTAGGGCTGAGGATGAGGGCCGGGTCAGGATGCGGCTTGGGTTAGAGTTAGGTAGGGCAACGGGTCTGGGACAGGCAGGGGTTAGAGTCGGGGCTGCGGGCTGGGTGCTGGGACCTTAAGCGGGTCGGGGTCGGGGTCCGGCTCGGGTTCGGAGTCTGGCTCATGGTCAGGCTCAGGGCCTTGTTTGAGGTTAGGGTCAGGGCCGGGATGGATCAGGCTGGGCAGGATTGGGGCTGCGACAGGCTGGTGACTGGGTTCTGGGGCCGGGTTTAGGGTTACAGCTGGGAGAGGGGCTGAAGGCTGGGGTCTGGGGCCGTTGCGTAGGGCCGAGGTTAAGGCGAGGTTTACGGTGATGGTCTGGTCTGGGGCCCTGGATTGGGTCGGGCCGGGATGGATCAGGCTGGGTGTCTGTGGCCGGGTTTAGAGTCAGTGTCCAGGTTGGGGCAAAGGTTTTGGTTAGGTTTGGGGCCGGGGTCGGAGGTATGAGGCTGAGGCTAGGTTTACGGCGATGTTTTGGGCTGGGGCTCTGGATTGCGTTGAGCCGGGCCAGGCCGGGACTGCGACAGGCTGTTGGCCGGGATTTGTCTGGGGGTTGAAGGCTCGGCTCTGGGATCAGGCGCCAGGTTTAGGGTTAGGATTGGGGCTAAGTTTTTGGTTAGGTTTTGGGCCGGGACAGGCTTGGATGCGGGTGGGGTTTGGGGGCTTGTGTTCCGGGCCAGGACAGGATGGGATTCGTGTCGGGGGCTGGGGGCTGCGGCCGGGTCCGGAACAGTCTGGGGTTCGGGCCGGGCACCGGGACAGGCTGTGGGCCGGGGTTATGGTCAGTTCCGCGGGCTGGGCGCGGGGCTGAGATAGGCTGGGGATGGAGGCTGGGTCCGGGACAACCCCCATTAAAGAAACCATAAAAGTCAGAGCCCGCTGTAAATAAAGTGTAAGTTATAGAGCTCCCTGTAAATAAACCCTGTAAATCCTCCCTAAAATCCCCGGAAACCCTCAAACAGACGACTGCAAAAAAAAACCTTAAAACACATAGCCTCCAGTTCACGAAATCTAAAACACACGGCCCACTGTAAATCAACACTAAATAACAGAGCCCCCAGTAAAGCACTGCGAGATAGTCAGATTCAGATAGTACCTCATAGTCAGCAAGTCAGATCTGAGGCAGTGCCTGTTTGTCAGACAGTCAGTAACGTGGAAGCGCAGTGCTGTTTCACGGTCATTACTGAGGCAGCGCCACACGATTACAGGATCAGTCCTGAGGGAGTGCCACGCGAGTAGAGGATCAAATCTGGGTTATTGCAGCACTGAGAGGGTTGGAGTGAGATAGCACCTCAGTGTCGGCAGTGTACTGAAGTTCTGAGGAAGGGTCGCCGGAACCAAAACGTTGACTCTGTTTTCTCCTTCACAGATGTTGCCAGACCTGCTGAGCTTTTCCCGCAAACCTGACTGCCCTGGTCGACCAATTGTCTCCGCCTGCTCCTGCCCCACCGAACTTATCTCCACCTATCTCGAATCCATTTTCTCCCCCTTGGTCCAGGAACTCCCTACTTACGTCCGTGACACCACCCACGCCCTCAACCTCCTCCAGAACTTCCAATTCCCCGGTTCCCAACACCTCACCTTCACCACAGATGTCCAGTCCCTATACACCTGCATTCCCCATACAGATGGCCGAAAGGCCCTCCGTTTCTTCCTGTCCCGCAGGCCCGACCAGTCCCGCTCCACTGACACCCTCATCCGCTTCGCCAAACTCGTCCTCACCCTCAACAACTTCTCTTTCAATTCCTCCCACTTCCTACAGACAAAGTGGGTGGCCATGGGTACCAGAATGGGCCCAAGCTATGCCTTCCTCTTTGTAGGTTGCACGGAACAATCCGTCTTCCGGAGCGACACTGGCCCAAAACACCACCTCTTCCTCCATTGTATTGATGACGGTATCGGAGCCGCCTCGTGCTCCCAGGAGGAGCTCGAACAGTTCATCCACTTCACGAACACCTTCCACAACAACCTTAAGTTCACCTGGATCATCTCTAATACCTCTGCTTCCTGGACCTCTCTGTTTCCATTTCTGGCAACCACCTAGAAACTGATATCCATTTCAAGCCCACGGACTCCCACAGCTACCGAGAATGCAGCTCCTCCCACCCACCTTCCTGCAAAAATGCCATCCCCTATTCCCAATTCCTTCAAATCCACCGCATCTGCTCCCAGGATGAGGCATTCCACTCCCGTACATCTCAGATGTCCTCGTTTTACAAGGACTGCAACTTTCCCCACTCAGTGGTCGAGAACGCCCTCGACTGTGTCTCCCACATTTCCCGCAACTCATCCCTCAAAACCCTTCCCCGCAATAACAACCAAATCAGAATCCCCCTCGTCCTCACGCACCAGCCCACCAAACTCCGGATCCAACGCAAAATCCTCCAACACTTCCACCATCTGCAATCCGACCCCGCCACGAAGACAGTTTTCCCTCCCCACCCTTATCTGCTTTCCGGAAGGACCACTCTGTCCGTGACTCCCTTGCCCGCTCCACATTCCCCTCCAGCCCTGCCACACCCGGTACTTTTCCCTGCAACCGCAGGAAGTGCTACACCTGCCCCTACACCTCGTCCCTGACCCCCATCCCAGGCCCCAAGAAGACTTTCTGCATCAAGCAGATGTTCACCTGCACATCTGCTTATGTGGTATACTGCATCCGCAGTTCCCGGTGTGGCCGCCTCTGCATCGGAGAAACCAAGCGGAGGCTTGGGGACCGCTTTGCAGAACACCTACGCTCGGTTTGCACTAAACAACTGCACCTCCCAGTCGCGAACCATTTCAACTCCCCCTCCCATTCC
>NC_063375.1:9429125-9448631 GCF_021869965.1 Rhincodon typus
AACCGCTAATCATGTGGCCCTCCATCCATTCTGATCACATTACATTGAGGCACTGCTTCAGATTGGACCCTTCCTACTCACCCACTGACAGTGCTGACTACATGTACTGAATGTCTAAAATGTGAGCACTCCGTTGATTCTGACTCTCACAATGAGGTACTCGCTCAGTAATGCTCTGACAGTGAAGCACTTCCTCCAAACTGACCTGCTGACAACGAGGCAGTCCCTCAGGACTAGTCTTCTGATTGATCTGCGGTACCTCCGTACAGATTATCTAAACGTGTGCGACCCCTTCAATCCCTACCCTCTTACAATGAGACAGTGCCTCAGTAATGACCCTCTGACAATGAGGCAATGCCTCAGAACTGACCCACTTAGAGTGCTGCACTACCACAGAACTGACCATCGAAGCATGTGGCACACTCCGATACGACCCCCTTACAATCAGGTACTGCCTCTGTATTGACCCTCTGACAATGATGCACACCCTCTGTCCTGTACGTTTGACAAACAGGCACTGACTCAGTAATAACTCCCGATAATGAGGCATTCTATCGGGACTGATCATATGATATTAAGGCACCTGTTCAGCGCTGATCATATGATAAGGAAGCATTCCCACAGTTCTAAACCACTGACAGTGCTGTCATACCTCAGGACTGACCCTCCCATCATGTGACACTGCTTCAATTTTGACATCTGCGTAATGAGGCACTGCCTCAGTCCTGACCCTCTGACAATAATGCACTCCCACATTTCTGACGATCTGACAATGAGGCTTTCATTCAACATTTACACTGTGATAGACCTGCAAAATCTCAGCACTGGCTGTCCAATCAAGAGGCACATCCTCAATTCTAACCCTGTTGCAATGAGGTATTGCTTCAGTATTGACCCTCTGCCTCCGTGTCATTTTAAACACGATGTTATCTGTCTTCGGACAGTCCACAAAACCATTTTGAAGTCAAAGTAATCCTTTGAAAGATGGTTAAGTAGTAACAGTGCTGTTTTAACGGTGTTTTTAATAAATTTCAGGTAATTTCTGGACACATTAAATCACAAAATTAGAGAAGGGGAAGGGGTCATTTGGCCCATCATACTGAGTTGTCTCTATCAGCACATGCAAATCTTTTTTCCGCCTGTCACTGCACACCATTTTCATCCAATGTCCTCTGTATGTCTCCATTGAAACTCATTCATCACACTTACAGCAGTGCACACCATAACCGAACTACACACTGTGTGATAAAGCTCTTCTCCGAGCGGGGATATCTTCTCCCTATCTACTATTTTTAGCCCATTCACGATTTCAAAAAAACCTCAGTTCCTTCTCCACTCAGCCTGCTGTTGAGAGAGAACAGTCCCAAACTCTTCAATCTATTCTTGTATCTGAAGGTTTTCCCACCTGAAACCATTTTAGTAATATCCAGCACATCAACGCATTTGCCTTTTTCCTATAATGTGCAGGCCATAACTGTGCACAATAGTACAGCTGAGATTTAACTTAACTTGTAGAAGTTCAATATAATCAACTTCTTCGTCGTATACTCTATACACCAATTATTAAAGGCTTTATGCTTTAAATATTGCTCTCTCCAGCTGTACTGCTACCAACATTTTAACTGTGCACGTCCATACTCCTATTTTACATTGGTTCGAAAAACACTTGAAAGACAAAGTGCATCACTTTACACTTCTCTGCATTGTACCTTATCGTCCACCTATCTGCCCACTCCATCAACTTTTCAATGCACTTTTGGATTTCCACACAATTCTTCTCACAATGTACAATTGTGAAGTTTAATGGCATGCAAACTTGGAAATTGTCCCCTGTACACCACGATCAAGATAATTAATTATCTATCAGGAATGACAAACGTCCCAGGAGCAGCCCCTGGAAATTCCACTACAAACCTGCTTTCCAGCCTGAAAAATATCCATTCACCATTACTGGACAAAGAGGAAGGTATTCTTTCTTTCAGGCTTTTTAACATCCATTTCTGAATCTCATTGCATCATATATCCAGTAACGTAGCAATTCCTTGATAATGTCGGACGAGATCATACTCTGTAATAACCAGAATGACACATGCGCCCTCAATTGCCAAGCATCTGAGTCATGAACGCAACATTCGGGGCCTCAGAAATGCCAAGTGGAAATGCTTTATGTGTACAGTCTTTTATCAAATCCTTCAGACAACAGAGAAGCTGCCTCCATGGCTGGAATGTCTTCACAAAAGGATTGTTTTTGCAGGCCTACCGGGAAAGAGAAGAGAAGTCTTCCAAGGACTGCACTCAAAGTAAGTTTGAGAGACTGATTCTATGGTGCCACTCTTGATTAAGTGGTTTGACAAAGTTCGCATGGTAGACTGGTTAACAAGTTTAGATCACATGGAGTACAGGGAGAACGAGACGTCTGGATACAAAAATTGACTAGAAGGTAGGAGAGAGGGTGGTGGTCGAGGGTTACTTTTCAGATTGAAGGCCTGTGACCAGCGGGTTGGAGTGTTTGAACTATGAGGAGAGGCTGAATAGGCTAGGGCCATTCTACCTGGAGTGTCAGGGGGCGAGGAGGACCTTATAGAGGTTTATAAAATCATGAGAGCATGGATAGGGTAAACAGTCAGGGTCTTTTCCCCAAGTTAGGGGAGTCCAAACCTAAAGGTCATGCGTTTATTTTGAGAGGGGAAGTTTTAAAAGGGACCGAAGGGGCAACATTTTCAATTAGAGGGTGGCACATGTATGCAATAAGCTGCCAGTGGAATTGGTGAAGGATGGCACAATAACAACATTTCAGAGGCAAGTGAATGGCTCTACGAATAGGAGGGGTTGAGGGATATGGTCAAATGGAATAGATTAATTTTGATTTTCTGGTCAGTATGGACGAGTTGGGCTAAAGTGTTTGTTTTCATATTGTACGTCTGCGATTCCATGACTCCATGTTCCACTGACAATAAGGCTCTTTCTCAGTAATATCTTCTGAGAACGAGGCACTCCCACACTGCTGCAAATACGTCAGTGACAACCCTCTTAATATGTGGCACTCCCTCAGTTCTAACCCATTGACCGTGACACAATGCCTCTGGACTCACTCTCTGATCAGTTGGCACTCCCTCAATTCCAACACCTACACAATGAGGCACTGCCTGCGTATTGACCCTCTGATTCCTACAGATCTGACTCACTGACAGTCCTGTATTGTTAGTCCTGACCCTTTAATCATTTCGCACTCCCTCAATTCTGGCCCCATTACATTGAGGAACTGACTCAGTGTTAACCCTCTGACAATGAGGGGCCCCTCAGTACTGAACGTCTGACTGTGCTTCAATACCTCAAGACTGACCCTCTGTCAATAAAGCATTCTGTCAGTTCGACCTTCTCTAAGTGCTGCAAAACCTCACCACGGCTCCTGTAATCAAGTGGCACTACTTCAATTCTGACCTCTTTCGGATGTGGCACTGCCTCAATGTTGACCCTCTGACAATGAGGAACCCTCTCAGTACTAAATGTCTAATTATGTGGCATGTCCTCAATTCTGAACCCTTTACAATGAGGGGATGTTCACTGATGATTGCACAATGTTCCGAACCATTCGCAGCTCCTCAGATACTGAAGCAGTCCTTGTTCAAATGCAACAAGACCTGGCTTGGGCCAACAAGTGCAAATAACATTTGTGTCACACAATACAACCATCTCCAATAAGAGACAAGATAACCACTGCCCCTTGGCATTCTACAGTGTTACCATCACTGAATCCCCACTAACAACATCCTGAGGGTCATCATTGACGAGAAACTCAACTGCACTCACCACATAAACACAGTGCAAGACCAGTTCAGAAGCGAGGAATACCACAGGGAGTAATTCTCCGGCTGACTCCTCAAAGCCTGTCCACCATATACAAGGCACAAGTCAGGAGTGTGATGGAATAGTCCCCACTTTCCTGGATGAGTGCAGCCCCAACAACACAAGAAGCTTTAAACCATCTAGGACAAAGCAGCACGCTTAACCGCCACTACATCCACAAATATCCACTCCCTCTCCCACCGACAGTCAGTAGCAGCAGTGTATGCTTTCTACAAGATGCACTGCAGAAATTCACCCAAGATCCTCAGACAAACCCACGACCACTTCCGTCTGGAAGAACAAGGGTAGCATATTAGAAATGCCACCTTCAAGTTCCCCTCCAAGCCATTCACCATCCTGACTTGGAAATAAATTGAATCCAACTGTGAAGGAAGACAGTCATCCACCAAGAGGGAGAAAGAGAGAGAGAAAATCTGAGAAATTACAAATTCTGGAGACAAACTAAATTTGTAATCTTCAAATATCCTAATTAATAGCACGAAAGCAGAGAGGGGCAACCATTACATAATCAATGTCACTAAAATACTAGTTAACAGAAACTTGTCAGCCCCAGGACATACAGAAGAAAAATTCCCTCTTCTGTATATAATACACAATATTTATCTGTTCTTGTGATGGCAGGCATGGTCATGTTGAAGAAGGTTGTTTCTGAAAGATGGCTCCTTCACCACCACTCTGTACCAGCATGGGAGTGTGTGTGTGGTCAGGGGGCACAGGTTAGTGATGATCTTCTGTTTTCTTCACTGGCTGAATGGTGAAAAGAATGCTTCAGTTAGTCAAGTGACCAACTCCCCATGGGAATGGCGGGGAGAAGGGTTGGAAGAGGTTAAGGGATAAATGTGCGTTGGGAAAACCATGCAAATTGGGGGATATGAAGCTAATACTATCAGAACGCTGTTGGGTGGGGCAGAGGACGAGGAAAGATGCAGCGTACGTCTGCTCATGTTGTGGAATACTGTTGCACCTGTCAGAGCAGGACATGGAGAGGAAGCAACATAATGAATACATATGGAACTGAAACATCAAATTTACAGGGCAACAACCTTTCCACCTCCAAGGACTTGGTGCAAATGCCTCAACAACTGAACAGACTGGAAAATTCCAGGAGAGATAGTCACTCGGCAGACTTTTCATCATTCAGAAGGCTAAGGACAACCGGAGCTTCTGAACCTCTCCACATTGAGACACAACTGAGGCGTGTGATGGAATATCCCCCACTTGCCTGGACAGGTGCAGCTCCAACAACACAAGAAGCTCAACACTGTTCAGGACAAAGCAGCCCACTTGATTGGCACCACATCCATAAACATTCTCTCCCTTCACCACCAACACTTAGTCGCAGCAGTGTGTACCATCTACCAGGTACACTGCAGAAATTCCACCAAAAATCCTCAGACAGCACTTTCCAAACACGTGACTACTTCCATCGAGAAGGACAAGGGCAGCAGATACATGGGAATACCACTGCTTACAAGATCCCCTCCAAACATTAAATACATCACCATTCCTTCACTGTCGCTGGGTCAAAACCCTGGACCTCCCTTCCAAACAATATTGTCCTTACGAGCAGCACAGTGGCCAGTGGTTAGCACTGCTGCCTCACAGCACCAGAGATCTGAGTTGAATTCAGTCTCACGTGACTGTGTGTGGGGGTTTGCACATTCTTCCCATGTCTTTGTGGGTTTCCTCCAGGTGCTGCGGGTTCCTCCTACAGACTAAAGATTCGTGGATTAGGTGAATTGGCCACGCTAAATTGCCCATTGTGTCCAGGGATGAGTAGTGATGTCTATTATCCATGGGAAGTGCAGGGTTACAGGGATATATGTGGGGAGGGGTGGGGGGTTAGTCTGCTGGAATGCTTTTTGGAGTCATTATGGACTTGGTGGGCCAAATGACCTGTTTCCACACGGGAGGGATTCTAATGATTGAGGGTCAACTGTCAGCACAAGGACTGGAGTGGTTCAAGAAGGCAGCTCAACACCACTTTCTCATGGGGCAACTAATGGCAGCCAATAAAGCTGGACCAGCCAGCTATCTTTAGATCTCCCAAATGAATTTTTAAAACCCTGAAGTCGTCACCCATGGGGTCATTCCAGTCAATCTTGTCTCCTTTGGTTCATAGATACATAGAAGAATAGGAGTAAGGACTTCGAGCCTGTTCCACCTTTCAACATGATCATGGCTGATCATTGAACTCACACTGTTTCTACCCACTGTCTTTGTTCTCTTTAGTCCGAAGCAACATATCCAATTTCCCTTTGAAAATAGCAATAGTTTGAAATCAACAGTTCCCAGACAGAATTCCACAGGCTGACGTCTGTCTGGGTGAAGACATTTCTCCTCATTTCCTGAATGATCTCCTTTTCCTCCTTGACTCTAAGCCCTATTTTTGGACTCCTAAGTCATTGAAGACATCCTTACTGCAGCTTCCTTGTCCAGTCCTCTTTAAATTTATAGGCTTCCATCAGATGCCCGTTCTTCTTTTGAACTCCCACGAATATAACACTAACTGATCCAGTCTCCCTTCATCTCTCAGTACCAGCATCCCAGAAATCACTCCAGTAAATCTTTCACTCACTATCACTATAACCAATCCATGAATCCCCTCAATAAGGCAGCCAACAAACCATCTGCCTTGCTCACCACCTGCAATAGGGTCAGGGTCATACTTGATTTCAGCGACGGGTACAAGGACACTAAGGTTTCAGTGCACCCCTCCCTTTCCCAATCTATCACCCTTCAGCTAATAAATGGCTTTTCAGTTTTTGCCCCGAAAGTCAATAACTTCACATTTATCCGAGAGATGATTCATTCGCTATGTACTTCCCCACTGTTCAACTCAACTCAACTTGCCTGAGACCCACCATATCATGGCCCCAACAGACAGGGTAACATACAGAGCCAAGACTGAGGAACATGCCTCATGGAAGACTTCGTGCAAGGCTCAACAAAGATGGTATACCCAGAAACAGGCTTCCAACCTCAGGTGTGCACCAGGTTAAAAGTATAGAATTATGGACGAAGAAAGACCAGATGTTCGGCAACTAATTAGTAACGAGGAACCATGTGACCACGAGCCTGTGTCCAAACCCCACGTGAGCAAAAGGGGGCAGGCGCGACAGTTTAACCAATCAGATGACAAGGTCTGTGCATGAGTCCCGCCTACGAACGACAGAGTCTCGCCCGTGAGGACCGGTGCGATGCCCATGACGTGCGGTTGCTCCAATCAGCGAAGACAGGGGCAAGACTGAATTGAGAAGGAACTTCTTCACCCAGAGCGTTGTTAATCTATGGAATTCCTTGCCCAGATGCTACTTCAGTAAACGTTTTTAAAGATAAGGCAGATATTTTTGAAAATTAAAGGAATTATCGCATACGGTGAGAACGCGGGTAAGTGGATGTGAGGTCACAAAAAGTTCAGCCATGATCTTAGTGAATGGCAGAGCAGGCTCGAAGGGCCGGACGGCCTACTCCTGCTCCTAGTTCTTATGGTCTAAAGCCAGACCATGATCACGACCACGCCCACACCGAGGAAAGAGCACCAGCGGAGGTGAAGATAGGTGCGTGCCCCCGCAAGCGCGAGGTCTCTTGTTTTCAAATTCTGAACCATCACCGTCATCACCGACACCGTTCACCGCACCACGACCCCTCGATAACGCGGCCCCTCCCTCGGCAGCGACACCCCCGCCCCCAATCCGTGGAAAGAGGAAGTTACTGTTTTGAGTCCAGTGAAACGTTTTGCAATTGAAGTGAAGTGGAAATTTGATGGATATGATCCTGTCGAAAGGGGATAGAGAAATACATGGAACAGAAGGGATTATTAGCGTAAATTAGAGAGTGAGGGGGTTTGCAGATCGAAGTGTGCCAATGAATAAAAGGGGAAAGAGATTGGTAAAAGTTGTAGAGGAGAGACAAAGCATTGCTCCAGAGCAGGTGCTAATGGTAGAATGAAGATCTGATTGAAAAGGAAATAAAGCATGAAGACAGGAAGCAATCACTAGGAGAAAGTATATCCAATCAGAGGACTGTGTTAATGGGTCTAAAGCTGTTGAACTCAGTACAGAATGCAGACCAATGTTTTGTCTCTTCTCAACAACAATTGCCACTGCCTTTGTGTTCTGTGGAAGGATCACCCGACCTGGATATTCAACTCTGTTTTTATGCCTCCACAGATGCTGCCAGACCTGCTGAACATTTCCGACAGCTTCTGTTTTCGTTATGGTGTTCAGAATTCTCTATGTACTCAACTGGAGCTGACAGCACTACTTTATAAAGGTTTCGCATCACTTTCATGCTTTTTTACTCTTATCTTCTAGTACTGAAACCCAGAGTCCCACTGACAGTGCTTAATTATCTCAGTACGGACCCTCTGACAATGAGGCACTCCCTCAGCACTGATCCTCTGACAGTACTGGACTACTTCAGTAATGATCCTCTAATCATGTGGCATACCCTCAATTCTGACCCGCTTAGAATGAGGGACTGACTCAGTATTGACCCTCTGACAAAAAGGGACTGCCTCAGGACGGCCCTTCTGGCAGTGCTGCACTACTTCAGTGCTGAACCTATAAACGTGTTGCATTCCTTCAATTCTGACCCTATTACATTCGGGCAGTGCCTCACACCAGATCCTCCGACAATGAGGAAATCCCTCAGAACAGATCCTCTGACAAAGAGGTACTGCCTCAGAACTGACCGGCTGACAATAAGGTACTCCGTCAGTACAGACCCTTTGATAATGAACCCTCCCTCAATCCTGACCCTCTGACAGTGCTACATTACCTCAGTATTGACCATCTAAATTCCCTCAATGGTAATCCCTTTGCAATTAGGCAATGCCTCAGAACTGACCCGTTGACAATAAGGCATTCCCATCATTCTGACCTTCTGACAGTGCTGCATTACGTCAGTACTGACACTCTAACAGATCTTCAATACCTCAATATTGAGCCCCTGACATTTGACACTCCCTCTATTCTGACTCCATCACATTGAGGCACTCCCTTTGAATGGATCCTCCAACAACGAGTCACTCCCTTAATGCTCACCCTCTAACAATGAGACACTGCCTCAGACCTGACCTCGTGATAACAAGGCACTCTCTCTATGCTGATCTGCTGATTACGGCGCCCTTCCTCAGTAATGACTCTGTAAACATGATGAACTTGCTCAATTCCGACCCCCTTAAATGAGGCACAGGTTCAGCATGCAACTCTGACAATAATGCACTCTCACAGTTCTGACCCTCTGACACTGCTGCAATACCTCAGTACTGACTCTCTAATCGTGTGGCACTCCCCCAATTTTGACCATTGAATCAGTATTGAACGTCTGACGATAATGCACTCCATGATTCTGACCGTCTGACAGTTCTTCAATACCTCAGTACAGACCCTCTGACAATGATGTACTCCCTTAGTAGTGACACTCTGACTGCAATACCTTACTACTGACCTTCTAATCATGTCATCCTCCCTCAATTCTAAATCCATTACAGGGGGGCACTGCCTCAGAACTGACCCACTGACAATAAGGCAGTCCCTCAACTGATCCTCTGACAGTGCTCCACTACCTCAGTACTGACTCTGTGTTGTGAGGCCCTTCCTTAATTCTGACCCACTTAAGATGAGTCATTACCTCAGTATTGACCTCTGACAAAGTGGCACTGCCTCACAATTGAACTAATGACAATTGGGCACTCCTTCAGTGCGGACCCACTGATAGAGGTTTGATATTAAGAGAGTACTGCACTGCGAACAGGACAATATTAAGAGGATGCCACATTCTCGATGTCCAATGTTCAGGGAGTGCTGTACTGTTGGTGGGTCAGTATTCAGAGAGTGCCACATTGCTTGTGGTCCGATAATAAGGGAGTACTGCACTGACAGAGAGTTCGCACCGAGGGAATGCTGCACTCTCAAATGGTCAATATTAAAAGAGTACTTCACCCTCAGAGGTTTGATATTAGGGGAGTGCTGCACTGTGAGCAGGCAAATATTAAAAGAATACTACACGATCAGAGGGTCCATATTAAGGGAGTGCTCCACTATCGAGGGTCAATATTAAGGAAGTGGTGCTCTCTCGAAGGCTCTGTTGAAAGGCCAATATTAAGAGAATGCTGCACTGTCAGCGGGTCAGCGTTGAGGGAGTGGCAAACTAACAAAGAAGCACTGCCAGAGAGCTGATCCTCTGACTATGAGGCACTCCCTCAGTACTGACCCTCCAACAGTACAATACACTCTGGAATACTGATGACTGACACATCTGATAGTGCATTTTTGACATATGTTAACCCTATGAGACACCGGTATTCCCTCAGCACTCAGCTGATGACTGACCTTTTGACAAGGCCATTTGAGAGAGATGTGCTCCCTTACTATTGACCCTCTGATACTGGAGCACTCCCTTCATATTGACCTTCTGACAGGGCGGCTCCCTTTCAGTACTGGCCTCCCACAGGGCAGTACTCTCTTACCATTGACCATCTGACAGTGCAGCACTCCTTTAGTATTGATTCATAGACTCCCGACAGTGTGGAAACATGCCATTCAGCTCAACAATTCTAAAACGCCCCTCCGAAGAGAATACCACCCAGACCCATTCCGCTATATTTCCCCATGTCTAAGCCACCTAACCGAAACACCCCTGGGCACTATGGGCAATTTAGCAGAGCCAATCCACCTCGCCTTCACATCTTTGGACTGTGGGAGGAAACCGGAGCACCGAGAGTACACAGAATCCCGCACAGACACGGAGAATATGCAAACTCCACACAGACGGTCGCCCAAGGGTGGAATCGAACATGGGTCTCTGGTGATGTGAGGCAGCAGTGCTAACCACCGAAACACCGCGCCACCGCGCCACCCTAGTTGAATTTGTGACAGAGCAAAACCCATTTAAAATTGACCCTAGCACTCCGTTAATATTTGCATTCTGACAATGCAGCACTTCCTCAGTACTGACTCTCCAAGAGTGCAGCACTCCCCTAAAACTGTCAGAGAGTCAATACTAAGAGAATGCTGCACTGTCAGAGACAGTACTGATGGGAGCTGCACCAACAGAGGTTCAGTACTAAAGGTATGCTGCACTGTCACAGGGTCAGTCATGCGGGATTTCTGCACTGCCAGAGGGTCAACAATGAAGAAGAGCAGCACTGTTAATGTAATAGGGTCAGAACTAAGTCAGCGCCTCATTATCAAAGGGTCAGTACTGAGCCGGTGTCTCATTGTAAGGTGTTCAGAACTGAGTCAGTCCTGTGGTAGTGCAGCACTCTCAGAGGGTCAGTACTGAGGGAGAGCATCATTTTCAGTGGGTCAGTACTGAGTGTGTGCCTTGTTGTAAGTGGGTCACTTCTGAGGCAGTATGTCATTGTTGAATGGTCAGTCCAGAGTGAGTACTTTATTGTCAGATAGTCAATGCTGAGGCAGTGCCACCTTCCCGGTCAGTATTGCGGTAATGCTTCATTGTAAGGAGGTCAGAATTGAGGGATTGGCAGATTTAGAGGGTCAGTACTGAGGCAGTGCAGAACCGTCAGAGGGTCAGTACTTGAGGAGAACCCTACTAACAGAAGGTCAATACTAATGGAGTGTCACATTGTCAATGGCTCAGTATTGAGGAATCACCTCATTATCAGAGGGTCAGTCCTGAGGCAGTGCCTCATTGTCAGAAGATCGGTGCTGAGGCAGTGCCACATTCTCAGAGGATCAATATTAAGGTTTAGAATTGAGGGAGTGCTGTATGATTATGTCACTCTGACAATGAGGCACTCCCTCAGGAATAAGCCGCTGACAATAATGCACTTTCTCAGTTCTGAATCTCTGACAAGGAAGCACTCCCTCAGTGCTAACCCTCTAACAGTGCTTCAATACCTCAGTATGGACCCTCTGTCAATGAAGCACTTGCTGATTTCTGACCCTCTGATAGTGCTGCAATAGCTTACTAATGACTTCCTGATCATGTGCCTCCTACCCCATTTCTAAATCTATTACATTGAGGCACTGCCTCAGAACTGACCCACTGGCTATAAGAGTTTCCCTCAGTAATGACCCTCTAAATGTGAGGCACTTCCTTAATTCTGACCCACTTAGGCACTACCTCAGTATTCACACTTTAATATGGAGGCACTGCCTCAGAATTGACATGCTGACAATGGGGCACTTGCTCAGGACAGACCCACTGATAGAGCTGGAGGTTTGATATTAGGGCAGTGCTGCACAGCGAGCAGGTCAGTGTTAAGGGAGTGCCGCACTGTCAGTGGACCAATATTTGGGGAGTGCCACGCTGTCAGAGGGTCACTTTTAATGGAGTGCTGCACTTTTGGTGAGTGAGTACTGAGGCAGTGCAGCACTGTAAAGGGTCAGTAAAGAGAGAATGTTACATTTCCAGAGATTTAGTACAGAAGAAGTGCTTAATCAGAGAGTTATTTCCGAGGGAGTGCTGCATTGTCAGGATTTCACACTGAGGGAGTATCACATAATCAGAGGTCCAATATTAAGGAAATACTGCACTGTTGGAGGGTTGATATAAAGGGAGATTTGCACTGTCAGAGGGTGAATGATGTGGGAGTGCTGAAATATCACAGAATCAGTGCTGAGAGAGTGCTGCACATTCAGAGAGTTAGTACTGAGGGAGTGCTATAATGTCAGAAGATTGATATCAAGGGAACGTTGCACTGCCGAAGGATCAGTGCAGTACTGTGAGAAGGCCAATACTGAGGGAGTTCTGCTGTGTCAGTGGGTCAATATTACGGGATTGCTACACTATCAGCATATCAATGTCAGACGGTCAGCACAGAGGGAATGTTACACTGTTGGAGGGCCAATATTGAGTATGCGCGACACTCAAAGGATCATTTTGTTGGAGTTCTGCACTGTCGGTAGTTCAATTGTAAGGGAGTGTCAAACTGGCAGTGGGTTAATATTAAGGGAGTGCTGCACTGTCAGAGGGTTAAAGGTGAGGGAGAGCTTCCCTTTGCGGGATTAGGAAGGGAGGTCCAGGGTTTTGAGCCAGCGACAGTGAAGGAATGGTGACGTATTTAAAGTTTGGAGGGGATCTTGTAGGCAGTGGTATTCCCATGTATCTGCGACCCTTGTCCTTCTCGATGGAAGTAGTCACGTGTTTGGAAAGTGCTGTCTGAGGATTTTTGGTGGAATTTCGGCAGTGTACCTTGCAGATGGCACACACTGCTGCTACTAAGTATTCGTGGTGGATGGAGTGAATGTTTGTGGATGCGGTGCCAATCAAGTGGGCTGCTTTATCCTGAACAGCGTTGACCTTCTTGTGTTGTTGGAGCTGCACCTGTCCAGGCAAGTGGGGAATATTCCATCACACGCCTGAGTTGTGTCTTAATGTGGAGAGATTCAGAAGCTCAGGTTGTCCTTAGCCTTCTGAATGATGAAAAGTCTGCCGAGTGACTACCCCTCCTGGAATTTGCCAGTCTGTTCAGTTGTTGAGGCATTTGCACCAAGTCCATGGAGGTGGAACAGTTGTTGCTCTTTAAATTTGATGTTTCACTTCCATATGCATTCATTGTGTTGCTTCCTTTCCGTGTCCTGCTCTGACAGGTAAAATAGTATCCCACAACATGAGCAGACAGTTGCTGCATCTTTCCTCGTCCTCTGCCCCACCCAACAGCATTCTGACAGTATTAGCTTAATACATAACTCCCCCAATTTGGATGGTTTTCCCAACGCGCATTTATCACTTGAACTCTTCCAAACCCCCGGCCCCGCCATTCCCATGGGGAGTTGGTCACTTGACTGACTGATGCATTCTATTTAACATTCAGCCAGTGAAGGAAACTGAAGATCATCATTAACCTTGCGCCCCGGACCACACACACACTCCCATGTTGATACTAAGTGGTGGTGAAGGAGCCATCTTTCAGAAAGAACCTTCTTCAACAAGACCATGCCTGCCATCACGACAACAGATAAATCTTGTGTATTATTTACAGAAGAGGGTATTTTTCTTCTGTATGTCCTGGGGGTGACATGTTTCTGTTCACTTGTGTCATAGTGACATTCAGTATCAAATGGTTGCCCCTCTCGGCTCTAGTGCTATTATTTAGGATATTTGAAGATTACAATTTTAGTTTGGCGACAGCATTTGTAATTTCTCTCAGATTTTCCTTCTCTCTTTCTCCCTCTTGGTGGATAACTGTCTTCCTTCACAGTTACATTCAATGTATTTCCAAGTCAGGATGGTGATTGGCTTGGAGGGGAACTTGAAGGTGACATTTCTGACATGCTACCCTTGCTCTTCCAGACGGAAGTTGTCGTCGGTTTGTCTGAGGATCTTTAGTGAATTTCTGCAGAGCATCTTGTAGATAGCATACACTGTTGCTACTGGTTGTCGGTGGTAGAAGGACTGGATATTTGTGGATGTAGTGCCAGTCAAGCGTGCTGCTTTGTCCTGGATGGTTTAAAGCTTCTTGTGCTGTTGGGGCGGCACTTAACCATCCAAGTGGGGACTATTCCATCACACTTCTGACTTGTGCCTTGTAGATGGTGGACAGGCTTTGAGGAGTCAGCCGGAGAATTACTCCCCGTGGTATTCCTCGCTTCTGACCTGCTCTTGCACTGTGTTTATGTCGTGAGTTTAGCAGAGTTTCTGGTCAATGATGACCCTCAGGATGTTGATAGTGGGGATTCAGTGATGTTAAGACTGTAGAATGCCAAGGGGCAGTGGTTAGATTGTCTCTTATTGTTGATGGTTGTATTGTGTGACACAAATGTTACTTGCTCTTGTTGGCCCAAGCCAGGTCTTGTTGCTTTTTAACAAGGACTGCTTCAGTATCTGAGGAGCTGCGAATGGTTCTGAACATTGTGCAATCATCAGTGAACATCCCCTCATTGTAAAGGGTTCAGAATTGAGGGTATGACACAAAATTCGACATTCAGTACTGAGGGGGTGCCTCATTGTCAGAGGGTCAACATTGAGGCAGTGCCACATCCTCAAGGGGTTAGAATTGAAGGAGTGCCACTTGATTACAGGAGCCGTGGTGAGGTATTGCAGCACTTAGAGAAGGTCGAACTGAGGGAATGCTTTATTGACAGAGGGTCAGTCCAGAGGTATTGAAGCACAGTCAGACGTTCAGTACTGAGGAGGTCCCTCATTGTCAGAGGGTTAATAATGAGTCAGTTCCTCAATGTAATGGGGTCAGAATTGAGGCAGTGAGAAATGATTAAACGGTCAAAGCTAATAATACAGGACTGTCAGTGAGTCAGATCTGTAGGAGTCAGAGGGTCAATACGGAGGGAGTGCCTCATTGAGTAGGTGTTGGAATCAAAGGAGTGCCAACTGATCAGAGAGTGAGCCCAGAGGCATTGTGTCACGGTCAATTTGTTAGAACTGAGGGAGTGCCACATATTAAGAGGGTTGGTACTGAGGTATTTGCAGCAGTGTGGGAGTGCCTCGTTCTCAGAGGATATTACTGAGAAAGTGCTTTTTTGTCAGTGGAACATGGAGTCATAGAATCGCAGATGTACAGCATGAAAACAGACGCTTTGGTCCGACTCGTCCATACTGACCAGATAGATAATTATCTTCATTGTGGTGTGCAGGGGACAATTTCCAAGTTTGCAGATGCCATCAAACTTGAGAATTGTAAATTGTGAGAAGAATAATGTGGAACTCCAAAAGTGCATTGAAAAGTTGATGGAGTGGGCAGATAAGTGGAAGATTAGGTACAATGCGGAGAAGTGTAATGTGATGCAATTTGTCTTTCAACTGTTTTTCCTACCAATGTAAAATAGCAGTATGGACGTGCACAGTTGAAATGATGGCAGCAGTACAACTGGAGAGAGCAATAAATAAAGCATACAGCCTTTATTAATAGGGGTATAGAGTATACGAGTAAGAAGTTGATTATTTTGAACTTTTGCAAGGGAAGTTAAATCTCAGCTGGAGTATTGTGCACAGTTGTGGCCTGCACATTATCGGAAAAAGGCAAATACATTGATGTGCTGTTTATTACTAGAATGGTTCCAGGTAGGAAAAGCTTCAGCAACAAGATAGATTGAAGAGTTTGGGACTGTTCTCTCTCAACAGCAGGCTGAGAGGAGATGGAATTCAGGTTTTCTGAAATCGAGACTGGGCTCAACAGAGTAGATCGGGAGAAGATGTCCCTGCTTGTCGAAGAGCTTTATCACAAAGTGTGTAGTTAGGTTATGGAGTCCACTGCTGTAAATGTGATGAATGAGGTTCAATGGAGATGTTCAGAGGGCATTGGATGAAAATGGTGTGCAGGTGATAGGCGGAAAAAGGATTTGAATGAGATGATAGAGACAACTCAGTATGGTGGGCCAAATGGCCTCCTTCCCCTTCTGTAATTTTGCGGTTTGGTGTATCAAAAAATTACCTGAAATTTATTACAAACACCAATAAAAAACAGCACTGTTACTACTTAACCATCTTTCAAAGGATTACTTTGACTTCAAAATGGTTTTGTGGACTCTCCGAAGACAGATAACATCGGATTTAAAATGACACAGACGCAGAGGGTCAATACTGAAGCAGTACCTCATTGCAACAGGGTTAGAATTGAGAATACGCCTCTTGATTGGACAGCCAGTGCGGAGATTTTGCAGGTCTATCGCAGTGTAAATATTGAATGAATGCCTCATTGTCAGAGCGTCAGAACTGTAGGAGTGCATTATTGTCAGAGGGTCAGGACTGAGGCAGTGCCTCATTATGCAGATGTCAGAATTGAAGCAGTGTCACATGATGAGAGGGTCTGTCCTGAGGTATTACAGCACTGTCAGTGGTTTAGAGCTGTGGGAATGCTTCCTTATCATATGGTCAGCACTGAGCAGGTTCCTAAATATCATATGTTCAGTCCCGATAGAATGCCTCATCATCGGGAGTCATTACTGAGTCAGTGCCTGTTTGTCAAAGGTACAGTACAGAGGGTGTGCATCATTGTCAGAGGGTCAATACAGAGGGAGTACCTGACTGTAAGGGGGTCAGATCGGAGTGCGCCACATGCTTAGATGGTCAGTTCTGTGGTAGTGCAGCACTCTAAGTGGGTCAGTTCTGAGGCATTGCCTCATTGTCAGAGGGTCATGACTGAGGAACTGTCTCATTTGAAGAGGGTAAGAATTGAAGGTGTCACACACGTTTAGATTATCAGTACGGAGGTATTGCAGATCTATCAGAAGGTTAGTCCTGAGGGACTGCCTCGTTGTCAGCAGGTCAGTTTGGAGGAAGTGCTTCACTGTCAGAGCATTGGTACTGTGCGAGTACCTGATTATGAGAGTCAGAATCAAGGGAGTGCTTACATTTTAGACAGTCAGTACATGTAGTCAGCACTGTCAGTGGTGAGTACGAAGGGTCCGTTCTGAAGCAGTGCCTCAATGTAATGTGATCAGAATGGATGGAGGGCCACATGATTAGCGGCTTAGCCCTAAGGATTGGAAGCCCTGTCAGATCTCATTACCGTGATATGGAGGTGTCGAATTTGGACTGAAGGGTCAGTGAGGTTCCAAAAGCTTGTGCTTTCAAATAAACCTGTTGGACTGTAAACTGGTGTTGTGTGAAATCAGACCTCGTTGCCATCGCGTCAGAACTGTGGGAGTGCATTATAGTCACTGGGTCAGTACTGAGGGAATGCCGCATTGTCAGAGGGTCAATATTGAGGCCGTGCCTCATTGAAATGGGGTCAGGACTGCGGATGTACCTCACGATTACAGAGTCAGTACCAAGGAGCTGCAGCTCTGTCAGAGGATCAGTTCTGAGGCAGGACTGGATTGTCAGTCCAGAGGCTCACTGGTCTACATTTCCCTGGGTCTGCCTCAGCCTCAGTATTGACCCTCTGACAGTTATGCACTCCCACTGATCGTACCCGCCAACAGTGCTGAAATGTCACAGTACTGACCCTCTCATCAGAATCTTGGAATCCCCACAGTGTAAAACAGGCCATTAAGCCCAAGTCCACACTGACCCTTCTTAGCGCACCTCACCCATCCCCTTAACCCTGCATTTCCCTTAGTATTCTCAATGATGCCCTCCCTCAGAATGGACTCTTTAACAATGAAGCACACCCTTCGGAATGAATCTCTGATAAGACACTCTCTCAGTATTGACATCTGATCATGAGGTTCTCGCACAGTACTGGCCCCCTGACAGTTCTGATCCCATTACAAAGAGGCACTGCCTCACCAATGACCCTCTGACAAAGGAGCAGTGTGTCAGAACTGACCATCTGGCAAGGAGGCACTCCTTCAGTCTGACCCTCTCTCACTGCTGCAGAAGTGATCTTTTGCTAATGAGGTACTGCCTGGATTCTGACCCTGATAGAACTGAAATACCTCAGTACTTACCGTCAGTCTGTGGCAAACCCTCCATTCTGACAGCATTATACGGAAGCAAAGCCTCAGTGCTGACCCACTGACAAAGAGACTCTGTCTCAGAACTGACCAGCTGACAATATGCCAAGGCCCAAGGTAATGACACAATAATAACGAAGCCCTCCCTCAGGACTGACCTTCTAAATGTGAGGTCGCCATCAATTCTGATGCCCTTACAATGAGGCACTGCCCCAGCTCTGACCCCTGCACAATTAGGAACTGGCTATGTCTAACAGTAAAGCACTCCTGCAGTAAAGACCCTCTGACAATGAAGCACTCCCTCTTTCCTGGAATACTGACAGTGCTTCAATCCCTCAGTAATGCCCCTCTGACAATGAAACAGTCCTTCAGTTCTGACACTGTCACAGTGTTGCAATGTCTTAATGACCCTGTAATCGTTTCGCACTACCTCACTGTTGATGCCTTTATCGTGAGGCAATGCCTCAGCACTGATCCTCTAATACAGCTGCAATACCTTAGCACTGACCCTCTCTGTGTAGCAAACCCTCAATTCCCACACCGTTACACTGAGGAACTGCCTCACAACACAAACTCTGACAATGAGTCATTCTCATACGACGAACCCTCTGACAAATGAACAATGCCTCAGAACTGACACACTGACAATAAGGCAGTCCCTCAGTACTGACCCGCTGATCATAATATCACAGTCATGACCCTCTAATTGTGTGGTGTCCCTAGAATTCGGACACCTTTCGAAAGAAGCACTGCCTCCGTATTGATGTTGTGACAGTGCTTCAATAGCTCAGTGCTGACCTGCTAATCATGGAGCCATCCCACAGTTCGGATCCCGTTACATAGAGGCCTTCGCTCAATCCTGACCCTCTGACTGTGCTAGACTATTTCAGTACTGGTCCTGCAAACGTGTTGTACTCCCTTATTTCTCACCCCATTATATTGAGACTGTGTATCCCACTGGACCCTCTGACAGTCACACAGTCCCTCAGCAGTGGCGCTACTGTGAAGCACTGTCACTGACCCTCTGACAATGAGGCTGTCAATTCTGACCCCTTTACATTGAGGCACCGCGTGAGTATTGATCATTGAGGCACTTCCTCAGTAGTTACCTTCAGACAGGCTAGGGTTAAGGCCAGATGGGGCTCAGGGTGGGGCTATGGTTAGGGTTAGGGCTGAGGCTAGGTTAAGAGTTGAGGTCAGGTTTGAGGCTGCAGTTGGGGGCTGGGACCAGGACCGGGACAAGCTCAGTCGGGGGAGGGGGGAGTGGGTGGTGGGATGGCCGATGGCCGGGGCACGGGAGAATCGGGGCCAG
>NC_063375.1:9449131-9450636 GCF_021869965.1 Rhincodon typus
GGTCAGCACTGACAGCGTCGGTAGTGAGGAAGTTGTGCACTGACAGAGTGCTGTACAGAGCGGGATCAGCACTGAGGGAGGGCTGCACTGACAGGGCCAGCAATGAAGGGAGGTCAGCACTGACGGGGTAAGAACTGAGGGAGTGCTGCACTGAAGGAGCGCTGCACTGAGGCGGCTCAGCATTGATGGGGGTCATCACCAAGGGAGTTCTGCGCTGTGGGAGGGCTGCACTGAGGGAGTGCTGGACACAGTGGCGTCTGCATTTAGACGGGTCAGCACTGAAGGTGGTCAGCACTGAAGGGAGGTTAGCACTGATAGGTTCAGCAGTGAGGAAGTTGTGCACTGAGGGAGTGCTGTACAGAGGGGGTCAGCACTGAGGGAGTGCGGCACTGAAGTCGGCCAACACTGAAGGGAGGTCAGCATCGACGGGGTGAGTACTGAGGGAGTGCTGCACTGTCGGGGCGTCAGCACTGAGGGAGTGCTGCACTGAGGGATTGCTGCACTGAGGGGTGTAAGCACTGAGGGATGTCTTCACTCAAGGGGAAACAACACTGAGGGAATGCTGCACTGTAGGAGTGCTCTACTGAAGGGGGGGGTCAGCACTGAGGGGTGCCAGCAGTGTGGGGGCGCAGCACTGAGGAGGTTCAGCACTGAGTGACTGCTACACAGAGGGGAGGCAGCACTGAGGTAGTGCTGCAGAGAGCGGGGTCAGCACAGGGAGAGGTCAGCACTGAGAGGGGGAAGCTGCAACAGAGTTCTGCACTGATGGAGTGCTGCACTGCTGGAGTGCTGCACTCAGCGGGGTCAGCACTGAGCGGGGACTGCACTGAGGTAGTGCTGCACAGTTTAGGGTCAGCACTGAGAGGAGACAGCACGGAGCGGGGTCAGCAGTGAGGGAGTGCTGTACAGAGGGGTCAGCACTGAGGGAGTGTTGTACAGAGCGGGGGTGCGGGTGTCAGAATTGAGACAGTGCTGGACAGAGTGGTGTCACCACTTTGAAGGGTCAGCACTGCAGGAGGTCAGCACTGAAGGGAGGTCAGCACTGACGGGAGGTCAGCACTGACGGGGTCAGTAGTGAGGAAGTGGTGCACTGAGGGAGTGCTGTACAGAGGGGGATCAGCACTGAAGCCGGCCAGCACTGAAGGGAGGTCAGCAGTGAGCGGAGACATCACTGAGAGAGTGCTACACAGACCGCGGTCAGCACTGAGGCACTCCTGCACTCAGTGGGGTCAGCAATGAGGGAGTGCTGCACTGAGGGAGCGCTTCACTGACAGCGGGGCCAGCATTAGGGGAGGGGGGCAGCACTGACGGGGTTATTACTGAAGAGGGTCAGCACTGGGGGAGTGCTGCACAGAGCGGTGTCAGCAATGAGGGAGTACTGGACTGAGGGCGAACAGCACTGAAGGGAGTATAGCACTGAGGGAGTGCTGCATTGAGGAGATGCTGCACTGAGGGAGGTCCAGAACTGTGTGGGGTCCAACCCTGGGGGGGGTTCCAGTGCTGAC
>NC_063375.1:9450736-9454728 GCF_021869965.1 Rhincodon typus
AACTGAGCGGTGACAGCCGTGAGGGAGTACGACGCTGTTGGAGGGTTAGTGCTGTGAGACTCTCCGAGGGTCAGTGTTGAGGAAGTGGGGCACTGAGAGGGGTCAGCGCTGATGGAGTACTACAGAGTGTGGTCATCACTAAGGGAGTTCAGCACTGGCGAAGTGCTGCACTGAGGGAGTGCAGCACTGAGGGGTGTCAGAACTGATGGGGGTCAGCACTGAAGGGATGTCAGCACTGAAGCGACCAGTACTGAGGGAATGCTGCCCTGAGGGAGTGCTGCTCTGTGTGGGGTCATCACTGAGGGAGGGCTTCACTGTGGGGTGTCAGCTGTGAGGGTGCATTGCACTGTTGGAGGGACAGAGCTGTGAGACTGTCTGAGGAATGTCAGCACTGAGGGAATGCTGCAAAAAGGCAGGGCGGCACTGACGGAGGTCGGCACTGAGGGAGGGCTCCACTGAAAGAGTGCTACACTGAGGGGTGTCAGCACTGAGGGAGTGCTGTACAGAGGGGTCAGAACTGAGGGAGTGCTGTACAGAGGCCGGCTCGCAGTGAAGGGAGGTCAGCACTGAATGGGTCAGTACTGAGGGAATGTTGCACTGAGGGAGTGCTCCTCTGAGTGAGGTCAACACAGAGCGAGTGCTTCACTGTGGGGTGTCAGCTGTGAGGGTCTGTGGGAGGGTCAGTGCTGTGAGACTGTCTGAGGGATGTCAGCACTGAGGGAAAGCAGCACTGAGGCAGGGTGGCACAGGGGAAGGGCGGCACTGCGGGAGGGCTGCACTGAGGGAGTGCTTCACTGAGGGAGCTGCTGCACTGAGGGGATCAGCACTGAGAGGGGTTTGCACGGAGAGGGGTCAGCACTGAGGGAGTGCTTCACTGACGGGGACGCCAGCACTGAGGGGAGGGGGGCAGCAATGAGGGGGTTATTACTGAAGAGGGTCAGCACTGAGGGACTGCTGGACTGAGGGCGACCAACACTGAAGGGAGGTTAGCACTGAGGGAATGCTGCACTGAGGGCAGTGCACTGAGCACTTTGGGGGGTCCAGCACTGTGGGGTGTCGAGCACTGTGGGGGTTCCAGCACTGAGGGGGTTCCAGTACTGAGGGGTTCAGCACTGAGGGGCTGCTGCGCTGAGGGAATGCTGCACTTGTGGGGTGGGGTCAGACGTGAGAGATGGTCAGCACTGAGGGGTGGTGTCAGCACTGAAGAGAGGGCTTCACTGAGGGGTGTCAGCCGTGAGGGAGTAAGACACTTTGGAGGATGAGTGCTGTGGGACTGTCCGAGGGTCAGTATTGAAGAAGTGCGGCACTGAGAGGTGTCAGCGCTGATGGAGTACTGCAGAGTGTGGTCATCAGTAAGGGAGTTCTGCACTGGCGAAGTGCTGCACTGAGGGAGTGCTCCACAGGATGGGGCGACAGCACTGAGGGAGTGCTCCACTGAGAGGGGTTCAGCACCAAGGGAGTGCTGCACTGAGGGCACCAGTCAGCACTGAGGGAGTGCTTCACTATGGGGTTTCAGCTGTGAGGGGGCATTGCATTGTCGGAGGGACAGTGCTGTGAGACTGTCCGAAGGTCAGTATTTAGGAAGTGGGACACTGAGTGGGGTCAGGACTGAGGGAGGGCTGCACTGAGGCAGCTCAGCACTGAGGGGATCATCACCAAGGGAGTGCGGCACTGAAGGAGTGCAGCACTGAGGGAGGGCTGCACTGAGGGCGGGAAGCCCAGAGCGGGAGGGGCGGTCAGAATTGAGATAGTGCTGGACAGAGTGGGGTCAGCACTTCGAGGTGTCAGCACTGTAGGTTGTCAGCACTGACGGGAGGTCAGCACTGACGGGGTCAGCAGTGAGGAAGTGGTGCACTGAGGGACTGCTGTATAGAGGGGGATCAGCACTGAAGATGGCCAGCACTGAAGGGAGGTCAGCATTGAGCGGGGTCAGCACTGAGAGAGTACTGCACATATAGGGGTCAGCACTGAGGCACTGTTGCAGTCAGCGGGGTCAGCACTGAGGGAGTGCTGCATTGATGGCGGACAGCACTGAGGGGAGGGGGACAGCACTGAGGGGGTTATTACTGAAGAGGGTCAGCACTGAAGGAGTGCTGCAATGAGGGAGCGCTTCACTGACGGGGGGGCCTGCACTGAGGGGATAGGGACAGCACTGAGGTGGTTATTACTGAAGAGGGTCAGCACTGAGAGAGTGCTGCACAGAGCGGGGTCAGCAATGAGGGATTGCTGGACTAAGGGCGACCAGCACTGAACGGAGGTTAGCACTGAGGGAGTGCTGCACTGAGGAAGGTCCCGCATTTTGGGGGGTCTAGCACTGTGGGGGGAAGAGCACTGTGGGGGGTCCAGCCATGACGGGGGTCAGACCTGAGAGGTGGTCAGCATTGAGGGGTGGTGTCAGCACCGAAGAGAGGGCTTCACTGAGGGGTGTCAGCCGTGAGGGAGTACGACACTGTTGGAGGATTAGTGCTGTGAGACTGTCCGAGGGTTAGTATTGAAGAAGTGCGGCACTGAGAGGTGTCAGCGCTGATGGAGTACTGCAGAGTGTGGTCATCAGTAAGGGAGTTCTGCACTGGCGACGTGCTGCACTGAGGGAGTGCTCCACAAGGGGGCGACAGCACTGAGGGAGTGTTCCACTGAGAGGGGTTCAGCACCAAGGGAGTGCTGCACTGAGGGCACCGGTCTGCACTGAGGGCACCGGTCAGCACTGAGGGAGTGCTTCACTATGGGGTTTCAGCTGTGCGGGGGCATTGCATTGTCGGAGGGAAAGTGCTGTGAGACTGTCCGAAGGTCAGTATTGAGGAAGTGGGACACTGAGTGGGGTCAGGACTGAGGGAGTGCTGCAAGGAGAGGGGACAGCGCTGACGTGAATTCAGCACTGAAAGAAGTCAGCACTGAAGTGAAGTCACCACTGAGGGATTGTTGCAGAGAGGGTGGTCAGCCCTGAAGTAGTGCTGTAAAGAATGGGGTCAGCATTCAGAAGGGTCAGCACTGAAGATGGTCAGCACTCAAGGGTGGTCAGCACTGGTGGGATCAGTACTGAGGGACTACTACACTGACGGAGTGCTACACTGAGGGGTGTCAGCACTGAGAGAGTGCTGCAGAGGGGTCAGCACTGAGGGAGTGTTGTAAAGAGGGCGGCCAGCATTGAAGAGACGTCAGCACTGAATGGGTCAGTACTGAGCGAGTGCGACACTGAGGGATTGCTGCGCTGAGGGCGCGTCAGCACTGAGGGGTCGTCAGCACTGAGGGAGTGCTGCACTGAGTGTGAACTGCACTGCGGGAGGGCTGTACTGAGGGAGGGCTGCACTGAGGCAGCTCAGCACTGAGGGGATCATCACCAAGGGAGTGCTGCACTGAAGGAGTGCAGCACTGAGGGAGGGCTGCACTGAGGGCGGGAAGCCCAGAGCGGGAAGGGCGGTCAGAATTGAGATAGTGCTGGACAGAGTGGTGTCAGCACTTCGAGGTGTCAGCACTGTAGGTTGTCAGCACTGACGGGAGGTCAGCACTGACGGGGTCAGCAGTGAGGAAGTGGTGCACTGAGGGACTGCTGTATAGAGGGGGATCAGCACTGAAGATGGCCAGCACTGAAGGGAGGTCAGCATTGAGCGGGGTCAGCACTGAGAGAGTACTGCACATATCGGGGTCAGCACTGAGGCACTGTTGCAGTCAGCGGGGTCAGCACTGAGGGAGTGCTGCACTGATGGCGGACAGCACTGAGGGGAGGGGGTTATTACTGAAGAGGGTCAGCACTGAAGGAGTGCTGCAATGAGGGAGCGCTTCACTGACGGGGGGTGGCCTGCACTGAGGGGATAGGGACATCACTGAGTGGGTTATTACTGAAGAGGTTCAGCACTGAGGGAGTGCTGCACAGAGCGGGGTCAGCAATGAGGGATTGCTGGACTAAGGGCGACCAGCACTGAACGGAGGTTAGCACTGAGGGAGTGCTGCACTGAGGGAGGTCCCGCATTTTGGGGGGTCCAGCACTGTGGGGG
>NC_063375.1:9454828-9459483 GCF_021869965.1 Rhincodon typus
TGGGGGGTCCAGCACTGTGGGGGGAAGAGCACTGTGGGGGGTCCAGCAATGACGGGGGTCAGACCTGAGAGGTGGTCAGCATTGAGGGTGTTGTCAGCACTGAAGGGAGGGCTTCACTGAGGGGTGTCAGCCGTGAGAGAGTACGACAAGGTCGGAGGGTTAGTGCTGTGAGACTGTTCGAGGGTCAGTATTGAGGAAGTTGGGCATTGAGAGGTGTCAGCGCTGATGGGGGTCAGCACTGAAAGGAGGTCAGTACTGAAGGGATCATTACTGAGGGAATGCTGCACTGAGGGAGTGCTGCTCTGTGTGGGGTCATCACTGAGGGAGTGCTTAATTGTGGATTGTCAGCTGTGAGGGTGCATTGCACTGTTGGAGGGACAGTTCTGTGAGACTGTCCGAAGGTCAGTATTGAGGAAGTGGCACACTGAGGTTGGTCGGACTGAGGGAGTGCTGCACTGAGAGACGACAGCACTGAGGGGTGTCAGCACTGAAGGCGGTCAGCACTGAGGGCGGTCAGCCCTGAAGGGAAGTCAGTCATGAAGGGAAGTCAGCACTGAAGTGAAGTTAGCACTTTCGGGGACAGAACCCAGTGACTGCTGCACTGAGGGGTGTCAGCACTGATGGGGTCAGCACTGAGGGGTTTCAGCACTGAGGGTGTTCAGCACTGAGGGATTGTTGCAGAGATGGTGGTCATCCCTGAAGTAGTGCTGTACAGAATGTGGTCAGCACTCAGAAGGGTCAGCACTGAAGATGGTCAGCACTCAAGGGTGGTCAGCACTGATGGGATCAGTACTGAGGGAGTACTACACTGAACGAGTGCTGCACTGAGGGTTGTCAGCACTGACGGAGTGCTGTCAAGAGGGCACGTCAACACTGAGGGTTCGTAAACACTGAGGGAGGGCTGCACTGGCGGAGGGCTGCACTGAGGCGGCTCAGTACTGAGGGGGTTATCACCAAGGGAGGGCTGCACTGAGGGTGTGCAGCACAGAACGGGGGCGGGGGTGTCAGCATTGAGGCAGTGCTGGACAGAGTGGGGTCAGCACTTCGAGGGGTCAGCACTGAAGGTGGTCAGCACTGAAGAGAGGTCAGCACTAAAGGAAGGTCAGCACTGACGGGACGTCAGCACTGACGGAGTCAGTAGTGAGGAAGTGGTGCACTGAGGGAGTGCTGTACAGAGGGGGATCAGCACTGAAGCCGGTCAGCACTGAAGGGAGGTCAGCAGTGAGCGGAGTCAGCACTGAGAGAGTGCTGCACAGACCGGGGTCAGCACTGAGGCACTGCTGCACTCAGCGGGGTCCGCACTGCGGGAGTGCTGCACTGAGGGCGGCCAGCACTGAAGGGATGTTCGCACTGAGGGAGTGCTTCACTGACGGGAGAGGCAGCACTGAGGGGAAGCGGGCAGCACTGAGGGGGTTATTACTGAAGAGTGTCAGCACTGAGGGAGTGCTGCGTTGAAGCCGGCCAGCACTGATGGGAGGTCAGCACTGAAGGCGTGAGTCCTGAGGGACTGCTGCAATGTGGGGGCGTCAGCACTGAGGGAGTGCTGCACTGTGGCGACATCAGCACTGAGGGCGACCAGCACTGAAGGGATTAAGCACTGAGGGAGTGCTGCACTGAGGGCAGGCGTCGGCACTGAGGGAGTGCTGCATTGAGGGGTGTCAGCACTGATGGGATTCAGCACTGAAGGGCGGTCAGCACTGAAGGGAAGTCAGCACTGAAGGGATCAGTACTGAGGGAATGCTGCACTGAGGGAGTGCTGCTCTGTGTGGGGTCATCAATGAGGGAGAGCTTCACTGTGAGGTGTCAGCTGTGAGGGTCTGTGGGAGGGACAGTGCTGTGAGACTGTCTGAGGGATGTCAGCACTGAGGGAATGCTGCACTGAGGCAAGGCGGCACTGAGAGAGTGTGGCACTGAGGGAGAGCTGCACTGAGGGACCGTCAGCACTGCGTGCCAAAACTGAGGGAGTGCTGCTCTGAGGAGCTGCTGCACAGCATTGTTGGGGGTCCAGCGCAGTGCGGGGTCCTGCACTGAAGGGTTTCTGGACTGAGGGAGTGCTGCACTTTTAGGGTAGGGTCAGACTTGAGAGGTGGTCAGCACTGAGGGGTGGTGTCAGCAATGAAGGGAAGGCTTCACTGAGGGGTGTCAGCCGAGAGGGAGTACGACACTGTTGGAGGGTTAGTGCTGTGAGACTGTCCGAGGGTCAGTATTTAGGAAGTGGGGCACTGAGAGGGGTCAGCGCTGAAGTACTGCAGAGTGTGGTCATCACTAAGGGAGTTCTGCACTGGCAAAGTGCTGCACTGAGGGATTGCAACACTGCTGGAACGACAGCACTGAGGGAGTGCTGCACGGAGGGGTGTCAGCTCTGATGGGGGTCAGCACTGAAGGGAGGTCAGCACTGAAGGATCAGTACTGAGGGAATGCTGCCCTGAGGGAGTGCTGCTCTGTGTGGGGTCATCACTGAGGGAATGCTTCACTGTGGGGTGTCAGCTGTGAGGGTGCATTGCACTGTTGGAGGGACAGTGCTGTGAGACAGTCTGAGGGATGTCACCACTGTTGGAATGTTTCACTGAGGCACGGCGGCACTGAGGGAGGGCTGCACTCTTGATTTGCTGCACTGAGGGAGTGCTGCACTGAGGGAGTGTGGCACTGAGGGAGTTGCTGCACTGAGGGGGGTCAGCACTAACTGAGTCAGTCCTGAGGGAGTGCTGCACTGACGAACTGCTGCACTGAGGGATTGCTGCACAAATGGCGTCAGCAAAGAAGGAGTGCTGCACTGAGGGGATCATCACCAAGGGAGTGCTGCACTGAGGGAGGGCTGCACTGAGGGAGTGCTGCACTGAAATGGGCCAGCACTGATGTAGAGCTGGACAGAGTGGGGTCATCACTTGTAGGGGTCAGCATTGAAGGTGGTCAGCACTGAAGGGAGGTCAACGCTGACGGGGTGAGTAGTCAGGAAGTTCTGCACTGAAGGCGGCCAGCACTGAAGGGAGGGTAGCACTGAGGGAGTGCTGCACTGAGGACGCGCTGCACTGAGTTGGCTCAGCACTGAGGGTGGTCAAGACCAAGGGAGTGCTGCACTGAGGGAGTTCTGGACAGAGTGGGGTCTGCATTTAGAGGGGTCAGCACTGAAGGTGGTCAGCACTGAAGCGAGGTCAGCACTGACAGCGTCGGTAGTGAGGAAGTTGTGCACTGACAGAGTGCTGTACAGAGCGGGATCAGCACTGAGGGAGGGCTGCACTGACAGGGCCAGCAATGAAGGGAGGTCAGCACTGACGGGGTAAGAACTGAGGGAGTGCTGCACTGAAGGAGCGCTGCACTGAGGCGGCTCAGCATTGATGGGGGTCATCACCAAGGGAGTTCTGCGCTGTGGGAGGGCTGCACTGAGGGAGTGCTGGACACAGTGGCGTCTGCATTTAGACGGGTCAGCACTGAAGGTGGTCAGCACTGAAGGGAGGTTAGCACTGATAGGTTCAGCAGTGAGGAAGTTGTGCACTGAGGGAGTGCTGTACAGAGGGGGTCAGCACTGAGGGAGTGCGGCACTGAAGTCGGCCAACACTGAAGGGAGGTCAGCATCGACGGGGTGAGTACTGAGGGAGTGCTGCACTGTCGGGGCGTCAGCACTGAGGGAGTGCTGCACTGAGGGATTGCTGCACTGAGGGGTGTAAGCACTGAGGGATGTCTTCACTCAAGGGGAAACAACACTGAGGGAATGCTGCACTGTAGGAGTGCTCTACTGAAGGGGGGGGTCAGCACTGAGGGGTGCCAGCAGTGTGGGGGCGCAGCACTGAGGAGGTTCAGCACTGAGTGACTGCTACACAGAGGGGAGGCAGCACTGAGGTAGTGCTGCAGAGAGCGGGGTCAGCACAGGGAGAGGTCAGCACTGAGAGGGGGAAGCTGCAACAGAGTTCTGCACTGATGGAGTGCTGCACTGCTGGAGTGCTGCACTCAGCGGGGTCAGCACTGAGCGGGGACTGCACTGAGGTAGTGCTGCACAGTTTAGGGTCAGCACTGAGAGGAGACAGCACGGAGCGGGGTCAGCAGTGAGGGAGTGCTGTACAGAGGGGTCAGCACTGAGGGAGTGTTGTACAGAGCGGGGGTGCGGGTGTCAGAATTGAGACAGTGCTGGACAGAGTGGTGTCACCACTTTGAAGGGTCAGCACTGCAGGAGGTCAGCACTGAAGGGAGGTCAGCACTGACGGGAGGTCAGCACTGACGGGGTCAGTAGTGAGGAAGTGGTGCACTGAGGGAGTGCTGTACAGAGGGGGATCAGCACTGAAGCCGGCCAGCACTGAAGGGAGGTCAGCAGTGAGCGGAGACATCACTGAGAGAGTGCTACACAGACCGCGGTCAGCACTGAGGCACTCCTGCACTCAGTGGGGTCAGCAATGAGGGAGTGCTGCACTGAGGGAGCGCTTCACTGACAGCGGGGCCAGCATTAGGGGAGGGGGGCAGCACTGACGGGGTTATTACTGAAGAGGGTCAGCACTGGGGGAGTGCTGCACAGAGCGGTGTCAGCAATGAGGGAGTACTGGACTGAGGGCGAACAGCACTGAAGGGAGTATAGCACTGAGGGAGTGCTGCATTGAGGAGATGCTGCACTGAGGGAGGTCCAGAACTGTGTGGGGTCCAACCCTGGGGGGGGTTCCAGTGCTGAC
>NC_063375.1:9459983-9478434 GCF_021869965.1 Rhincodon typus
CGCGCTGAAGTTGCAGTACTCCATTAATAGTTGACCTCCGACAGTGCACCACTTCCTTAATATTGACCCTCGATAGTGGAGCACTTCCTTAATATGGACCCTCTGATAGTGTAGCATTCTTTTAACATTGGCCTGCTCACAGTGCAGCACTCCCCTAATATCAAACCTCTGAGGGTGAAATACTCCTTTAATATTGACCATCTGAGAGTGCAGCATTCCCTCGGTGCGAACTCTCTGCCAGTGCAGTACTCCCTTATTATCGGACCACAAGCAGTGCAGCACTCCCTGAATATTGGCAATCGAGAATGCGGCATCCCCTTAATATTGACCTGTTCGCAGGGCAGTACTCTCCCAATATCAAACCTCTATCAGATGGTCCGCCCTGAGGGAGTGCCCCATTGTCAGTAGGTCAATTCTGACGCAGTGCCACTTTGTCAGAGGGTTAATACTGAGGTAGTGACTCAGTTTAAGACGGTCAGAATTAAGGAAGGACCTCACAACACCGAGTCAGTACTGAGGTACTGCAGCACTGTCAGAGGATCAGTTGAGGGAATGCCTTATTGACAGTTGGTCAGTTCTGAGGCAGTGCCTCCATGTAATGGATTTAGAAATGAGGGAGGATGACATGATTAGAAGGTCAGTAGTAAGGTATTGCAGTCAGAGTGTCACTACTAAGGGAGGACATCATTGTCATAGGGTCTGTACTGAGGTATTGAAGAACTGTCAGAGGCGAGGTACTGAGGGAGTGCTTCCTTCACAATGACTCCCTCTGCAGGGCTATCATGTCATTTCTGGAGAGTCAGTCTTGAAGGAGTCACGCATTGAAACAGAATCAGTTCTGATGGAGGGCCGCATTATCAGAGGGTCAGTACTGAAGGAGTTATAAGCGGGTCAATTCTGGAGCAGTGCCTCATTGTAAGGGGGTCAGAATTGAGGGTATGCCTCACGATTGAAGAGTCAGTACTGAGGTACTTCAGCTCCACCAGAGGGTCAGTTCTGAGGCACTACCTCACGACTGGAGGGTCAGCCCTGAAATACTGCTACATTGTCAGAGTGTCAGTTCTGAGGCAGTGTCTCTTTGTCAGAGTGTCTGTAGCTGTTCTGCAAAGCGGTCACCCAGTCTACACTTCATTTCCCCAATGAGATGCTGTCAGTGGGTCGATTGTGAGGCAGTGCCTCAATGTAATGGGATCAGAATTCAGAGGATCACATTTAGAGGATCAATACTGAGTACTGCAGCACTATCAGAGGGTAGGTACTGAGGGAGGGCCTTATCGTCAGAGGGTCACTACAGAGGCAGTGCCTCTTCGTGAGGGGGTCAGTCTGTTCTGAGGATTGTTACAGGGTCAACACTGAGGGAGTGCCTCATTGTCAGAGAGTCTGTTCTGAGGCAGTGCCTCAATGTAATGGGGATGGATTGAAGGAGGGCCATATGATTCGTGGGTTATCTCTGAGGTATTGAAGCACTGTCAGACGGTCAGAACCGTGGAGTGCATTATAGTCAGAGGGTCAATACTGATTCAATGGTCAAAACTGGGGAAGTGCCACACGATCAGAGAGTCAGCACTGAGATATTGTAGCAGTGTCAGAGGGTCAGAACTTCGGGAGTGCATTATTGTCAGAGTTGCATGCTGAACCAGTGTCTCATTTAAGGGGGTCGGAATTGAGCAAGTTCATCATGTTTACAGGGTCATTACTGAGGAAGGGCCCCGTAATCAGCAGATCAGCAGAGAGGGAGTGCCTTATTATCACGAGGTCAGTTCTGAGGCAGTGTCTCATTGTTAGAGGATGAGCAGTAAGGGAGTGACTCGTTGTTAGAGGATCCATTCTGAGGCAGTGCCTCAATGTGATGGAGTCAGAATACAGGGAGTTTCAAATGTCCGGGGCTCAATATTGAGGTATTGAAGAACTGTAAGAGTGTCAGGACTGAGGTAATGCAGCACTGTCAGAAGGTCAGAATGATGGGAATGCCTTATTGTCAACGGGTCAATTCTGAGGCATTGCCTAATTGCAAAGGGATTAGAATTGAGGGAGTTTAGATGGTCAATACTGAGGTAATGCAGCACTGTCAGAGGGTCAGGATTGAGGGAGGGACTCATTATCAAAGGGTCTGTACTGAAGGAGTACCTTATTATCAGCCGGTCAGTTCTGAGGCAGTGCCTCTTTGTCAGAGGATCTGTTCTGAGGGATTGCCTCATTGTCAGAGGATCTGGTGTGAGGCACTGCCCGGATGTAATAGGGTCAGAATTGAGGGAAAGCAACACGCTTATAGGGTGAGCACTGAAGTAGTGCAGCACTGCCAGAAGAGCCGTTTGGAGGCAGTCCCTTTTTATCAGAGGGTCAATACTGAGGCAGTCCCTCATTCTAAGCGGGTCAGAATTGAGGGTATGCCACATGATGAGAGGATCAGTACTGAAGTAGTGCAGTACTGTCAGAGGATCAGTACTGAGGGAGTGCCTCATTGTCAGAGGGTCAGTACTGAGATAATTAAGCACTGTCAGTGGGACTCTGGGCTTCAGTACTGGAAGATGAGAGTAAAAAAGCATGAAAGTGATGCTAAACCTTTATAAAGTAGTGCTGTCAGCTCCAGTTGAGTACATAGTGAATTCTGAACACCATATTTTAGGAAGGACATGATGAGACTGGAAAGGGAGGAAAGGAAATTGAGCAGAATGACAGCAGCACTACATCCAGGAGGTGGAAGCATACTTGGAAATTTGTGTCCCTGCCTTTAAACTCAATTGCAGTAAAAAGATAAACTGTGAGAGTGTTTTAGATAGTTAGATGGGCTTCAGATTGGTTTCACAGGTCGGTGCAACATCGAGGGCTGAAGGGCCTGTACTGCGCTGCAATGTTCTATGTAATGTTTTCTGTTCTATGCTGTTGAAACGGGGAGACAGGAATGTGGGCAAAAAGGTCAAGACAAAGTTACAGGGTGAGGGAGATTAAAGATCAACTTCACCATTGAACACAAAGCATAGGCAAAGGTAACGAAAACAGAAGCTGTTGGAAAAGTTCAGCAGGTCTGGCAGCAACTGTGGAGGCAAACAAAAAAAAACAGAGTTAAAGTTCCAGGCCCAGTGACCCTTCCACAGAACACAAAGGCAGTGGTAATGGTTGTTGAGAAGAGACAAAACATTGGTCTACATTCAACAGCTTTAGACCCATTAACACAGTCCTCTGATTGGATATACTTTCCCCTCGTGATTGCATCCTGTCTTCATGCTTTATTTCCTTTTCAATCAGATCTTCATCCTACCATTAACACCTACTCTGGAGCAATGCTTTGTCTGTCCTCTACAACTTTTACCACTCTCTTTCCCCTTTTATTCATTGGCACACTTTGATCTGCAAACCCCCTCACCCTCTAATTTTCGCTAATAATCCCTTCTGTTCCATGTATTTCTCTATCTCCTTTTGACAGGATTATATCCATCAAATTTCCACTTCACTTCAATTGCAAAACGTTTCACTGGACTCAAAACAGTATCTTCCTCTTTCCACAGAGGGGGGCGGGGTGGTCGGTGCATAGGGCGTGGCCGCATTATCGAGTGGGGGGCGGTGCAGGGAACGGTGTCGGTGCCGACGGTGACGGTTCAGAATTTGAAAACAAGAGATCTCGTTCTTGCGGGGCACGCCCCTATCTTCACCTCCTCTGGCGCTCTTTCCTCGGTGTGGGCGTGGTCGTGGTCGTGGTCTGGCTTTGGAACATAAGAATTCGGAGCAGGAGTAGGCCATCCGGCCCTTCGAGACTGCTCCGCCATTCAATAAGTTCATGGCTGATCTTTTTGTGGCTCAGATCCACTTACCTGCGTTCTCACCGTATCTCTTAATTCCTTTATTGTTCAAAAAAAATCTACCTTATCTTTAAAAACGGTTACTGAAGTAGCATCAACGCCTTCACTGGGCAAGGAATTACACAGATTAACAACCCTCTGGCTGAAGAAGTTCCTTCTGAATTCAGTCTTTCCCCTGCCTCCGCTGATTGGACCAACCGCACGTCATGGGCGTCGCCCAGGTCCTCACGGGCGAGACTCTGTCGTTCTTAGGTGGGGCTCATGCTCAGACCTTTTCATCCGATTGGTTAAACTGTCGCGCCCGCCCCCTTTTGCTCACGTGGGGTTTGGACACGGACTCGTGGTCACATGGTTCCTAGTGACTAATCAGTTGCCGAACACCTGGTCTTTCTTCGTCCATAATTCTATACTTTTAACCTGGTGCACACCTGAGGTTGGAAGCCTGTTTCTGGGTATACCATCTTTGTTGAGCCTTGCACGAAGTCTTCCATGAGGCATGTTCCTCAGTCTTGGCTCTGTATGTTATCCTGTCTGTTGGGGCCATGATATGGTGGCTCTTAGGCAGGTTGAGTTGAGTTGATGTGTGGGTAAGTACGTAGCAGATGAACTATCTCTCGGATAAATGTGAAGTTATCTAAGTTAGGAGCAAAAACTGAAAAGCCATTTATTATCTGAAGGGTGATAGATTGGGAACGGGAGTGGTGCACTGAGACCTTAGTGTCCTTATACCTGTCGCTGAAAGCAAGTATGACCCTGACCCTGACCATATGCAGGTGGTGAACAAGGCAGATGGTTCGTTGGCTGCCTTATTGAGGGGATTCATGGATTGGTTATAGTGACAGTGAGTGAAAGATTTACCAGAGTGATTTCTGGGATGGTGGTATTGAGAGATGAATAACTGGATCAGTTAGGGCTATATTCGTGGGAGTTTAAAAGAAGAACGGGCATCTGATGGAAGCCTATAAATTTAAAGAGGACTGGACAAGGTAGATGCAGTAATGATGTTCTCAATGACTTAGGAGTCCAGAAATAGGGCTTCGAGTCAAGGAGGAAAGGGAGATCATTCGGGAAATGAGGAGAAATGTCTTCACCCAGACAGAGGTCAGCCTGTGGAATTCTGTCTGGGAACTGTTAAGGTCAAACCATTGACTATTTTCAAAGGGAAATTGGATATGGTGCTTAGAACTAAAGAAAACAAAGACAGTGGGCAGAAACAGTGTGAGTTCAATGATCAGTCATGATCATGTTGAAAGGTAGAACAGGCTCCAAGTCCTTACTCCTATTCTTCTTGTTTTTACGATCAAAAAGAGACAAGATTGAGTGGAATGACCCCATGGGTGAGGACTTCAGGGTTTTTAAAATTCATTTGGGAGATCTAAAGATAGCTGGCTTGTCCAGCTTTATTGGCTGCCATTAGTTGCCCCATGAGAAGGTGGTGTTGAGCTGCCTTCTTGAACCACTCCAGTCCTTGTGCTGACAGTTGACCCACAATCATTAGAATCCCTACAGTGTGGAAACAGGCCATTTGGCCCAACAAGACCATAATGACTCCAAAAAGCTTTCCACCAGACTGACCACACCCACCCATTCCCTGTAACCCTGCACTTCCAATGGAAAATTCACATAACTACTCATCCCTGGAAACAATGGGCAATTTAGCGTGGCCAATTCACCTAATCCACACATCTTTAGTCTTTAGGAGGAACCCGGAGCACCTGGAGGAAACCCACAAAGACATAGGAAGAATGTGCAAACCCCCACACACAGTCACCTGAGACTGAATTGAACCCAGATATCTGGTGCTGTGAGGCAGCAGTGCAAACCACTGGCCACTGCTTGTAAGGACTATATTGTTAGGAAGGCAGGTCCAGGGTTTTGACCCAGTGACAGCGAAGGAATGGTGACATATTTAAAGTTTGGAGGGGATCTCCCATGTGGTATTCCCATGTATCTGCTCTTGTCCTTCCAGATGGAAGTAGTCACGTGTTTTGAAAGTTCTGTCTGAGGATTGTTGGAGGAATTTCTGCAGTGTACCTTGGAGATGGTACACACTGCTGCTACTCAGTGTTGGTGGTGGAGTGAGTGAATGTTTGTGGATGTGGTGCCAATCAAGTGGGCTGTTTTGTCCGGAACAGTGTTGAGCTTCTTGTGTTGTTGGAGCTGCACCTGTCCAGGACTGACTTGTGTCTTAATGTGGAAAGATTCAGAAGCTCATGTTGTCCTCAGCCTTCTGATGAAATGATGAAAAGTCTGCCGAGTGACTACCTCTCCTGGAATTTGCCGGCCTGTTCAGTTGTTAAGGCATTTGCACCAAGTCCTTGGAGATGGAACAGTTGTTGACCTGTCAATTTGATGTTTCAGTTCCATATGCATTCATTATGTTACTTCCTCTACATGTCCTGCTCTGACAGGTGCAACAGTATCCCACAACATGAGCAGACGGTTGCTGCATATATCCTCGTCCTCTGCCCCACCCAACAGCAGTCTGACAGTATTAGCCTCATACATAACTCCCCCAATTTGGATGGTTTTCCCAACGCACATTTATCCCTTAAACTGTTCCGCCCCCTCCCCGCCAACCCCCCACCATTCCCATAGGGAGTTCATCACTTGACGAACTGATGCATTCTTTTTAACATTCAGCCAGTGAAGGAAACAGAAGATCATCATTAACCCAGCCATCCCCCACCACCACACAGACACTCCCATGCTGGTACTGAGCGGTGATGAAGGAGCCATCTTTCAGAAAGAACCTTCTTCAACAAGACCATGCCTGCCATCACGAGAACAGATAAATCTTGTGTATTATTTACAGAAGTGGGTATGTTCTGTATGTCCTGGGGCTGACATGTTTCTGTTAACTTCTGATTTAGTGGTATTGATTATGTAATGGTTGCCCCTCTCTGCTCTGGTGCTATTAAAAAGGATATTTGAAGATTACAATTTTAGTTTGTCTACAGCATTTGTAATTTCTCTCAGATTTTCTCTCTCTCTTTCTCCCTCTTGGTGGATGACTGTCTTCTTTCACAGTTGCATTCAATGTATTTCCAAGTCATGATGGTGAATGGCTTTGAGGGGAACTTGAAGGTGGCATTTCTAATATGCTACCCTTGTTCTTCCAGACGGACGTGGTCGTGGGTTTCTCTGAGGATCTTTAGTGAATTTCTGCAGTGCATCTTGTGGACAGAATACACTGCTGCTACTGATTGTCGTTGGTAGAGGGAGTGGATATTTGTGCATGTCGTGCCAGTCACGCGTTCTGCTTTGTACTAGATGGTTTGAAGCTTCTTGTGTTGTTTGGGCTGCACTCATCCAGGCAAGTGGGGACTATTCTATCCCACTCCTGACTTGTACCTTGTAGATGATGGACAGGCTTTGAGGAGTCAGCAGGAGAATTACTCCCTGTGGTATTCCTAGCTTCTGACCTGCTCTTGCACTGTGTTTATGTGGTGAGTGCAGTTGAGTTTCTGGTCAATGATGACCATCAGGATGTTGATAGTGGGGATTCAGTGATGGTAACACTGTAGAATGCCAAGGGGCAGTGGTTAGATTGTCTCTTATTGTTGATGATTGTATTGTGTGACACAAATGTTATTGGCACTTGTTGGCCCAAGCCATGTCTTGTTGCATTTGAACAAGGGCTGCTTCAGTATCTGAGGAGCTGCGAATGGTTCTGAACATTGTGCAATCATCAGTGAACATTCCCTCATTGTAAAGGGTTCAGAATTGAGGGTATGCCACATAATTAGACATTCAGTAGTGAGGGGGTGCCTCATTGTCAGAGGGTCAACATTGTGGCAGTGCCACATCCTAAAGTTATGAGAATTGAAGTAGTGCCACTAGATTACAGGAGCCGTGCTGAGGTATTGCAGCACTTAGAGAAGGTCGAACTGAGGGAATGCCTTATTGACAGAGTGTCAGTCTTGAGGTATTGAAGCACAGTCAGAGGTTCAGTACTGAGGGGGCCCCTCATTGTCAGAGGGTTAATACTGAGTCATTTCCTCAATTTAATGGGGTCAGAATTGAGGGAGTGCGAAATGATTAAATAACAATACAGGACTGTCAGTGAGTCAGATCTGTAGGAGTCAGAGGGTCAATACGGAGGCAGTGCCTCATTGTGTAGGTGTTGGAATTGAGGGAGTGCCAACTGATTAGAGAGTGAGTCCAGAGGCATTGTGTCACGATCAATGGGTTAGAACTGAGGGAGTGCCACATATTAAGAGGGTTGGTCCTGAGGTATTTGCAGCAGTGTGGGAGTGCCTCTTTCTCAGAGGATATTACTGAGAAAGTGCCTTATTGTCAGTGAAACATGGAATCATAGAATCGCAGATGTACAGTATGAAAACAGACACTTTAGTCCAACTCGTCCATTCTGACCAGATAACCTAAATTAATCGATTCAGTTTGGCTGTATCCCTCAACCCTTTCTATTCGTAGACCCATTCACTTGCCTCTGAAATTTTGTTATTGTGCCATCCTTCACCAATTCTACTGGCAGCTTATTGCATACATGTGCCATCCTCTGCATGAAAATGTTGCCCCTTCGGTCCCTTTTAAAACTTCCCCTCTCAAAATAAACACATGACATCTAGTTTTGGATTCCCCTACCTCAGGGAGAAGACCCTGGCTGTTCACCCTAGTCATGCTGTCATTATTTTATAAACGTCTATAAGGTCCTCCTCGCCCTCTGACACTCCAGGAAGAATGACCCTCGCCTATTCAGCCTCTCCTTATAGCTCAAATCCTCCAACCCGCTGGTCACAGGCGTTCAATCTGAAAAGCAACCCTCTACCACCACCCTCTCTCCTACCTTCTAGTTAATTTTTGTATCCAGATGGCTCGTTCTCCCTGTATTCCATGTGATCTAACCTTGTTAACCAGTCTACCATGCGAACTTTGGCAAACCACTTAATCAAGAGTGGGACCATAGAATCAAGGCTCTCAAACCTACTTTGACCGCAGTCCTTTGAAGACGTCCCTTCTCTTTCCCGGTCGCCCTGCAAAAACATTCCTTTCGTGAAGACATTCCAGCCCTGGAGGCAGCTGCTCTGTTGGCTGAAGGATTTGACAAAAGACTGCACACACAAAGCACTTCCACTTGTCATTTCTGAGGCCCAGAAGGTTGCGTTCATGACTCAGATGCTTGTCAATTGAGGGCTTATGTGTCATTCTGGTTATAACAGAGGATGATCTCGTCTGACATTATCAAGGAGTTCCCGGGTTTGCTGGATATATGATGCAGTGAGATTCAGAAATGGATATTAAAAAGCCTGTGACATTATTCAAAGAAAGAATGCCTTCCTCTTTGTCCAGTCCAATATTTCAATAATGGTGAACGGATATTTTTCAGGCAGGGAAGCAGGCTTGTAGTGGAATTCTCCAGGGGCTGCTGCTGGGACGTTTGTCGTTCCTGATAGATAATTAATTATCTTGATCGTGGTGTGCAGGGGACAATTTCCAAGTTTGTAGATGCCATTAAAGTTGAGAATTGTAAATTGTGAGAAGAATAATGTGGAACTCCAAAAGTGCATTGAAAAGTTGCTGGAGTGGGCAGATAGGTGGAAGATGAGGTACAATGCAGAGGAGTGTAAGGTGATGCGCTTTGTCTTTCAAGTGATTTTCCTACCAATGTAAAATAGTAGTATGGACGTGCACAGTTGAAATGATGGTAGCAGTACAGATGGAGAGAGCAATAAATAAAGCATACAGCCTTTGTTAATAGGGGTATAGAGTATACGAGTAAGAAGTTGATGATATTGAAATTCTGCAAGGTGAGTTAAATCTCAGCTGGACTATTGTGCACAGTTGTGGCCTGCACATTATAGGAAAAAGGCAAATGCATTGATGTGCTGATTATTACTAGAATGATTCCAGGTAGGAAAAGCTTCAGCTGTAAGAATAGATTGAAGAGTTTGGGACTGTTCTCTCTCAACAGCAGGCTGCGAGGAGATGGAATTGAGTTTTTTTGAAATCGTGAGTGGTCTGAACAGAGTAGATAGGGAGAAAATGTCCCTGCTCGTAGAAGAGCTTTATGACACAGTGTGTAGTTAGGTTATGGAGTACACTGCTGTAAGTGTGATGAATGAGGTTCAATGGAGACGTACAGAGTGCATTGGATGAAAATGGTGTGCAGGTGATAGGCGGAAAAAGGATTTGCATGAGATGACAGAGAGAACTCAGTATGATGGGCCAAATGTCCTCCTTCCCCTTCTGTAATTTTGCGATTTCGTGTGTCCAAACTTTACCTGAAATTTATTACAAACACCAAGAAAACAGCACTGTTATTACTTAACTATCTTTCAAAGGATTACTTTGATTTCAAAATGGTTTTGTGGACTCTCCGAGACAGATAACATCGGGTTTAAAATGATTCAGACGCAGAGGGTCAATACTGAAACAGTACCTCATTGTAACAGGGTTAGAATTGAGGATGAGCCTCTTGATTGGACAGCCAGGACTGAGATTTTGCAGGTCTATCCCAGTGTAAATATTGAATGAAAGCCTCATTGTCAGAGCGTCAGAACTATGGGAGTGCGTTATTGTCAGAGGGTCAGGATTGAGGCAGTGCCTCATTATGCAGATGTCAGAATTGAAGCAGTGTCACATAATGGGAGGGTCAGTCCTAAGGTATTACAGCACTGTCAGTGGTTTAGTACTGTGGGAATGCATCTTTATCATATGGTCAGTGCTGAGCAGGTGCCTTAATATCATATGTTCAGTCCCGATAGAATGCCTCATCATCAGGAGTCATTACTGAGTCAGTGCCTGTTTGTCAAAGGTACAGTACAGAGGGTGTGCATCATTGTCAGAGGGTCAATACAGAGGCAGTACCTGATTGTAAGTGGGTCAGATCGGAGTGTGCCACATGCTTAGATGGTCAGTTCTGCAGTAGTGAAGCACTCTAAGTGGGTCAGTTCTGAGGCATTGCCTCATTGTCAGAGGGTCATTGCTGAGGCACTGTCTCATTGTAAGAGGGTAAGAAATGAAGGGGTCGCACACGTTTAGATGATCATAAGCAGGTATTGCAGATCTCTCAGAAGGTTCGTCCTGAGGGATTGCCTCGTTGTCAGCAGGTCAGTTTGAAGGAAGTGCTTCACTGTCAGAGCATTGGTACTGAGCGAGTACCTCATTGTGAGAGTCAGAATCAAGGGAGTGCTCACATTTTAGACAGTCAGTACATGTAGTCAGCACTGTCAGTGGGTGAGTACGAAGGGTCCATTCTGAAGCAGTGCCTCAATGTAATGGGATCAGAATGGATGAGGGCCACATGCTTGGCGGTTTAGCCCTGAGGAATGGAAGCACTGTCAGATCTCATTGCCGTGACATGGAGGTGACCATGTTGGACTGAAGGAGGAGAGAGGCTCCAAAAGCTTGTGTTTTCAAATAAACCTGTTGGACTATAACCCGGTGTCTTATGACTTCAGACCTCGTTGCCATAGCGTCAGAACTGTGGGAGTGCATTATAGTCACTGGGTCAGTACTAAAGGAGTGCCTCATTGAAATGGGTTCAGGATTGAGGGTGTGCCTCACGATTACAGAGTCAGTACTGAGGAACTGCAGCTCTGTCAGAGGATCAGTTCTGAGGTAGGACTGGAATGTCAGACCAGAGGCTCACTGGTCTATAGTTCCTTGGCTCTGCCTCAGCCTCAGTATTGACCCTCTGACAATTATGAACTCCCACTGATCTTACCCTCCAACAGTGCTGGAATGCCACAGCACTGATCCTCTCATCAGAATCATAGAATCCCCACAGTGTACAACAGGCCATTAAACACAAGTCCACACTGACCTTACTGAGCGCATCTGACCTATCCCCTTAACCTATCCCTGTAACCCTGCATTTACCGTCTAAGAATAAGGATCTCCCTCAGTATTCTCACATGGTGCCCTCCCTCGGAATGAACTCTTTGACAATGAAGCACTCCCTTAGGAATGAATCTCTGATAAGACACTCTCTCAGTATTGACCACTTATCATGAGGGTCTCGCTCAGTACTGGCCTCCTGACAATTCTGATCCCATGACAAAGAAGCACTGCCTCACGAATGACCCTCTGGCAAAGGAACAGTGTGTCAGAACTGACCATCTGACAAGGAGGCACTCCTTCAGTCTGGCCCTCTCTCACTGCTGCAGAAGTGATCTTTTGCTCATGAGGTACTGCCTGGGTTCTGACCCTGATAGAGCTAAAATACCTCAGTACTTACCGTCAGTCTGTGGCAAACCCTCCATTCTGACACCATTACAATGAAGCAGAGCCTCAGTGATGACCCACTAACAAAGAGACTCTGTCTCAGAACTGACCAGCTGACAATATGCCAGTGCCCCAGGTACTGACACAATAATAATGAAGCCCACCCTCCGGTCTGACTCTCGAAATGTGAGGTCGCCCTCAACTCTGATGCCCTAACGATGAGGCACTGCCCCAGTTCTGAACCCTGCATAATTAGGAACTGCCTCTATCTGACAGTAATGCACTCCTGCAGTAATGACCCTTTGACAATGAAGCACTCCCTCTGTACTGATGCTCTGACAGTGCTTCAATCCCTCAGTGATGCTCCTCTGACACTGTCACAGTGCTGCAATATCTTAGTGACCCTGTAATCGTTTCGCACTACCTCACTTTTGATGCCTTTATCGTGAGGCAATGCCTCAGCACTGATCCTCTGATACAGCTGCAATACCTTAGCACTGACCCTCTCTGTGTAGCAAACCGTCAATTCCCACACCGTTACACTGAGAAACTGCCTCACAACACAAACTCTGACAATGAGTCATTCCCATACGACAAACCTTCTGACAAATGAACAGTGCCTCAGAACTGACACACTGACAATAAGGCAGTCCCTCAGTACTGACCCGCTGATCATAATATCACGGTCATGACCCTCTGATTGTGTGGCGTCCCTCCAATTCGGACACCTTTCGAAAGAAGCCCTGCCTCCGTATTGATGCTGTGACAGTGCTTCAATAGTTCAGTGCTGACCTGCTAATCATGGAGCCATCCCACAGTTCTGATCCCGTTACATAGAGGCCCTCGCTCAATCCTGACCCTTTGACTGAACTAGATTATCTCAGTACTGGTCCTGCAAACGTGTTGCACTCCCTTATTTCTCACCCCATTATATTGAGACGTTGCACCCCACTGGACACTCGAACACTGAGACAGTCCCTCAGCAGTGACACTACTGTGAAGCACTGTCACTGACCCTCTGTCAATGAGGCTGTCGGCAGTGTACTGAGGAAGTTCTGAGGAAGCGTCCCCGGACGTGAAACGTGAACTCTGTTTTCTCTTTCACAGATGTTGCCAGACCTGCTGAGCTTTTCCAGAAAATCTGACTGTCCTGGTCGACCCATTGTCTCCAACTGCTCCTGCCCCAACGAAATTATCTCCACCTATCTCGAATCCATTTTCTCCCTCTTGATCCAGGGACTCCCTACCTACGTCCGTGACACCACCCATGCCCTCCACCTCCTCCAGAACTTCCAACTCCCCGTTCCCCAACACCTCATCTTTACCATGGACGTCCAGTACCTATACACCTGCATTCCCCATACAGATGGCCTAAAGGCCCTCCGCTTCTTCCTGTCCCGAAGGACCGACCAGTCCCCCACCCCTGACACCCTCATTCACTCAACCAATCTCGTCCTCACCCTCAACAACTTCTCTTTCAATTCCTCCAACTTCCTACAGACAAAAGGGGTGACCATGGATACCCGCATGGGCCCAAGCTATGCCTGCCTCTTTGTAGGTTACATGGAACAATCCCTCTTCCGTGGCTACACTGGTCCTAAACCACACCTCTTCCTCCTTTGCATTGATGACTGTATCGGCGCCGCCTCGTGCTCCCACGAGGAGCTCGAACAGTTCGTCCACTTCACCAACACCTTCAACACCAAACTTAAGTTCACCTGGACCATCTTTAATACCTCTCTCTCTTTCCTGGACCTCTCTGTTTCCATCTCTGGCAACCACTTAGAAACTGATATCCATTTCAAGCCCACGGACTCCCACAGCTACCTAGAATACACCTCCTCCCACCCACCTTACTGCAAAAATGCCACCCCCTATTCCCAATTCCTTCACCTCCGTCGTATCTGCTCCCAGGATGAGGCATTCCACTCCCGGACATCTCAGATGTCCTCGTTTTGCAAGGACAGCAAACTACCCCCCTCTGTAGTTGAGGACGCCCTCGACCGTGTTTCCCGCATTTCCGGCAACTCATCCCTCACACCCCCTCCCCGCAATAACAACCAAAACAGAATCCCCCTTGTCCTCACGTACCAGCCCACCAACCTCCTGATCCAACGCATCATCATCCTACACTTCCGCCATCTGCAATCCGACCCCACCACCGAAGACAGTTTTCCCTCCCCACCCTTATCTGCTTTCTGGAGGGACCACTCTGTCCGTGACTACCTTGTCTGCTCCACACTCCCCTCCACGCCCACCACACCCGGCACTTTTCCCTGCAACCGCACGAAGTGCTACACCTGCCCCTACGTCCACTCCCTCACCCCCATCCCAGGCCCCAAGAAGACTTTCCACATTAAGCAGATGTTCACCTGCACATCTGCTAACGTGGTATACTGCATCTGCTGTTCCCGTTGTGGCCGCCTCCACATCGGGGAAACCAAGCGGAGGCTTAGGGATCGCTTTGCAGAACACCTCCGCTCGTTTGCACTGAACAACTGCACCTCCCAGTCACGAACCATTTCAACTCCCCCTCCCATTCCTCAGACGACATGTCCATCCTGGGCTTCCTGCAGTGCCACTACGATGCCAACTCAAGGTTGCTGGAACAGCAACTCATATTCTGCTTGGGAACCCTGCAGCCCAATGATATCAACGTGGATTTCACAAGCTTCAAAATCTCCCCTCCCAAAACCAGTCCAGCTCGTCCCCGCCTCCCTGACCTGTCCTTCCTCCCACCTATCCCCTCCTCCCACATCAACGCCACCCCCATATCCTACCGACTAACCTCATCCCGTCCCCTTGACCTGTCTGTCCTCCCTGGAGTGACCTATTACCTCCCTAAATCCCCACCTCCACTCACCTCTAATGGCTCCATCCCCGTCTCTGACCTGTCTGTCTCCTCTCCACCTATTTATTTCAGAACCTCCTTCCCCTCCCCCATTTCTGAAGAAGGGTCTCGGCCCGAAACGTCAGCCTTCCTTCTCCTCTGCTGCTTGGCCTGCTGTGTTCATCCATCTCTACACCTTGTTATCTCAGATTCTCCAACATCTGCAGTTTCTACTATCTCTGCAAACGCAGAAAACTTGTTTGATGTCCTGCAAGCAATTCAAGTCCTGAGAGACGGTTGCTGACGGCTGATTAAAATTATGCTCTTTCATAGCTTCGGGTGACATGATGGTATTGTTCTGAATAGATTAGAAAATTAACGCATCCTCAAGGATAGACTGTGATGTACACACAGGTTTGGCAACTGTTAGCAAAATACGGCCGTGAAGATTAAAACTGTGCAAAGGCAGTAAATGGGGTGGAAGGAACATTTTAATTTAGTCTCCCTTTAATCGTGAAAAGTATGATGAGATCGCAGTTTTATGAATGAATGGAATGCGGTAATAGTAAACATAGTACGCTAGTAAGTGGTCAGTAAAGTTATGAATGAATGAGAGCGCGAGAGTGGTAATATGGAGCGCTTGTGGGTGCATTGCTAAAGAGGACCTTTAGTACAACAGTAAACAGGTTTGCACTCGTAATTATTTCCCAAAATTCACTGGACTCTGGGGTGGTTCCCGCAGATTGGAAAACAGCCAATATGACGCCACTGTTTTAAAAAGGAAGTAGACAAAAATCAGGTAACTATAGGCGAGTTAGCCAAACTTCGGTTGTGGGGAACATGCTTGAATTCATCATTAAGGAAGATAATAGCAAGGCAACTGGATATAAATTGTCCCATTGCGAACACCCAGCATGGGTTCATGAAGTGTACGTCATGTTTAACTAACTTGGTGGAATTCTTTGAGGATATTACTTGCATGATGGACAATGGAAAACCTGTGGGTGACGGATTTCCAGAAGGCATTTGAAAAGGTGCCACACCAAAGGATGCTACATAAATAAAGTTGCACGATTTTACATGTAATCTATTGGCATGGATAGAGAATGATTGACGAGTAGAAAATAAAGAGTAGGGGTAAATGGGTGTTTTTCTGGTTGGCGGTCAGTGGCGAGTTACCTTATCCTTTCTGGGCAATGTGTGTTAGAGTTCATTTAAAGGGGTCTGTGTATTTGAGCGGAGAATTACAGGGGGCTCTGTTGTTGAAGTTTGTTTAAATAGGACTCTGTGTTTTAGGGGGTATTTACAGTGAAGTCCGCGTTTTACGGGTTATTGAAAGGGGTCTCTGTGTTTGAGGGCCTCTGTGCAGGCAGCTCCGTGTTTGAGGGCCAGGAGTACGGCTGAAGCTGGGTTCCGTTTGGGCCTGAGCCTATGGTTAGTGTAGGATGAGGCTTGCGTTAGGGCTGAGAGTTATGGTTTGATTTGGGCTTTGGGCTGAAGTTAAACTTCGGGATTACGCTGGGTTAGCGTTAGGGCTGAATCTAGGGTTAAGGTTAGGGATATTTCTGAGAGGAGGGAAGAAGAAACCAGCTTCGTCTCCCGAGAGCCGGAGGGAGAGCAACTGCGTATTCTAGAGGAGACTCGGGATGTATTGTAAACTTAACAGGTCAAATAGTATTACAGATTCATATGATCCCAGTACCAGGAGGCACTGCCACAGAACTGACCAGCTAACAATGAGGAATTTGCCTGGTCCAGGCAAGTATTGAAGCACTGTCAGAGGAACAGAACTGCTGGAGAGCATTATAATCAGAGAGTCAATACTGAGGTAGCGCCTCATTGTAAGAGGGTCAGAACTGAGGTCGTGGCTCACATTTTATAGGGTTTCTAATGAGGTAATGCAGCAGTACCAGAGGGTCAGAACTGTTGTGGCGCATTATTGTGAGACGGTCATTACTGAGGTAGTGTCTTATTCTCAAGGGATTAGACTTGTGGCAGTGCCACACGATTGCAGCATTGTGACAATGTCAGACTGAGGCACTCCCTCATTGTCAGATAGTCGGTACTGTCAGAGCTTCAGTACTGAAGCAGTGCCTCATTGTCTCTCTCTCAGTTGCTCTCCCTCTGGTTCTGTCTCTGGGTGTGCAAAGCTGCTTTCTTTCTCCCTGCCCCCAGAAATAACCTTACCCCAAAACATTAACCCGAGATTCAGACCTATTGTCAGAGAATCACATATTCCGATGCCTAATTTTTAAAAATTATGTAATTTAGTTATGTAGCACTCCCCCAATAAGAATTTAGAATAAGGCTCAGCCTCAGTCTTGACCCTGTGACTGATACACTCCCACAGTTCTGACCCACTGACACTGCTGCAATACCTCAGTGCGTACCATTTGACAACGCTAACCCCTGCCTGAGCTCTGAGCCTAACCTCAGGCCAAACCCAAACCCTAACCTTCGCCTCAGGCCTGACACAAACCATAACCCTGAGCCGCAGCGCTCACCTCTGACGCTCGCCTCAGCCCTGCACAAAAGACCTCAAACAACGAGCCGCCTGTAAATGTACCCTCAGGAACTCCTTTCAATAACCCGTAAAACGGAGCTCACAGTATATAACCCTAAAAAACAGAACCCCATTTAAACAAATCTTAAAAACAAAACCCATTGTAATTATACCCTCAAATACACGGACCCCTTTAAATGAACTCTAACACACATCACCAAGGAAGTCGAAGGTAAAACACAGGGCTCCGTCTAAATAAATCCGAAAACACTGAGCACCTGTCATTACACCCCACACTCAGCCCACCTGTAAATTATCCGTAAGACAGGGCCCCTTACAAATAAACTTTGAAAAGATAGACGTATCTGCAAATAACAGACCCCGGTAAATTAACCCGAAGACAGAGACGCCTTTCAGTAATCTGTAAAACACAGATCACTCTGAATAATCTCTAAAATACAGATCATCATGTACAGATACCCTAAAACACAGACATCCCTGTAAATGAACTCTGAATCACACAGCCTCCTGTATATATTCTCCGACGCGGAGTACATTTGAAAAACTGCTTAAAACAGAGCCGCCTGTAAATACACCCTGAAGCACAGAGACCTCTTTATATATAACCGAAGAGAGGTCCCTCAGGAAATAAAGACACAGCCCCCAGAAAGAAACCAAAGAAGACCGAGTCCCCTGGAAATAAAGTGCAAAATATAGACCTCCCAGTAAATAAACCCTGAAACATTGCCCCCGGCAAATCCTCCGTAAAACTGAGCTTCCGGGAAATAAACTCTCAGAGGCGACCCGAAAACACAGAGCTTCCAATTAATAAAGCCTAAAACACAAGCCCACTGTAAATCAACACCAAATAACACAGCCCCCAGTACAGCACGGCGAATTGTTCGGATTGAGATAGTACATCACAGTCTGAGGCAATGCCTCTTTGACAAAGAGTAGGCAATGGGGAGGTATAGTGTTGTCTGACGGTCATTGCTGAGGTAGTGCCTCATTGTAATAGGGTCAGAATTGAGGGAGCGCCTCATTGTCAGCGGGTCAGGACTGCGGGAGCGCCTCATTGTCAGCAACTCAAGACTGAAGGAGCGCCTCATTGTCAGCGGGTCAGGACTGAGG
>NC_063375.1:9478934-9501054 GCF_021869965.1 Rhincodon typus
AGTTCAGTACTGATGGGGCCCCTCATTGTCAGAGGGTTAATACTGAGTCAGTTCCTCAATGTAATGGGGCCAGAATTGAGGGGGTGCGAAATGATGAAAGGGTCAGGACTAACAATACAGGACTGTCAGTGATTCAGATCTGTAGGAGTCAGAGGGTCAATACGGAGGCAGTGCCTCATTGTGTAGGTGTTGGAATTGAGGGAGTGCCAACTGATTAGAGAGTGAGTCCACAGGCATTGTGTCACGGTCAATGGGTTAGAACTGAGGGAGTGCCACATATTAAGAGGGTTGGCACTGACGTATTTGCAGCAGTGTGGGAGTGCCTCGTTCTCAGAAGATATTACGGAGAAAGAGCCTTATTGTCAGTGGAACATGGAGTCATGGAATCGTAGACGTACAATATGAAAACAGACACTTTAGCCCAACTCGTCCATACTGACCAGATAACCAAAATTAATCTATTCCGTTTGACGATATCCCTCAACCCGTCCTATTCGTAGAGCCATTCACTTGCCTCTGAAATGTTGTTATTGTGCCATCCTTCACCAATTCCACTGGCAGCTTATTGCATACATGTGCCACCCTCTAATTGAAAATGTTGCCCCTTAGGTCCCTTTTAAAACTTCCCCTCTCAAAATTAACACATGACCTTTAGATTTGGACTCCCCTAACTTGGGGAAAAGACCCTGACTGTTCACCCTATCCATGCTCTCATGATTTTATAAACCTCTATAAAGTCCTCCTCGCCCTCTGACACTCCAGGTAGAATGGCCCTCGCCAATTCAGCCTCTCCTTATAGCTCAAACACTCCATCCAGCGGGTCACAGGCCTTCAATCTGAAAAGTAACCCTCGACCACCACCCTCTCTTCTACCTTCTAATCAATTTTTGTATCCAGACGTCTCGTTCTCCCTGTATTCCATGTGATCTAAACTTGTTAACCAGTCTACCATGCGAACTTTGTCAAACCACTTAATCAAGAGTGGCACCATAGAATCAGTCTCTCAAACTTACTTTGACTGCAGTCCTTTGAAGACTTCTCTTCTCTTTCCCGGTAGGCCTGCAAAAACAATCCTTTTGTGAAGACATTCCAGCCATGGAGGCAGCTTCTCTGTTGGCCGAAGGATTTGATAAAAGACTGTACACACAAAGCATTTCCACTTGGCATTTCTGCGGCCCCGAAGGTTGCGTTCATGACTCAGATGCTTGGCAATTGAGGGCGCATGTGTCATTCTGATTATTACAGAGTATGATCTCGTCTGACATTATCAAGGAATTGCTACGTTACTGGATATATGATGCAATGAGATTCAGAAATGGATATTAAAAAGCCTGTGGCATTATTCAAAGAAAGAATGCCTTCCTCTTTGTCCAGTCCAATATTTCAATAATGGTGAATGGATATTTTTCAGGCTGGAAAACAGGTTTGTAGTGGAATTTCCAGGGGCTGCTACTGGGACGTTTGTCGTTCCTGATAGATAATTAATTATCTTGATCGTGGTGTACAGGGGACAATTTCCAAGTTTGCATGCCATTAAACTTCGCAATTGTACATTGTGAGAAGAATTGTGTGGTAATCCAAAAGTGCATTGAAAAGTTGATGGAGTGGGCAGAAGTTGGACGATAAGGTACAATGCAGAGAAGTGTAAGGTGATGCACTTTGTCTTTCAAGTGTTTTTCCTACCAATGTAAAATAGGAGTATGGACGTGCACAGTTGAAATGTTGGTAGCAGTACAGCTGGAGAGAGCAATATTTAAAGTATAAAGCCTTTAATAATTGGGGTATAGAGTATACGACGAAGAAGTTGATTATATTGAACTTCTACAAGGTAAGTTAAATCTCAGCTGTACTATTGTGCACAGATATGGCCTGCACATTGTAGGAAAAAGGCAAATGCTTTGATGTGCTGGATATTACTAAAATGGTTCCAGGTAGGAAAAGCTTCAGATACAAGAACAGATTGAAGAGTTTGGGACTGTTCTCTCTCAACAGCAGGCTGAGAGGAGATGGAACTGAGGTTTTTTTGAAATCGTGAATGGGCTAAAAATAGTAGATAGGGAGAAGATATCCCCGCTCGTTGAAGAGCTTTATCATACAGTGTGCAGTTAGGTTATGGAGTGCACTGCTGTAAGTGTGATGAATGAATTTCAATGGAGACGTACAGAGGACATTGAATGAAAATGGTGTGCAGGTGATAGGCGGAAAAAAGATTTGCATGTGATGATAGAGGCAACTCAGTATGATGGGCTAAATGGCCCCTTCCCCTTCTGTAATTTTCTGATTTGATGTGTTCAGAAATTACCTGAAATTTATTAAAAACACCGTTAAAACAGCACTGTTACTACTTAACCATCTTTCAAAGGATTACTTTGACTTCAAAATGGTTTTGTGGACTCTCCGAAGACAGATAACATCGGATTTAAAATGACACAGACGCGGAGGGTCAATACTGAAGCAGTACTTCATTGCAACAGGGTTAGAATTGAGAATACGCCTCTTGATTGGACAGCCAGTACTGAGATTTTGCAGGTCTCTCACAGTGTAAATGTTGAATGAAAGCCTCATTGTCAGAGCGTCAGAAATGTGGGAGTGCATTATTGTCAGAGGGTCAGGATTGCGGCAGTACCTCATTGCGCAGTTGTCAGAATTGAAGAAGTGTCACATGATGGGAGGGTCAGTCCTGAGGTATGACAGCACTGTCAGTGGTTTAGAACTGTGGAAATGCTTCCTTGTCATATGGTCAGCACTGAACAGGTGCCTTAATATCATATGATCAGTCCCGATAGAATACCTCATTATCAAGAGTTATTACTGAGTCAGTGCCTGTTTGTCAAACGTACAGGACAGAGGGTGTGCATCATTGTCAGAGGGTCAATACAGAGGCAGTACCTGATTGTAAGGGGGTCGGATCGGAGTGTGCCACATGCTTCGATGGTCAGTTCTGTGGTAGTGCAACACTCTGAGTGGATCAGTTCTGAGGCATTGCCTCATTGTCAGAGGGTCATTACTGAGGCACTGTCTCATTGTAAGAGGGTAGGGATTGAAGGGGTCGCACACGTTTAGATAATCTGTACGGAGGTACCGCAGATCAATCAGAAGACTCGTCCTGAGGGACTGCCTCGTTGTCAGCAGGTCAGTTTGGAGGAAGTGCTTCACTGTCAGAGCATTGGTACTGAGCGAGTACCTCATTGTGAGACTCAGAATCAAGGGACTGCTCACATTTTAGACAGTCAGTACATGTAGTCAGCACTGTCAGTGGGTGAGTACGAACGGTCCATTCTGAAGCAGTGCCTCAATGTAATGTGATCAGAATGGATGGAGGGCCACATGATTAGCGGTTGAGCTCGAAGAAATGGAAGCTCTGTCAGATCTCATTGCCGCGATGTGCAGGTGTCGATGTTGGACTGAAGGGGGAGTGAGGCTCCAAAAGCTTGTGTTTTCAAATAAACCTGTTGACTGTATCCTGGTGTCGTATGACTTCAGACCTCGTTGCCATCGCGTCAGAAATGTAGGAGTGCATTATAGTCACTGGGTCAGTACTGAGGGAGTGCCTCATTGTCAGAGGGTCAATATTGTGGCAGTGCCTCATTGAAATGGGGTCAGGATTGCGGGTGTGCCTCACGGTTACAGAGTCAGTCGTGAGGAACTGCAGCTCTGTCAGAGGATCAGTTCTGAGGGAGGACTGGAATGTCAGTCCAGAGGCTCACTGGTCTAAAGTTCCCTGGCTCTGCCTCAACCTCAGTATTGATCCTCTGACAATTACGCACTCCCACTGACCTTACCCTCCAACAGTGCTGAAATGCCACAGTACTGATCCTCTCATCAGAATCATAGAATCCCCAAGGTGTAAAACAGGCCATTAAGCCCAAGTGCACACTGACCCTTCTAAGCGCATCTGACCCATCCCCTTAACCTATCCCTGTAACACTGCATTTCCCTCAGTATTCTCACATGATGCCGTCCCTCAGAATGGACTCTTTGACAATGAAGCACACCCTTCGGAATGAATCTCTGATAGGACACTATCTCAGTATTGACCTCTGATCATGAGGCTCGCGCTCAGTCCTGCCCCCCTGACAATTCTGATCCCATTACAAAGTGGTACTGCCTCACCAATGACACTCTGACAAAGGAGCAGTGTGTCAGAACTGACCATCTGACAAGGAGGCACTCCTTCAGTCTGGCCCTCTCTCATTGCTGCAGAAGTGATCTTTTGTGAATGAGGTACTGCCTGGGTTCTGACCCTGATAGAGCTAAAATACCTCAGTACTTACTGTCAGTCTGTGGCAAACCCTCCATTCTGACACGATTACACTGAAGCTCAGCCTCAGTGCTGACCCACTGACAAAGAGACTCTGTCTCAGAACTGACCAGCTGACAATATGCCAGGGCCCTTGTTACTGACACAGTGATAATGAAGCCCTCCCTCAGGACTGACCCTCTAAATGTGAGGTCGACCTTAATTCTGATGCCCTTACAATGATGCACTGCCCCAGTTCTGACCCCTCCGTAATTAGGAACTGGCTCTGTCTGACAGTAATGCACTTCTGCAGTACTGACCCTCTGACAATGAAGCACTCCCTCTGTACTAAAGCTCTGATAGTGCTTCAATCCCTCAGTAATGCCCCTCTGACAATGAAACAGTCCTTCAGTTCTGACACTGTCACAGTGCTGTAATGTCTTAGTGACCCTGTAATCGTTTCGCACTACCTCACTTTTGATGCCTTTATCGTGAGGCAATGCCTCAGCACTGATCCTCTGATACAGCTGCAATACCTTAGCACTGACCCTCTCTGTGCAGCAAACCTTCAATTCCCACACCGTTACACTGAGGAACTGCCTCACAACACCAACTCTGACAATGAGTCATTCCCCTGCGACGAGCCCTCTGAACAATGAACAATGCCTCAGCACTGACACACTGACAATAAGGCAGTCCCTTAGTAGTGACTGGCTGATCATAATATCACAGTCATGACCCTCTGATTGTGTGGAGTCCCTTCAATTCGGACACCTTTCGAAAGAAGCATTGCCTCCGTATTGATGCTGTTACAGTGCTTCAATAGTCAGTGCTGACCTGCTAATCATGGAGCCATCCCACAGTTCTGATCCCGTTACCTGGAGTCCCTTGCTCAATTCTGACCCTCTCACTGTACGAGACTATCTCAGTAGTGGTCCTGCAAACGTGTTGCACTCCCTTATTTCTCACCCCGTTATGTTGAGACTGTGCACCCCACTGGACCCTCTAACATCGAGACAGTCCCTCAGCACTCTCACTGACCTCCTGACAATGAGGCTGTCAATTCTGACCCCTTTACATTGAGGCACTGCGTGAGTATTGACCATTGAGGCACTTCCTCAGTAGTTACTTTCAGACAGGTTAGGGTTAAGGCCAGATGAGTGTCAGGGTGGGGCTAGGGTTTGGGTTAGGGCTGAGGCTAGGGTTAGAGTTGAGGTCAGGGTTGAGGCTGCAGCTGGGGGCTGGGACCAGGACCGGGACAAGCTCAGTCGGGGGAGGTGGGAGGGGGAGGGGGATAGGAGTGGTGGAATGGCCGAGGGCCGGGGCACAGGACAGTCGGTGCCAGGAGAGGGTCAGACTGGGTTTAGGGCTCAGGATGAGGGCCGGGTCAGGCTGCGGCTTGGGTTAGAGTTAGGTAGGGAAACGGGTCTGGGACAGGCAGGCGTTAGAGTCGGGGCTGCGGGCTGGGTGCTGGGACCTTAAGCGGGTCGGGGTCGGGGTCCGGCTCGGTTTCAGAGTCTGGCTCGTGGTCAGGCTCAGGGCCTTGGTAGGTTAGGGTCAGGGTCACGGCTGCGACAGGCTGCGGGGGAGTGTTGGGTTGCTGGGCGCTAATGGCTGGGTCTGGGTCTCGGTCGCTGGCATCTGGGCAGGGAGGGGTAGGGGCGGGGCAGGGAGCTTTGGCCTGGGCCGCGACAGGCTTCGGGCCGAGGGCTGTGGGTTAGGGTTAGGGTCCGGTGGCCGCGGCCAGGACAGTCTGGAGTTAGGGTTAGGGTCGGGGACAAGCTGCGGCAGGATCGGGGCTGCGACAGGCTGGTGGCTGGCGTCCGGGGCCGGGTTTAGGGTTACAGCTGGGAGAGGGGCTGAAGGCTAGGGTCTGGGGCCGTTGCGTAGGGCCGAGGCTAAGGGGAGGTTTACGGTGATGGTCTGGTCTGGGGCCCTGGATTGGGTCGGGCCGGGCCGGATCAGGCTGGCTGTCTGTGGCCGGGTTTAGAGTCAGTGTCCAGGTTGGGGCAAAGGTTTTGGTTAGGTTTGGGGCCGGGGTCGGAGGCATGAGGCTGAGGCTCGGTTTACGGCGATGTTTTGGGCTGGGGCTCCGGATTGGTCGAGCCGGTCCGGGCCGGCGCTGCGACAGGCTGTCGGCCGGGATTTGGCTGGGGGTTGAAGGCTCGGTTCTGGGATCAGGCGCCAGGTTTAGGGTTAGGATTGGGGCTAAGTTTTTGGTTAGGTTTGGGGCCGGGACAGGCTCGGGTGGGGGTGGGGTTTGGGGGCTTGTGTTCTGGGCCAGGACAGGATGGGATTCGTGTCGGGGGCTGGGGGCCGCGGCCGGGTCCGGAACAGTCTGGGGTTCGGGCCGGGAACTGGGACAGGCTGCGGGCCGGGGTTATGGTCAGTTCCGCGGGCTGCGGGCGGGGCTGGGATAGGCTTGGGATGGAGGCTGGGGCCGAGACAACCCCCAGTAAAGAAACCATAAAAGTCAGAGCCCGCTGTAAATAAAGAATAAGTTATAGAGCTCCCTGTAAATAAACCCTGTAAATCCTCCCTAAAATCCCCCGAAACCCTCAAACAGACGACTGCAAAAAAAAACCTTAAAACACATCGCCTCCAGTTCATGAAAGCTAAAACACATGGCCCACTGTAAATCAACACTAAATAACAGAGCCCCCAGTAAAGCACTGCGAGATAGTCAGATTCAGATAGCACCTCATAGTCAGCAAGTCAGATCTGAGGCAGTGCCTGTTTGTCAGACAGTCAGCAACGTGGAAGCGCAGTGCTGTCTCACGGTCATTACTGAGGCAGCGCCACACGATTACAGGATCAGTCCTGAGGGAGTGCCACGCGAATAGAGGATAAAATCTGGGTTCTTGCAGCACTGAGAGGGTTGGAGTGAGATAGAACCTCAGTGTCGGCAGTGTACTGAAGTTCTGAGGAAGGATCACCGGAACCAAAACGTTGACTCTGTTTTCTCCTTCACAGATGTTGCCAGACCTGCTGAGCTTTTCCAGCAAACCTGACTGCCCTGGTCGACCAATTGTCGAAGCCTGCTCCTGCCCCACCGAACTTATCTCCACCTATCTCGACTCCATTTTCTCCCCCTTGGTCAAGGAACTCCCTTCTTACGTCCGTGACACCACCCACGCCCTCAACCTCCTCCAGAGCTTCCAATTCCCCGGTTCCCAACACCTCACCTTTACCATAGATGTCCAGTCCCTGTACACCTGCATTCCCCATACAGATGGCCGAAAGGCCCTCCGCTTCTTCCTGTCCCGCAGGCCCGACCAGTCCCCCTCCACTGACACCCTCATCCGCTTCGCCAAACTCGTCCTCACCCTCAACAACTTCTCTTTCAATTCCTGCCACTTCCTACAGACAAAGGGGGTGGCCATGGGTACCAGAATGGGCCCAAGCTATGCCTGCCTCTTTGTAAGTTACATGGAACAATTCCTCTTCCGGAGCTACACTGGCCCTAAACCCCACCTCTTCCTCCATTGTATTGATGACGGTATCGGAGCCGCCTCGTGCTCCCACGAGGAGCTCGAACAGTTCATCCACTTCACGAACACCTTCCACAACAACCTTAAGTTCACCTGGATCATCTCTAATACCTCTCCTTCCTGGACCTCTCTGTTTCCATTTCTGGCAACCACCCAGACACTGATATCCATTTCAAGCCCGCGGACTCCCACAGCTACCTAGAATGCAGCTCCTCCCACCCACCTTCCTGCAAAAATGCCATCCCCTATTCCCAATTCCTTCACCTCCACCGCATCTGCTCTCAGGATGAGGCATTCCACTCCCGTACATCTCAGATGTCCTCGTTTTTCAAGGACTGCAACTTCCCCTACTCAGTGGTCGAGAACGCCCTCGACCGTGTCTCCCGCATTTCCCGCAACTCATCCCTCAAAACCCTTCCCCGCAATAACAACCAAATCAGAATCCCCCTCGTCCTCATGCACCAGCCCACCAACCTCCTGATCCAACGCATCATCCTCCAACACTTCCGTCATCTGCAATCCGACCCTGCCACGAAGACAGTTTTCCCTCCCTACCCTTATCTGCTTTCCGGAGGGACCACTCTGTCCGTGACTCCCTTGTCCGCTCCACATTCCCCTCCAGCCCCGCCACACCCGGTACTTTTCCCTGCAACCGCAGGAAGTGCTACCCCTGCCCATACACCTCGCCCCTGAACCCCATCCCAGGCCCCAAGAAGACTTTCTACATCAAGCAGATGTTCACCTGCACATCTGCTTATGTGGTATACTGCATCTGCAGTTCCCGTTGTGGCCGCCTCTGCATCGGAGAAACCAAGCGGAGGCTTGGGGACCGCTTTGCAGAACACCTACGCTCGGTTTGCACGAAACAACTGCACCTCCCAGTCGCGAACCATTTCAACTCCCCCTCCCATTCCTCAGACGAAATGTCCATCCTGGGCCTCCTGCAGTGCCACAACGATGCCACCCGAAGTTTGCTGGAACAGCAACTCATATTCCGCTTGGGAACCCTGCAGCCCAATGGTATCAATGTGGATTTCACAAGCTTCAAAATCTCCCCTCCCCCTACCGCATCCCAAAACCAGCCCAGCTCGTCCCCGCTTCCCTAACCTGTCCTTCCTCCCAACTATCCCCTCCTCCCACCTCAAGCGCCACTCCTATTTCCTACCTACTGACCTCATCCCGCCCCTTTGACCTGTCCGTCCTCCCTGGACTGACCTATCTCCTCCCTAACTCCACACCTCCACTCACCTTTACTGTCTCCATTCCCGCCACTTTGACCTGTCTGTCTCCTCTCCACCTATCTTCTCCTCTATCCATTTTCTATCCGCCTCCCAGTCTCTCCCTATTTATTTCAGAACCTCCTTCCCCTCCCCCATTTCTGAAGAAGGATCTCGGCCCGAAACGTCAACCTTCCTGCTCCACTGCTGCTTGGCCTGCGGTGTTCATCCAGCTCTACACGTTGCTATCTCAGATTCTCCAGCATCTGCATTTCCTACTATCTCTGCTAACGCAGAAAACTTGTTTGATGTCCTGCAAGCTATTCAAGTCCTGGGAGAAGGTTGCTGAGGGCTGATTAATATTATGCTTTTTCATAGCATCGGTTGACACGATGGTATTGTTCTGAATAGACTAGAAAATTAGCACATACTCAGGGATAGACTCTGATGTAGACACAGCTTTGGCAACTGTTAACAAAATAAGGCCGTGAGGATTAAAACTGTGAAAAGGCAGTAAATGGGGTGGAAGGAACATTTTAATTTAGTCTCCCTTTAATGGAGAAAAGTATGACAAGATCGCAGTTTTATGAATGAATGAAATGCGATAATAGTAAACATAGTACGCTCGTAAGTGGTCAATAAATTTATGAATGAATGAGAGCGCGAGAGTGGTAATATGGAGCGCTTGTGGGCGTATTGCTTTGGAGGACCTTTAGTACAACAGTAAAGAGGCTTGCACTCGTAATTATTTACCAAAATTCACTGGACTGTGGGGTGGTTCCCGCAGATTGGAAAACAGCCAATGTGAAGCCACTGTTTTAAAAAGGAAGTAGACAAAAAGCAGGTAACTATAGGCAGTTATCTTAACTTCAGTTGTGGGGATAATGTCTGAATCCATCATTAAGGAAGATAATAGCAAGACAACTGGATATAAATTGTCCCATTGGGAACACCCAGCATGGGTTCATGAAGGGTACGTCATGTTTACCTAACTTGGTGGAATTCTTTGAGGACATTACTTGCATGGTGGACAATGGGGAACATGTGGATGTCGTGCATCTGGATTTCCAGATGGCATTTGACAAGGTGCCACACCAACGGCTGCGACATAAGATAAAATTGCACGATATTACAGATAATGTATTGGCATGGATAGAAGATGATTGACGAGTAGAAAATAAAGAGGAGGGGGAAATGGGTGTTTTTCTGGTTGGCGGTCAGTGGCTAGTGGTGTGCCTCAGGGATCAGTATTGGGACTGCAATTTTTACAATTTACATAGATGATTTGGATTTGAGGACGAAGTGTGTGTGTCAAAATTTGCAGATGACACTGAGATGAGCGGTAGAGCAAAGTGTGCAGAAGACACTGAAAGTCTGCAGAGGGATATATCGTCGAAGTGAGTTGGCAATGGTCTGGCAGATGGAGTACAATGTCGATAAATGTGAGGTCATCCATTTTGGCAGGAATAACAAAAAAAAGGACTGTGGTTTAAATGGTAAAAAATTGCAACATGCTGCTGTGCCGACGGACTTGTGTGTCCTTGTTCATGAATCGCTAAAAGTAGTATTGCAGGTGCAGCAGGTAATTAAAAAGGCAAATAGAATTTTGTCTGTCATTGCCAGAGGGATAGAGTTTAAAAACAGTGGGGTAATGCTGCACCTGTATAGGGTCCTGGTGAGGTCGCACCTGGAGTACAGTGTGCAGTTTTGGTCTCCTTACTTAAGAAGGGATATACTAGCACTGGACGGGGTGCAGATGAGATTCACTCGGTTGATTCTCGAATATGAGGTGAGACTGAGTAGGCTGGGATTAAACTCATTGGAATTCACAAGAATGAGGAGAGATCTTATGGAAACATACAAGATTATGAAGGGAATAGATAAGGTGGAGGCAGGGAGGTTGTTTCCACTAGCAGGTGAAACTCGGACGAGCGGGCAGAGCCTCAAAATAAAGGAATCAGATGCAGGACTGAGGACAGGAGGAACTTCTTCACCCAAAGGGTTGGGTATCTGTGGAATTCCCTGCCCAGTGAAGCGGTTGAAGCTACCTCGCTGAATGTTTTTAAGGCAAGGCTAGATGAACAGGAAAGGAATTAACGTTTATGGTGAGCGGGCGGGTAAGCGGAACTGAGTCTCAAAAAGATCAGCCATGATCTTATTGAATAGCGGGGCAGGCTCGAGGGGCCCAAGGGTCTACTCTTGCTCTTAGTTCTGATGTTCTTATGTTATAATGTTATTGTGCCTCATAAAAACCAGAGAAAAGGATATTTTAAGGCGATTGACACTGCATGACTAAAGACGCGCCAGCCAGAGGTTCTGAGGAAGGATCACCTGACCCGAAATGTTAACTCAGTTTTTTCCCTCACAGATGCTGCCAGACTTGTTGAGCTTTTCCTGCAACTTTGCATTTTTTCCTGATTTGCAGCATCCGCAGTTCTTCCGGTTTTTACGATGTGTTTTGGTGTTTATTTACAGGGGGCTCTTTATTTATAGCTAGCTGTGTCTTTGAGAGTTTATTTGTAAGAGGCCCTGTTTTATGGATAATTTACAGGTCGGTTTTGTGCTGGGGTGTATTGACAGGTGCTCTGTGTTTTCGCGTTTATTTCGAGGGACCCCAGTGTTTTTGCATTCTGCTTCCTCGGGCATCTGTTTTAGAGTTCATTTAAAAGGGTCTGTGTATTTGAGGGTATAATTACAGGGGGTCCTGTTTTACGGATTATTTGAATTAAGCTCCTTGTTTTACTGGTTATTGAAAGGGTTCTCTGTCAGAGGGATTGTTTACAGGCGTCTCTGAGGGTTTATTTACTGGAAGCACAGTTTTAGGGAGGATTTGCAGGGTGTACTGTGTTTCAGGGTTTATTTACAAGGAGCTCTATATTTGACATGTAATTTACATGGGGCTTTGTCTTTTATTGTTTCTTACTGGGGGCTCTGTTTTACATTTTAATTCCTGAGGAACCTTTCTTCGGTCATATGTAAAGGGGTCTCTGCGCTTGAGAGTGTAGTTCCAGGTCGCTCTGTTTTTATCATTTGTTTAAATGAGGCTCTGCGTCTGAGATTATTTACAGAAAGCTTTGTGTTTCAGGCTTCATTGTATATAAACCCTGAAACACAGACATCCCTGTCATTGAAGCTCTGTGTTTTAGGGTTTATTGATAGGGAGTTATGTGCCGCGGTGCTCTGTGGTTTACATTTTACTTCGTGAGGGAACTTTCTTCGTGTTTATTTAAAGGGTCTCTGTGCTTGATAGTGTATTTACAGGGGCCTTTTTTTACCGTTTGTTTCAATGAGGCTCTGCGTCGGAGATTATTTCCAGGAAGCATTGTGTTTCAGGGTTAATTTACAGGGACGTGTGTGTTTTTGGGTGTACATACACGATGCTGTGTGTTTTTGGAATTGTTTATAGTGAGCTCCGTGTTTTAAAGGTTATTGAAAGGGGTCTCTGTTTTAGGGTTTGTTTGCAGGAGGCTGTTTCTTTATAGGGAGCTTTGTCTTTTTAGGGTTATTTGTAAGGGGCCCTGTCTTACGGATAATTTACAGGTGGGATAAGTGTTGGGGTGTAATTAAAGGTGCTCAGTGTTTTCGGATTTATTTAGACGTAGCCCTGTGTTTTACCTTATACTTCCTGGACAATGTGTGTTGGAGTTTATTTAAAGGCGTCTGTGTATTTGAGCGTATAATTACAGGGGGCTCTGTTGTTGAAGTTTGTTTAAATAGGACTCTGTGTTTATGGGTTATTTACAGTGAGGTCCGCGTTTTCCGGTTGCTGAAAGGGGTCTCTGTGTTTGAGGGCTTCTGTGCAGTCGGCTCCGTGTTTGAGGGCCAGGAGTACGGCTGAAGCTGGGTTCGGTTTGGGCCTGAGGCTATGGTTAGCGTAGGATGAGTCTAGCGTTAGGGCTGATGGTTATGGTTTGGATTAGGCTTTGGGCTGAAGTTAGGCTTCGGGCTTACGCAAGGGTTAGCGTTAGGGCTGAATCGAGGGTTAAGGTTAGGGATACTTCTGAGAGTAGGGAGAATGAAAGCAGCTTCGCACACCCAGAGCCGGAGGGAGAGCAACTGCGTATTCTACAGGAGACTCGGGATGTATTGTAAACTTAACAGCTCAAATAGTATTACAGATTCATATGATCCCATTACCAGGAGGCACTGCCACAGAACTGACCCGCTAACAATGAGGAATTTGCCTGGTCCAGGGAAGTTTTGAAGCACTGTCAGAGGAACAGAACTGCTGGAGAGCATTATAATCAGAGAGTCAGTACTGAGGCAGCGCCTCATTGTCAGAGGGTCAGAACTAAGGAAGTGCCTCACATTTATAGGGTCTGTAATGAGGTAATGCAGCAGTACCAGAGGGTCAGAACTGTTGGGGTGCATTATTGTGAGACGCTCAATACCTAGATAGTGTCTTATTCTCAAGGGGTTAGACTTGTGGGAGTGCCAAAAGACTGCAGCGCTGTGACAATGTCAGACTGAGGCACTCCCTCACTGTCAGATAGTCAGTACTGTCAGAGCTTCAGTACTGAAGCAGTGCCACATTGTCAAATGGTCCGCACTGAGGGATTGCAGCAGTGTCAGTGGGTCAGAACTGTGGGAGTGTGTCAGTCATAGGTTCAAGACTGAGGCTGAGCCTTATTCTAAATTCTTATTGGGGGAGTGATACAGAACTAAATTACATAATTTTTTAAAAATGAGGCGTCGGCTGAATGTGATCCTCTGACAACTGTTCACTCCTTCAGTACTGACATTACAACATCGAGGGACAGCCTCAAACGGACCCTCTGACAATGAGGCATTCTCTCCGGCCAACAATCTTTAATTGTAAACTAATCTGTAATATTTTTGACCTGTTAATTTACAATACATCCCGAGTCTTCTGTAGAATACGCAGTTGCTCTCCCTCTGGTTCTGTCTCTGGGTATGCGTAGCTACTTTCTTTCTCCCTGCCCCAAAAAAAAACCCTACCCCAAACCTGAACCCGAGATTCAGCCCTAACGCTAACCCTTGCGTAAGATCTGAGCCTAACCTCAGGCCAAACCCTAATCCTAACCTTCGCCTCAGGCCTAACACAAACCATAACCCTCAGCTCCAGTGCTGACCCGAACCTCACCTCTAACGCTAGCCTCAGGCCTTCACAAAAGCCCTCAAAAACCGAGCCCCCTACAAATATACCCTCCGAAACCCATTTCAATAACCCGTAAAACGCGGAGCTCACAGTAAATAACCCCTAAAACACAGAGCCCCATTTAAACTAATATTAAAAACAAAGCCCCCTGTGATTATACCCTGAGAGACACGGACCCCTTTAAACACACATCACCCAGGAAGTAGAAGGTAAAACAAAGGGCTCCGTCTAAATAAATCCGAAAACACTGAGCACCTGTAATGACACCCCACACTCAGCCCACCTGTAAATTATCCGTAAGACAGGGCCCCTTCCAAATTAACTTTGAAAAGATAGACTTACCGATAAATAGCAGTCCCCGATAAATAAACCCGAAGACAGAGACGCCTTTCAGTAACCTGTAAAATATGGATCACCGTGAATAATCCCTAAAACACAGAGCATCGTGTACAGATACCCTAAAACACAGACATCCCTGTAAATGAACTCTGAAACACACAGCCTCCTGTGTATATTCTCCGTCGCAGAGTCTCATTTGAAAATATACTAAAAACAGAGCCCCCTGTAAATACACCCTTAAAAACAGAGACACCTTTATATATAATCGAAGAAAGGTCCCTCAGGAAATAAAATGTGAAAGACAGTGAGAAAACATAAAAGAACGAGTCCCCTCTAAGTAAAATGTAAAATATAGAGCTCCCAGTACATAAACCCTGAAACAGTGCCCCCTGCAAATCCTCCCTAAAACTAAGACTCCTGCAATTAAACTCTCAGAGGCGACCCTAAAACACAGAGCCTCCAATTAATAAAGCCTAAAACAGAAGCCCACTGTAAATCAACACGAAATCAGACAGCCCCACTACAGCACGGCGAATTGCTCGGATGGAGATAGTACAGCATAGTCTGAGGCAATGCCTCTTTGAAAAAGAGTCAGTAATGGGGAGATGTAGTGTCAGAAGATGGTCATTGTTGAGGTAGCGCCTCATTGTACTCGGGTCAGGACTGAGGGAGCGCCTCATTGTACTTGGGTAAGGAATGAGGGAGCGCCACATTGTCAGCGGGTCAGGACTGAGGGAGCGCTTAATTGTCAGCGGGTCAGAACTGAGGGAGCGCCTCATTACCAGCGGGTCCGCACTGGGGGGGCGCCTCATTGTCAGTGGGTCAGGACTGAGGGAGCGCCTCATTGTCACTGTTTTGGGACTGAGGGAGCGCCTCATTTTACTAGGGTCAGGACTGAGGGAGCACCTCATTGTCAGCGGGTCCGGACTTGGGGGGCGCCTCATTGTCAGTGGGTCAGGACTGAGGGAGCGCCGCATTGTCAGCGGGTCAGGACTGAGGGAGCGCCTCATTGTCAGCGGGTCAGGACTGAGGTATTTGAAGTAGGCCAATCATGGGCTTTTGTCCTTTTATTTGTTTAATTACTTAATGACAGCAGGAAGTTTATTAGCCTGATTACCGTGGCTGGCTCTTGAGATTTCACCATTGCCGGTTTACTCATTCTTTCATTCAATTTCACTGAAGCGCTATTTTGAGAGTAGCATTCTTAAAGGGAATGCGGACTCTATTCAATATGCATCTAACAGAGACGTGGTAACGCCAAAAACTTGTTTGATGTCCCGCAAGATATTCAAGTCCTGGGAGACTTTTGTTGAGGGCTGATTAACATTATTATTTTTCATAGTTTCGGGTGACACGATGGATGGGATCGTATTGTTCTGAATAGATTCGGAAATTAACACATACTCAGGAATTGACACTGATGTAGCCTAAAGTTTGGACACTGTTAGCAACAAGGGTCCAAACTGTGAAAGGGCAGTAATGGGGTGCAAGGAACATTTTAATTTCGTCTCCCTGTATTGGTGAAAAGTACGGTAAGATGGCAGTTTTATGAATGAATGAATGAAATGCGGTAATAGTAAACAAAGTACGCTAATGAGTGGTCAGTAAAGTTATGAATGAATGAGAGCGCGAGAATGGTCATATGGAGTGCCTGTGGGTGCATTGGTAAAGAGAATCTTGATTACAACAGTAAAGAGGCTTATGATATAGGGTCACACAAAAACCACAGAAAAAGATATTTTACGGCGATTGACTCTGTATTACTAAAGACACGCCAGCCAGACTCCGGAAGCCTTGTTAAGTGCTAACCGCTATGAGTAAACAGGGCAGACCACACGATATTCAGGGGCAAAGGTTATAAGATAAGCAAGTGACCACATGAGCGAACGGCTACCGCGTGTTTGAATCCGACTGGTAAATATGTGATACACAACCATTTGATCTAACTGACTGCCCAGTCAATTGAAAACCGAAGGAACTGCAGATGCTGTAAATCAGGAACAAAAACAAAGTTGCTGGAAAAGCTCAGCAGATCTGGCAGCATTTGTGAAGGCAAAAACAGTTAACGTTTAGGTTTTGTGTTCTGTGTTTTGGATTATTTACAGGGGCCTCTGTTTTAGGGTTTCTTTACAGAGGTCTCTGTGTTTTATTGAATCAGTGATAGTAGGAACCGCAGATGCCGGAGAATCCAAGACAACAAGGTACAGAGCTGGATGAACATAGAAGGCCAAGCAGCATCATAGGAGCAAAAAGGCTGACGTTTCGGGCCCAGACCCTTCATTACAAATCGGGGAGGGGTAGGGGGTTCTGAAATAAATAGGGAGAGACGAGGAGTGGGATAGAAGATGGATAGAGGAGAAGATAGGTGGACAGGAAACAGGCAGGTCGAAGAGGCGGGGATGGAGCCAGTAAAGGTGAGTGTAGGTGGGGAGTTACGGAGGGAATACGTCAGTCCAGGTGGGATGGACAGGTAAAGGGGTCGGGATGAGGTTAGTAAGGAGGAGATGGGGGTGCGGCTTGAGGTGGGAGGAGGGGATAGGTGGGAGGAAGAACAGGTTAGGGAGGCGAGGACGAGCTGGCCTGGTTTTGGGAGGCGGTAAGGGTAGGGGAGGTTTTGAGGCTTGCGAAATCCACATTGATACCATTGGGCTGCAGGGTTCCCAAACGGAATATGAGTTGCTGTTCGTGCAACCTTCGGGTGGCATCGTTGTGGCACTGCAGGAGGCCCAGGATGGACATGTCGTCTGAGGAATGGGAGGGGGAGTTCAAATGGTTCGCGATTGGGAGGCGCAGTTGTTTAGTGCGACCCGAGCGTAGGTGTTCTACAAAGCGGTCCCCAAGCCTCCGCTTGGTTTCCCCAATGGAGAGGAGGCCACAACGGGTACAGCGGATGCAGTATACCACGTTGGCAGATGTGCAGGTGAACATCTGCTTGATGTGGAAAGTCTTTAAGGGACCTGGGATAAGGATGAGGGAGGGGGTATGGGGGCAGGTGTAGCACTTCCTGTCATTGCCGGAAAAGTGCCGGGTGAAGTAGGGCTGGAGGGGAGTGTGGAGCGGACAAGGGAGTCACAGAGAGAGTGGTCCCTCCAGAAAACAGATAAGGGTGGGGAGGGAAAGATGCCTTTGGTGGTGGGGTCGGATTGCAGATGACGAAAGTTTCGGAGAATCTGCCAGACCTGCTGAGCTTTTCCAGCAACAATGTTTTTGTCCCTGATTTTGCTGCATCCGCAGTTCCTTTATTTTTAACTGTGTTTTAGTGTATATATACAGGGGGCTCTGTATTTCAGGGTTTTACACTGGGGCTTCAGTGTTTTAGGGTTTATTAACGAGTGGCTGATGAAGTTGTTTTGACGAACGTGCTTATTTCAGCGAGATTAGCATATCAGAAGACTAAAATCTCACCTTTACCAGATGACCTAACTTTTGACACTGGTTAAATTAAAATGCTTATTTCAGCGAGTTAAGCACCTCAGAAGCCAAAAATCTGAACTTCACCAAATGACACAACTTTTTTTATATTCGTTTGACTAACGTGCTTATTTCAGCGATCATTAAGCATATAAGAAGACCAAAATCTCAACTTCAAGAAGACATTCAACATTTTATGCTGTTTTGACAACATGCTTAAATCTGAACTTCACTGAATGACTCAAATTTTGATGTTGGATTGACTAACCGGTTCCTAAAGTGAAATAAGCACTTCAGAAGTGAAGAATCTCGACTTCACCAAATTACACAACTCATGATGTTATTTTGAGTAACATGCACACTTGAGTGAGATAAGCAATTCAGAAGGCCAAAATAAGAACTTCAAAAAATGACTGAAGTTTTTATGTTGGTTAGACTAACATACTTACTTGAGTGAGATAAACACTTCAGGAGTCAAAAATCTCAACTTCACCAAATGACTGAACTTTCGATGCGGGTTGGATTAAAATGCTTCTTTCAGCGAGTTCAGCACTTCAGAAGTCCAAAATCTGAACTTCACAAAATGACTCATGTTTCGATATTTGTTTGACTAACATGCTTATTTGAGTGCGATAAGCACTTCAGAATTCATAAATCTCAACTTCATCAAATGACTTACTTATTGATGCTGCTTTGACGAACACGCTTATTTCACTCAGATAATTACATCGGAAGACTTATGTCTCAACTTCACCAAATGAGTTAGTTTTTGATATTGGTTTGAATGACATGTTGAGTTCTTTGAGATAAGCTAGTCAGAAGGTCCAAATCTCAGCTTCACCAAATGACTCAAATTTTGACGTTGTTTTGACTAAAGTGCTTATTTCAGTTAGATAAGCATATCAGAAACCAAAATCGCAACATCACCAAAACACTCAACTTTCGATGTTTGTATGACTAAAATGCTTATTTCAGTGAGATAAGCCCTTCAGAAATCAAAAATCTCAACTTCACCAAATGAGTTATTTTTTTATGCTGTTTTGACTAACATGCTTGTTACACTCAGACAAGCAGTTTAGAAAACCAAAATCTGAACTTCAACAAATGACTCAAGTTTTGATGTTGTTGAGACTAACATGCTTATTTGAGTGAGATAAACACTTGAGAAGTCAAAGATCTCAACTTCACCAAATGACTTAATTTTTAATGCAGTTTTGACTGACATGCTTATTTAACTCAGATAAACATTTCAGAAGACCAATATCTCACTTCAGCAAAAATGTTAGTTTTTGATGTTTGTTTGAGTAACATGCTTATTTGTGTGAGATAAGCATTTCCGAAGATCAAAATCTCAACTTCACAAAATGACTCAAATTTTGATGTTGTTTTGACGAACGTGCTTATTTCAGCGAGATAAGCATATCAGAAGACTAATATTTAACTTTCACCAGATGACCTAACTTTTGATGCTGGTTCAATTAAAATGCATATTTCAGCGAGTCAAGCACCTCAGAAGCCAAAAATCTGAACTGTAGCAAATGAGTCAATTTTTGATGCTGGTTTGACGAACATGCTCATTTCAGCGAGTTAAGCACTTCAGAAGATCAATATCTCACCTTCATCAAATGCCAAAACTTTTGATATTGTTTTGACTAACGAGATTATTTCAGCGAGATAGACATAGCAGAAGACCAAAATCTCAATTTCAATAAGACAATCAACATTTTTTATTCTGTTTTGTCTGACATGTTTATTTCGGTGGGAAAAGCACTTCAGAAGACCAAAATCTGAACTTCACTAAATGACTCAAATTTGGATGTTGGATTGACTAACAAGCTTCCTCCAGTGAAATAAACACTTCAGAACTGAACAATCTCGATTTCACCAAATGACTCAACTTATGATGTTGTTTTGAGTAACATGCATATTTGAGTGAGATAAGCACTTCAGAAGACCAAAATCTGACCTTCACCAGATGACTTAATTTTTTATGCTGTTTTGACTAACATGCTTCTTTCACTCAGATAAGCACATCAGAAGGCAAAAATCTGAACTTCAACAAATGACTCAAGTTTTGATGTTGGTTCGACTAACATGCTTATTTGAGTGAGATAAGCACTTCAGAAGTCAGTCAAACACCTCAACTTCACCAAATGACTTAATTTTTAATGCTGTTTTTACTAACATGCTTATTTCAGCGATTGAAGCACTTCAGAAGGCTAGGATCTCAACTTCACCAAATGACTCAACTTTTCATGTTGTTTTGACGAACGTGCTTATTTCAGCGAGATAAGCATATCAGAATAATAAAATCTCAACTTCACCAGATGATCTAACTTTTGATGATGTTAAAATTAAACTGCGTATTTCAGCGATTTAAGCACTTCAGAAGCCAAAAATCTGAACTTCACCAAATGACTTGATTTTTGATTCTGGTGAGACGAAAATGCTTATTTCCGCTAGGTAAGCACTTCAGACGTTAAAATCTGAACTTCATTCAATGACCCAATTTTTTATGTTCGTTGGACTAACATGTTTATTTCAGCGAGTTAAGCACTTCAGAAGATCAAAATCTCAACTTCATCAAATTAGTCAACTTTTGTTGTTGTTTTGACTAACGTGCTTATTTCAGCGAGATAAGCATATCAGTCGACCAAAATCGCCATTTCACCAAGACACTCAACTTTTGATGCTGATCTGACTCAAATGCTTATTTCACTCAGATAAGCACTTCAGAAGACCAAAATCTGAACTTCACCAAATGACTCAAGTTTTGATGTTGGTTTGACTAATAAGATTATTTGAGTGAGATGAGCACTTCAGAAGTCAAAAATCTCAACTTCACCAAATGACCTAACTTTGGATCTGGTTGGAGTAAAATGCTTATTTCCAAATGAATCAACTTTTGATGTTTTTCTGACTAACATGCTTATTTCAGCAAGGTAAGCACTACAGAAGGCTAAAATCTCGACTTCACCAAATGACTGAACTTTTGATGCTGGTTGGATTAAAATGCTTCTTTCAGCGAGTGAACCACTTGAGAAGTCCAAACTCTGAACTTAAAAAATGAATCAAGTTTATATGTTTGCTTGACTAACATGCTTGTTTGTTTGATAGAAGCATTTCAGAAGTCAATAATCTCAACTTCACCAAATGACTCATTTTTTTGATGTTGTTTTGAATAACGTGCTTATTTCAGCGAGATAAGCACACCAGAAGACTGAAATCTCAACTTCATCAAAGGGCATAACTTTTGATGCTGGTTTGACGAAAATGCTTATTTCAGTGAGATGAGCACTACAGAGGTCAAAAATCTCAACTTCATCAAATGACTTGATTTTTGATGCTGGTCAGACTAAAATGCTTACTTCAGTGAGGTAAGCACTTGAGAAGACTAAAATGTGAACTTCACCAAATGAGTCAATTTTTAATGTTGTTTTGACTAACATGCTTATCTGAGTGTATTAAGCACTTCAGAAGGCAAAAGTCTCAACTTCACCAAATGTCATAATTTTTGATGCTCGGAGGATAAAAATTCTGATTTCAATGAGATAAGCACTTCAGAAGATAAAAATCTGAACAACACCAAATGACTCAATTTTTTTGTGTTAGATTGACTAACATACGCATTTCAACGAGTTAAGCACTTCAGAAGATCAAACTCTCAACTTCACCAAATGCCACAACTTTTGATATTGTTTTGACAAACGTGCTTATTTCAGCGATATAGGCATAGCAGAAGACGAAAACCTCAACTTCAACAAGACACTGAACTTTTGATGCTGTTTTGACAAACATGCTTATTACAGTTTGAAAAGAACTTCAGAACACCAAAACCTGACCTTCACCAAATGACACGAGTTTTGATGAAGGTTTGACGATCATGCTTATTTGAGTGAGATAAGCATTTCAGAAGTAAATAATCTCAACTTCACCAAATTACTGAACTTCTGATGTTGTTTTGAATAACATGGTTATTTCAGCGAGTTGAGCAGTTCAGAAGGCAAAAATCTCAACTTCACCCAATGTCACAACTTTTGATGTTGTTTTGACTAACGTGCTTATTTCAGCGAGATAAGCATAACAGAAGACCAAAATCTCAACTTCAACAAGACAGTCAACTTTTTGTGCTGTTTTGACAACATGCTTATTTCAGTGAGATAAGCATTTCAGAAGACCAAAATCTGAACTTCACTAAATGTCTCAATTTTGATGTTGGATTGACTAACAGGTTTCCTCCAGTGAAATAAACACTGCAGAAGTGAAGAATCTCGACTTCACCAAACGAATCAACTTTTGATGT
>NC_063375.1:9501064-9503263 GCF_021869965.1 Rhincodon typus
TCAGATAAGGACTTCAGAAGTCAAAAATCTCAACTTCACCAAATGACACAACTTTTGATGCTCGTTGGTTTAAAATGCTTATTTCAGCGAGTTAAGCTCTTCAGAACATCAAAACCTGACCTTCACCAAATGACTCCAGTTTTGATGAACGTTTGACTAACATGCTTATTTGAGTGAGATAAGCATTTCAGAAGTCAATAATCTCAACTTCACCAAATGACTGAACTTTTGATGTTGTTTTGAATAACATGTTTATTTCAGCGAGATATGCATATCAGAAGACTAAAATCTCAACTTCACCAAAGGATGTAACTTTTGATGCTGATTTGACTAAAATGCTTATTTCAGTGAGATGAGCACTTCAGAAGTCAAAAATCTCATCTTCACCAAATGACATCAATGTTGATGCTGTTTGGACGAACATGCTTATTTGAGTCAGATAAGCACTTCAGAATTCAAAAATCTCAACTTCACCAAATGACTTAATTCTTGATCCTGATTTGAATAACGTGCTTATTTCAGCGAGATAAGCATATCGGAAGGATAAAATCTCAAATTCACCAAATGACCTAACTTTTGATGCTGTTTGGATTAAAATTCTTATTTCATCGAGATAAGCACTTCAGAAGATCAAAGTCTCAACTTCAACAAATGACTTCATTTTTTATGCTGTTTTGACTGACATGCTTATTTCAGAGGGATAAGCACTTCATAAGTCATAAATCTCATCTTCACCAAACGACATCAATGTTGATGCGGTTTTGACTAACATGCTTATTTGAGTCAGGCAAGTTCTTCAGAAGTCAAAAATCTCAACTTCACCAAAGGACCGAAGCTTGGACGCTGGTTGGACGAAAATGCTTATTTCAGTGAGAAAAGCACTTCAGAAGATCAAAATCTCAATTTCACCAAATGATACAACTTTTGGTTTTGTTTTGGCAAGCGTGCTTATTTCAGCGAGATAAGCACAGCAAAAGACCAAAATCTCAACTTCAAAAAGACTCTCAACTGTTTAAGCTGTTTTGACAACATGCTTATTTGAGTGAAATAAGCACTTCAGAAGACCAAAATCTTAACATTCACCAAATGACTCAAATTTTGATGTTGGATTGACTAACTGGCTTCCTGATGTGAAATAAGAACTTTAGAAGTGAATAATCTCGAATTCACCCAATTACTCAACTTTAGATGTTGGTTAGACGAACATGCTTACTTGAGTGAGATAAGCACTTCAGAAGTCAAAAATCTCAACTCCTCCAAATGACTTAATTTTTAATTCTGTTTTGACAAACAAACTTGTTTCAGTAAGTTAAGCACTTCAGAAAACCAAAATCTGAACTTCACCAAATGATTCAAGTTTTGATGTTGGTTTGAATAGAATGCTCATTTCTGCGATTAAAGCACTTCAGAAGTCAAAAATCTCAACTTAAACAAACGACTTAATTTTTGATGTCTTTTTTTTTGACGAACATGCTTATTTCACTCAGATAAGCACATCAGAAGACCAATATCAGATCTTCACCAAATGAGTTAGTTTTTGATGCTGGTTTGAATGACATGCTTATTTCATTGAGATAAGCACTACAGAAGATCAAAATCTCAACTTCACCAAATTACTCAACTTCTGATGTTGTTTTGACTAACGTGCTTATTTCAGCGAATTAAGCACTTCAGAAGGCTAAAATCTCAACTTCACCAAATGAATCAACTTTTAATGCTGCTTGGATTAATATGCTTATTTCAGCGAGTTAAGCACTTCAAAAGACCAAAATCTGAACTTCACAAATTGAATCAAGTTTTGATATTTGTTTAACTAACACGCTAATTTGAGTGAGATAAGCACTTCAGAAGGCAAAAATCTCAACTTCACCAAATGACTTAATTTTTGATGCTGTTTTGACTAATCAGCTTATTTCAGCGAGATAAGCGTATCAGAAGACTAAAATGTCAGACTCACCAAATGACCTAACTTTTGATGCTGCTTTGACAAAAATGCTTATTTCAGTGAGATAAGTACCTCAGAAGTCAAAAATGTCAACTTCACCAAATGGCTCAATGTTTGATGTTGTTTTGACTAACATGCTTATTTCAGCGAGTTGAGCACTTCAGAAGGCAAAAAACTCAACTTCACAAAATGACTTAATTCTTTATCTTGTTTTGACTAACGTGCTTATTTCAGCGAGATAAGCATATCAGAAG
>NC_063375.1:9503763-9504175 GCF_021869965.1 Rhincodon typus
ATATCCACTCCCTCTACCACCGACAGTCAGTAGCAGCAGTGCATGCTTTCTACAAGATGCACTGCAGAAATTCACCCAAGATCCTCAGATAAACCCACGACCACTTCCGTCTGGAAGAACAAGGGTAGCACATTAGAAATGCCACCTTCAAGTTCCCCTCAAAGCCATTCACCATCATGACTTGGAAATACATTGAATGCAACTGTGAAAGAAGACAGTCATCCACCAAGAGGGAGAAAGAGAGAGAGAAAATCTGAGAAATTACAAATGCTGTCGACAAACTAAATTTGTAATCTTCAAATATCCTAATTAATCGCACGAAAGCAGAGAGGGGCAACCATTACATAATCAAAGATTCGTGGATGAGGTGAATTGGCCACGCTAAATTGCCCATTGTGTCCAGGGATGATTA
>NC_063375.1:9504275-9514332 GCF_021869965.1 Rhincodon typus
AGCCAATAAAGCTGGACCAGCCAGCTATCTTTAGATCTCCCAAATGACTTTTTAAAACCCTGAAGTCGTCACCCATGGGGTCATTCCAGTCAATCTTGTCTCCTTTGGTTCATAGATACATAGAAGAATAGGAGTAAGGACTTCGAGCCTGTTCCACGTTTCAACATGATCATGACTGATCATTGAACTCACACTGTTTCTACCCACTGTCTTTGTTCTCTTCAGTCCTAAGCAACATATCCAATTTCCCTTTGAAAATAGCAATGGTTTGACCTCAACAGTTCCCAGAGAGAATTCCACAGGCTGACCTCTGTCTGGGTGAAGACATTTCTCCTCATTTCCTAAATGATCTCCTTTTCCTCCTTGACTCTAAGCCCTATTTTTGGACTCCTAAGTCATTGAAGACATCCTTATTGCAGCTTCCTTGTCCAGTCCTCTTTAAATTTATAGGCTTCCATCAGATGCCCGTTCTTCTTTTGAACTCCCACGAATATAACACTAACTGATCCAGTCTCCCTTCATCTCTCAGTACCAGCATCCCAGAAATCAATCCAGTAAATCTTTCAATCACTATCACTATAACTAATCCATGAATCCCCTCAATAAGGCAGCCAACAAACCATCTGCCTTGTTCACCACCTGCAATAGGGTCAGGGTCATACTTGCTTTCAGCGACGGGTGCAAGGACACTAAGGTTTCAGTGCACCCCTCCCTTTCCCAATCTATCACCCTTCAGATAATACATGGCTTTTCAGTTTTTGCCCCGAAAGTCAATAACTTCACATTTATCCGAGAGATGATTCATTCGCTATGTACTTACCCACTGTTCAACTCAACTCAACCTGCCCTGAGAACCACCATATCATGGCCCCAACAAACAGGGTAACATACAGAGCCAAGACTGAGGAACAAGCCTCACGGAAGACTTCGTGCAAGGCTCAACAATCATGGTATACCCAGAAACAACCTTCCAACCTCAGGTGTGCACCAGGTTAAAAGTATAGAACTATGGATGAAGAAAGACCAGGTGTTCGGCAACTAATTAGTCACTAGGAAACATGTGACCACGAGCCCGTGTTCAAACCCCACGTGAGCAAAAGGGGGTGGGCGTGACAGTTTAACCAATCAGATGACAAGGTCTGTGCATGAGCCCCGCCTACGAACGACAGAGTCTCGCCCGTGAGGACCGGTGTGATGCCCATGACGTGCGGTTGCTCCAATCAGCGAAGTCAGGGGAAAGACTGAATTGAGAAGGAACTTCTTCACCCAGAGGGTTGTTAATCTATGGAATTCCTTGCCCAGATGCTACTTCAGTAAACGTTTTTAAAGATGAGGCAGATATTTTTGAAAAATAAAGGAATTATCGCATACGGTGAGAACGCGGGGAAGGGGATGTGAGTCCACAAAAAGTTCAGCCATGATCTTAGTGAATGGCAGAGCAGCTTCGAAGGGCTGGACGGCCTACTCCTGCTCCTAGTTCTTATGGTCTAAAGCCAGACCATGATCACGACCACGCCTACAACAAGGAAAGAGCACCAGCGGAGGTGAAGATAGGTGCGTGCCCCCGCAAGCGCGAAATCTCTTGTTTTCAAATTCTGAACCGTCACCGTCATCACCAACACCGTTCACCGCACCACCAGCCCTCGATAACGCGGCCCCTCCCTCGGCACCGACACCCCCGCCCCCAATCTGTGGAAAGAGGAAGTTACTGTTTTGAGTCCAATGAAACGTTTTGCAATTTAATGGATATGATCCTGTCGAAAGGGGATAGAGAAATACATGGAACAGAAGGGATTATTAGCGTAAATTAGAGAGTGAGGGGGTTTGCAGATCGAATTGTGCCAATGAATAAAAGGGGAAAGAGATTGGTAAAAGTTGTAGAGGAGAGACAAAGCATTGCTTCAGAGCAGGTGCTAATGGTAGAATGAAGATCTGACTGAAAAGGAAATAAAGCATGAAGACAGGATGCAATCACGAGGAGAAAGTATATCCAATCAGAGGACTGTGTTAATGGGTCTAAAGCTGTTGAACTCAGGACTGAATGGAGACCAATGTTTTGTCTCTTCTCAACAACCATTACCACTGCCTTTGTGTTCTGTGGAAGGATCACCCGACCTGGATATTTAACTCTGTTTTTATGCCTCCACAGATGCTGCCAGACCTGCTGAACATTTCCAACAGCTTCTGTTTTCGTAATGGTGTTCAGAATTCTCTATGTACTCAACTGGAGCTGACAGCACTACTTTATAAAGGTTTCGCATCACTTTCATGCTTTTTTACTCTTATCTTCTAGTACTGAAACCCAGAGTCCCACTGACAGTGCTTAATTATCTCAGTACTGACCCTCTGACAATGAGGCACTCCCTCAGCACTGATCCTCTGACAGTACTGGACTACTTCAGTACTGATCCTCTAATCATGTGGCATACCCTCAATTCTGACCCGCTTCGAATGAGGGACTGACTCAGTATTGACCCTCTGACAAAAAGGGACTGCCTCAGAACGGCCCTTCTGGCAGTGCTGCACTGCTTCAGTGCTGAACCCATAAACGTGTTGCATTCTCTCAATTCTGACCCTATTACATCGGGGCAGTGCCTCACACCAGATCCTCCGACAATGAGGAAATCCCTCAGAACAGACCCTCTGACAAAGAGGTACTGCCTCAGAACTGACCGGCTGACAATAAAGTACTCAGTCAGTACAGACCCTTTGATAATGAATCCCTCCCTCAATCCTGACCCTCTGACAGTGCTACAATACCTCAGTATTGACCATCTAAATTCCCTCAATTGTAATCCCTTTGCAATTAGGCAATGCCTTAGAACTGACCCGCTGACAATAAGGCATTCCCATCATTCTTACCTTCTGACAGTGCTGCATTACGTCAGTACTGACACTCTAACAGTTCTTCAATACCTCAATATTGAGCCCCTGACATTTGACACTCCCTCTATTCTGACTCCATCACATTGAGGCACTGCCTCTGAATGGATCCTCTAACAACGAGTCACTCCCTTAATGCTCACCCTCTAACAATGAGACACTGCCTCAGAACTGACCTCGTGATAATAAGGCACTCCCTCCATGCTGATCTACTAATTATGGGGCCCTTCCTCAGTAATGACCCTGTAAACATGATGAACTTGCTCAATTCCGACCCCCTTAAATGAGGCACAGGTTCAGCATGCAACTCTGACAATAATGCACTCCCACAGTTCTGACCCTCGGACACTGCTGCAATACCTCAGTACTGACTCTCTAATCGTGTGGCACTCCCCCAATTTTGACCATTGAATCAGTATCGATCGTCTGACTATAATACACTCCATGATTCTGACCGTCTGACAGTGCTTCAATACCTCAGAGATAACCCACTAATCATATGGCCCTCCTTCAATCCATCCCCATTACACTGAGGCACTGTCTCAGAACAGACTCTCTGACAATGAAACACTCCCTCAGTGTTGACCCTGTACAATCCTCAGAACAGACTGACCCCCTTACAAACAGGCACTGCCTCTGTACTGACCCGCTGACGATAAGGCCCTCCCTCAGTACCTACGTTCTGATAGTGCTGCAGTCCTCAGTATTGATCCTCTAAATTCTGATCCCATTACATTGAGGCACTGCCTCACAATCAACCCACTGACAGCATCGCATTCGGGAAATGAAGTGTAGACTGGCTGACCGCTTTGCAGAACAGCTACAGACACTCTGACAAAGAGACACTGCCTCAGACCTGACAATCTGACAACGCGGCCGTATTTCAGGGCTGACCCTCCAGTCGTGAGGTACTGCTTCAGAACTGACCCTCTGGTGGAGCTGAAGTACCTCAGTACTGACTCTTCAATCCTGAGGCACACCCTTATTTCTGACAATGATGCACTGCTTCAGAATTGACCTGCTTACAACTCCTTCAGTACTGACCCTCTGATGATGAGGCCCTCCATCAGAACTGATTTTCTCTCAATGGGTGACTCCTTCAAGACTGACTATCGAGAAATAACATGATAGCCCTGCAGAGGGAGTCATTGTCAAGCAAGCACTCCCTCAGTACTTGGCCTCTGACAGTTCTTCAATACCTCAGTACAGACCTTCTGACAATGATGTACTCCCTTAGTAGTGACACTCTGACTGCAATACCTTACTACTGACCTTCTAATCATGTCATCCTCCCTCAATTCTAAATCCATTACAGGGAGGCACTGCCTCAGAACTGACCCACTGACAATGAGGCAGTCCCTCAACTGATCCTCTGACAGTGCAACACTACCTCAGTACTGACTCTGTGTTGTGAGGCCCTTCCTTAATTCTGACCCACTTAAGATGAGGCACTACCTCAGTATTGACCTCTGACAAAGTGGCACTGCCTCACAATTGAACTAATGAAAATTGGGCACTCCTTCAGTGCGGACCCTCTGATAGAGTTTTGATATTAAGAGAGTACTGCACTGCGAACAGGACAATATGAAGGGGATGCCGCATTCTCGATGTCCAATATTCAGGGAGTGCTGTACTGTTGGTGGGTCAGTATTCAGAGAGTGCCACACTGCTTGTGGTCCGATAATAAGGGAGTACTGCACTGGCAGAGAGTTCGCACCGAGGGAATGCTGCACTCTCAAATGGTCAATATTAAAAGAGTACTTCACCCTCAGAGGTTTGATATTAGGGGAGTGCTGCACTGTGAGCAGGCAAATATTAAAAGAATACTACACGATCAGAGGGTCCATATTAAGGGAGTGCTCCACTATCGAGGGTCAATATTAAGGAAGTGGTGCTCTCTCGGAGGGCAACTATTAATGGAGTACTGCAACTTCAGCGAGTGAGTGCTCTGGCACAGCAGCACAGCAAAGGGTCAGTAATGATAGAATGCTCCATTTTCAGAGGCTTAGCACTGAGGGAGTGCTTAGTCGGAGAAGTTAGTACTGAGGGAGTGCTGCATTGTCAGAGTATCGACACTGAGGTAGTACCACAATATCGGAGGGTCAATATGAAGCATATGCTACACTGTCAGAGGCTCAATGATGACAGAATGCTGAGCTGTCAAGAAGGTCAGTAGTGAGGGAAAGCTGCATTGTCAGAGTGTCTTCACTGAGGGAGTGCCGCTCTGTTGAAAGGCCAATATTAAGGGAATGCTGCACTGTCAGAGGGTCAGCGTTAAGGGAGTGGCAAACTAACAAAGAAGCACTGCCAGACAGCTGATCCTCTGACTATGAAGCACGCCCTCAGTACTGACCCTCCAACAGTACAATACACTCTGGAATACTGATGACTGACACTTCTGATAGTGCATTTCTGCCATATGTTAACCCTCTGCGACACCGGTATTCCGTCAGCACTAAGCTGATGACTGACCTTTTGACAAGGCCATTTGAGAGAGATGTGCTCCCTTGCTATTGACCCTCTGATACTGGAGCAATCCCTTCATATTGACCTTCTGACAGGGCGGCTCCCTTTCAGTACTGGCCTCCCACAGGGCAGCACTCTCTAACCATTGACCATCTAACAGTGCAGCACTCCTTTAGTATTGATTCATAGACTCCCGACAGTGTAGAAACAGGCCATTCAGCTCAACAAGTCCAAAACGCCCCTCCGGAGAGAATACCACCCAGGCCCATTCCCCTATATCTAAGCCACCTAACCGAAACACCCCTGGGCACTATGGGCAATTTAGCATAGCCAATCCACCTTGCCTTCACATCTTTGGACTGTGGGAGGAAACCGGAGCACCCAGAGGACACAGAATCCCGCACAGACACGGAGAATGTGCAAACTCCACACAGACGGTCGCCCAAGGGTGGAATCGAACATGGGTCTCTGGTGATGTGAGGCAGCAGTGCCAACCAGCGAAACACCGCGCCACCGCGCCACCCGAGTTGAATTTGTGACAGTACAAAACCCCTTTAAAATTGACCCTAGCACTCCATTAATATTTGCCTTCTGACAATGCAGCACTTCCTCAGTACTGACTCTCCAACAGTGCAGAACTCCCCTAAAACTGTCAGAGAGTCAATACTAAGAGAATGCTGCACTGTCAGAGACAGTACTGATGGGAGCTGCACCTACAGAGGTTCAGTACTAAAGGTATGCTGCACTGTCACAGGGTCAGTCATGCGGGATTTCTGCACTGCCAGAGGGTCAACAATGAAGAAGAGCAGCGCTGTTAATGTAATAGGGTCAGAACTAAGTCAGCGCCTCATTATCAAAGGGTCAGTACTGAGCCGGTGTCTCATTGTAAGGTGTTCAGAACTGATTCAGTCCTGTGGTAGTGCAGCACTCTCAGAGGTTCAGTGCTGAGGGAGAGCATCATTATCAGTGGATCAGTACTGAGTGTGTGCCTTGTTGTAAGTGGGTCACTTCAGAGGCAGAATGTCATTGTTGAATGGTCAGTCCAGAGTGAGTACTTTATTGTCAGATAGTCAATGCTGAGGCAGTGCCACCTTCCCGGTCAGTATTGCGGTAATGCTTCATTGTAAGGAGGTCAGAATTGAGGGATTGGCAGATTTAGAGGGTCAGTACTGAGGCAGTGCAGAACCGTCAGAGGGTCAGTAATTGAGGAGAACCCTACTAACAGAAGGTCAATACTAATGGAGTGTCACATTGTCAATGGCTCAGTATTGCGGAATCACCTCATTATCAGAGGGTCAGTCCTGAGGCAGTGCCTCATTGTCAGAAGGTCGGTGCTGAGGCAGTGCCACATTCTCAGAAGATCAATATTAAGGTTTAGAATTGAGGGAGTGCTGTCTGATTATGTCACTATGACAATGAGGCACTCCCTCAGGAATAAGCCTCTGACAATAATGCATTTTCTCAGTTCTGAATCTCTGACAAGGAAGCACTCCCTCAGTGCTAACCCTCTAACAGTGCTTCAATACCTCAGTATGGACCCTCTGCCAATGAAGCACTCGCTGATTTCTGACCCTCTGATAGTGCTGCAATAGCTTACTAATGACTTTCTAATCATGTGCCTCCGACCTCATTTCTAAATCTATTACATTGAGGCACTGCCTCAGAACTGACCCACTGGCTATAAGAGTTTACCTCAGTAATGACCCTCTAAATGTGAGGCACTTCCTTAATTCTGAACCACTTAGGCACTACCTCAGTATTCACCCACTAATATAGAGTCACTGCCTCAGAATTGACATGCTGACAATGGGGCACTTGCTCAGGACAGACCCACTGATAGAGCTGGAGGTTTGATATTAGGGCAGTGCTGCACAGCGAGCAGGTCAGTGTTAAGGGAGTGCCGCACTGTCAGTGGACCAATATTTGGGGAGTGCCACGCTGTCAGAGGGTCACTTTTAATGGAGTGCTGCACTTTTGGTGAGTGAGTACTGAGGCAGTGCAGCACTGTAAAGGGTCAGTAATGAGAGAATGTTACATTTCCAGAGATTTAGTAGAGAAGAAGTGCTTAATCAGAGAGTTATTTCTGAGGGAGTGCTGCATTGTCAGGGTTTCGCACTGAGGGAGTATCACACAATCAGAGGTCCAATATTAAGGAAATAGTGCACTGTTGGAGGGTTGATATAAAGGGAGATTTGCACTGTCAGAGGGTTAATGATGTGGGAGTGCTGAAATATCACAGAATCACTCCTGAGACAGTGCTGCACATTCAGAGAGTTAGTACTGAGGGAGTGCTATAATGTCAGAAGATTGATATCGAGGGAACGTTGCACTGCCGAAGGATCAGTGCAGTACTGTGAGAAGGCCAATATTGAGGGAGTTCTGCTGTGTCAGTGGGTCAATATTACGGGATTGCTACACTATCAGCGTATCAATGTCAGACGGTCAGCACAGAGGGAGTGTTACACTGTTGGAGGGCCAATATTGAGTGTGCGCGACACTCAAAGGATCATTTTGTTGGAGTTCTGCATTGTCAGTAGTTCAATTGTAAGGGAGTGTCAAACTGGCAGTGGGTTAACATTAAGGGAGTGCTGCACTGTCAGAGGGTTAAAGGTGAGGGAGAGCTTCCCTTTGCGGGGGTGAGTACTGAAAGAGAACCGCCCGTCAGGGGATCAATATTAATGTTGTAGAGTCAGAACAGAGGGAGTGCTGCACTGTCGGAGGGTCAATGAGAAGCATGTTGCTGCACTATCAAGGAGTCAATGATGACAGAATGCTGCACTGTCAGAAGATCAGCAGTGAGGGAAAACTGCATTGTCAGAGTGTCTTCATCAAGGAAGTGCCACTCTGTTGGAAGACCAATATTAAGGGAGTGCTGCACTGTCACAAAGTCAATATGAGGAGTGTGCTGCACTTACAGAGGGTCAGTGATGATTGAGTGCTTAACTGTTGCAGAGCCAGGACTGAGGGAATCCTGCGTTGTTAGAGTGTCATCATTGAGGGAGTGCTGCACTGTTGAAGAGCCGATACACTCATCATTGCCTCTGTGATATTGCAGTGCTGCCTTCATATTGACCGTTTCACAGTGCATGACACACTAATATTGAACATCTAAAAGTGCTGACCCCAATCCGTGCAGCACCACCTCAATTCTGAACCCCTCAGTGCAGCACTCCCTCAGTATTGACACTCCTCAGTGAAGCACTCCCTCAATGCTTACCCCGCTCAGTGCAGCAGCCCCACAGTACTGTAACCGTCAGTGCTGACGTCCCTTCAGTGCTGGTCGCCCTCAGTGCAGCGCTCCCTCACTGCTGAAGCGCTTCAGTGCTGACTCCCTTCAGTGCTGACCCCGCTCAGAGCAGCACTCCGTCAGTGCTGAACCCCTCTGTACAGCACTCCCTCAGTGATGAGTCCCCTCAGTGCTGCATTCCCTCAGTGCTGACATTCCTCAGACAGTCTCACAGCACTAACCCTCCCACAGACCCTCACAGCTGACACCCGTCAGTGAAGCATTCCCGCAGTGATGACCCCACGGAGCAGCACTCCCTCAGTGCAGCATTCCCTCAGTACTGACCCCGTCAGTGCTGACCTCCCTTCAGTGCTGACCCCTCTCAATGCTGACACCCCTCAGTGCAGCACTCCCACAGTGCTCACGCCCCTCACTGCAGCACTCCCTCAGTTCTGACGCCTGCCCTCAGTGCAGCACTCCCGTGGTGCTGAACCCCTCTCAGTGGAGCACTCCTTCAGTGCTGTCGCCCACTAAGTGCTGTTGCCCCCTCTGTGCTGCACTTCTTCAGTGGAGCACTCCGCCAGTGCAGAACTCCCTTAGTGATGACCCCACTCTGTGCAGTACTTCATCAGCGCTGACCCCTCTCAGTGTCCCACTTCCTCAATGCTAACCCTCGGAGAGTCTCACAGCACCAAGACACCAACAGTGTAATACACACACAGGGCTGAATAACCCTCAGTGAAGCCCTCCCTCAGTGCTGACACCAGCCCTCAGGGCTGACTACCTCTCAGATCTTCCCCCCAGCCCCCAAGTGCAGCACTCTCTCAATGCAGCATTCCCTCTTTGCTGACCCCGCTCTGTGAAGCACTCCCTGAGTGCTGACCCTCTTCAGTGCTAACACCATCAGTGCTGACCCCACTCAATGCTGACCCCCCTCAGTGCTGGCACCTCCTCAGTGCTGGCACCGCCTCAGTGAAGCACTCCCTCAGTGCAGCACTCCATCAGTGCAGCACTCCCTCAGTGCTAACTCCTCTCACTGCAGCACTGTCTCATTGCTGACCCCACTCAGTGCAGCACTGAGGGTGTCAACACTGAGGGAGTGCTTCAGTGAGGGGATTTAGCACTGAGGGAGTGCTGCACTGAGGGTTGTCAGCACTGAGGGGTGTCAGAACTGAGGGGTGTCAGAACTGAGGAAATGCTGCACTGTTGGAGTGCTGCACTGAAGGGGGTCATCACTGAGGTGGGGTCAGCATTGAGTGGGGTCAGCACTGAGGGAGTGCTGCACTGAGGGCTTTCAGCACTGAGAGGAGTCAGCACTGAGGGAGTGCTGCACTGAGGAGGATCAGCACTGAAGCGGGTCAGCACTGAGGGAGTGCAGCACTGAGGGCGGCTCGCACTGAAGGAATGTCAGCACTGACGGGGTAAGTACTGACGGAGTGCTGCCACGGAGGCGTGTCAACACTGAGGGAGTGCTGCACTGTG
>NC_063375.1:9514342-9529825 GCF_021869965.1 Rhincodon typus
CAGGCAAGTGGGGACTATTCCATTACACTTCTGACTTGTGCCTTGCAGATGGTGGACAGGCTCTGCGGAGTCAGCAGGAGAATTACTCCCTGTGGTATTCCTAGCTTCTGACCTGCTCTTGCGCTGCGTTTATGTGGTGAGTGCAGCTGAGTTTCTCGTCAATGATGACCCTCAGGATGTTGACAGTGGGGATTCAGTGATGGTCAGACTGTAGAATGCCCAGGGGCAGTGGTTATATTGTCTCTTATTGGAGATGGTTGCATTGTGTGACACAGATGTTATTTGCACTTGTTGGCCCAGAGCCAGGACTTGTTGCATTTGAACAAGGACTGCTTCAGTATCTGAGGATCTGCGAATGTTTCTGAACATTGTGCAATCATCAGTGAACATCCCCTCACTGTAAAGGGTTCAGAATTGAGGGCATGCGACATAATCAGACATTCAGTCCTGAGGGGATGCCTCATTGTCAGAGGGTCAACATTGAGGCCGTGCCACATCCGAAAGAGGTTAGAATTGAAGGAGTGCCACTTGATTACAGGAGCCGTGCTGAGGTTTTGCAGCACTTGGAGAAGGTCGAACTGACAGAATGCTTTATTGACAGAGGGTCAGTCTTGAGTTATTGAAGCACAGTCAGAGGTTCAGTACTGAGGGGGGCCCTCATTGCCAGAGTGTTAATAATGATTCAGTTCCTCAATGGAATGGGGTCACAATTGAGGAAGTGCGAAATAATTAAAGGTTCAGGACTAACAATACAGGACTGGCAGTGAGTCAGATCTGTAGGAGTCAGAGGATCAATACGGAGGCAGTGCCTCGTTGTGTGGGTGTTCGAATTGAAGGAGTGCCTACTGATTAGAGAGTTAGTCCAGAGGCATTGTGTCACCGTCAATGGGTTAGAACTGAGGGAGTGCCACATATTAAGAGGGTTGGTAGTGAGGTATTTGCAGCAGTGTGGGAGTGCCTCGTTCTCAGAGGATATTACTAAGAAAGTGCCTTATTGTCAGTGGAACATGGAGTCTTAGAATCGCAGATGTACAATATGAAAACTGTCACTTTTGTCCAACTCGTCCACACTGACCAGATAACCAAAATTAATCTATTCCGTTTGGCCATATCCCTCAACCCGTCCTATTCGTAGAGCCATTCACTTGCCTCGGAAATGTTGTTATTGTGCCTTCCTTCAATTCCACTGGCAGCTTATTGCATACATGTGCCACCCTCGAATTGAAAATGTTGCCCCTTCGGTCCCTTTCAAATCTTCCCCTCTCAAAATAAACACATGACCGTTAGTTTTGGACTCCCCTACCTTGGAAAGACCCTGGCTGTTCATCCTACCCATGCTCTCATGATTTTATAAACTTCTATAAGGTCCTCCTCGCCCTCTGACACTCCAGGAAGAATGGCCCTCGCCTATTCAGCCTCTCCTTATAGCTCAAACCCTCCAACCCGCTGGTCACAGGCCTTCAATCTGAAAAATAACCCTCGACCACCACCCTCTCTCCTACCTTCTCGTCAATTTTTGTATCCAGATGGCTCGTTCTCCCTGTATTCCATGTGATTTCACCTTGTTAACCAGTCTACCATGCGAAATTTGTCAAACCACTTAATCAAGAGTGGCACCATAGAATCAAGGCTCTCAAACCTACTTTGGCTGCAGTCCTTTGAAGACTTCCCTTCTCTTTCCCAGTAGGCCTGCAAAAGCATTCCTTTTGTGAAGACATTCCAGCCATGGAGGCAGCTGCTCTGTTGTCTGAAGGATTTGATAAAAGACTGTACACACAAAGCACTTCCACTTGTCACTTCTGAGGCCAAGAAGGTTGCGTTCATGACACAGTTACTTGGCAATTGTGGGCTTTTGTGTCATTCTGGTTATTACAGAGTCTGATCTCGTCTGACATTATCAAGGAATTGCTGCGTTGCTGGATATATGATGCAATGAGATTCAGAAGTGGAAATGAAAATGCCTGTGGCATTATTCAAAGAAAGAACGCCTTCCTCTTTGTCCAGTCCAATATTTCATTAATGGTGAACGGATATTTTTCAGGCTGGGAAGGAGGTTTGTAGTGGCATTCTCCAGGGGCTGCTACTGGGACTTTTGTCGTTCCTGATAGATAATTAATTATCTTGATCGTGGTGTGCAGGGGACAATTTCCGAGTTAAACTTGAGAATTGAAAATTGTGAGAATATTGTGTAACAGCAAAAGTGCATTGAAAAGTTGATGGATTGGGCAGATAGGTGGAAGATGAGGTACAATGCAGAGAAGTGTAAGGTGATGCACTTTGTCTTTCAAGTGTTTTTCCTTCCAATGTAAAATAGTAGTATGGACGTGCACAGTTGAAATGATGGTCGCAGTACAGCTGGAGAGAGCAATAAATAAAGCATACAGCCTTTATTAATAGGGGTATAGAGTATACGAGTAAGAAGTTGATGATATTGAACTTCTGCAAGGAAGTTAAATCTCAGCTGAAGTATTGTGCACAGTTGTGGCCTGCATATTATAGGAAAAAGGCAAATGCATTGATGTGCTGATTATTACTAGAATGGTTCCAGGTAGGAAAAGCTTCAGCTCCGAGAATAGATTGAAGAATTTGGGACTGTTCTCTCTCAACAGCAGGCTGAGAGGAGATGGAATTAAGGTTTTCTGAAATCGAGACTGGGCTCAACAGAGTAGATCGGGAGAAGATGTCCCTGCTTGTAGAAGAGCTTTATCACAAAGTGTGTAGTTCGGTTATGGAGTCCACTGCTGTAAATGTGATGAATGAGTTTCAATGGAGACGTACAGAGGGCATTGGATGAAAATGGTGTGCAGGTGATAGGCGGAAAAAGGATTTTCATGAGATGATAGAGACAAGTCAGTATGAATGGCCAAATGGCCTCCTTCCCCTTCTGTAATTTTGCGGTTTGGTGTATCCAAAAATTACCTGAAATTTATTACAAACACCAATAAAAAACAGCACTGTTACTACTTAACCATCTTTCAAAGGATTACTTTGACTTCAAATGGTTTTGTGGACTCTCCGAAGACAGATAACATCGGGTTTAAAATGACACAGACGCAGAGGGTCAATACTGAAGCAGTACCTCATTGCAACAGGGTTAGAATTGAGAATACGCCTCTTGATTGGACAGCCAGTACTGAGATTTTGCAGGTCTATCACAGTGTAAATATTGAATGAATGCCTCATTGTCAGAGCGTCAGAACTGTGGGAGTGCATTATTGTCAGAGGGTCAGGACTGAGGCAGTGCCTCATGATGCAGATGTCAGAATTGAAGCAGTGTCACATGATGGGAGGGTCAGTCCTGAGGTATTACAGCACTGTCAGTGGTTTAGAGCTGTGGGAATGCTTCCTTATCATATGGTCAGCACTGAGCAGGTTCCTAAATATAATATGTTCAGTCCCGATAGAATGCCTCATCATCGGGAGTCATTACTGAGTCAGTGCCTGTTTGTCAAAGGTACACTACACAGGGTGTGCATCATTGTCAGAGGGTCAATACAGGGGCAGTATCTGACTGTAAGGGGGTCAGATCGGAGTGCGCCACATGCTTTGATGGTCAGTTCTGTGGTAGTGCAGCACTCTAAGTGGGTCAGTTCTGAGGCATTGCCTCATTGTCAGAGGGTCATTACTGAGGCACTGTCTCATTGTAAGAGGGTAGGGATTGAAGGGGTCGCACACGTTTAGATAATCTGGACGGAAGTATTGCAGACCTATCAGAAGGTTAGTCCTGAGGGACTGCCTCGTTGTCAGCAGGTCAGTTTGGAGGAAGTGCTTCACTGTCAGAGCATTGGTACTGAGCGAGTACCTCATTGTGAGAGTCAGAATCAGGGGAGTGCTTACATTTTAGACAGTCAGTACATGTAGTCAGCACTGTCAGTGGTGAGTACGAACGGTCCGTTCTGAAGGAGTGCCTCAATGTAATGTGATCAGAATGGATGGAGGGCCACATGATTTGCGGTTTAGCCCTAAGGATTGGAAGCCCTGTCAGATCTCATTACCGTGATATGGAGGTGTCGAATTTGGACTGAAGGAGCAGTGAGGTTCCAAAAGCTTGTGCTTTCAAATAAACCTGTTGGACTGTAACCTGGTGTGGTATGAAATCAGACCTCGTTGCCATCGCGTCAGAACTGTGGGAGTGCATTATAGTCACTGGGTCAGTACTGAGGGAATGCCGCATTGTCAGAGGGTCAATATTGAGGCCGTGCCTCATTGAAATGGGGTCAGGATTGCGGGTGTACCTCACGATTACAGAGTCAGTACTGAGGAGCTGCATCTCTGTCAGAGGATCAGTTCTGAGGGAGGACTGGATTGTCAGTCCAGAGGCTCACTGGTCTACATTTCCCTGGCTCTGCCTCAGCCTCAGTATTGACCCCCTGACAGTTATGCACTCCCACTGATCGTACCCGCCAACAGTGCTGAAATGTCACAGGACTGATCCTCTCATCAGAATCTTGGAATCTCCACAGCGCAAAACAGGCCATTAAGCCCAAGTCCACACTGACTCTTCTAAGCGCATCTCACCCATCCCCTTAACCTATCCCTGGAACCCTGCATTTCCCTTAGTATTCTCACATGATGCCCTGCCTCAGAATGGACTCTTTAACAATGAAGCACACCATTCGGAATGAATCTCTGATAAGACACTCTCTCAGTATTGACCTCTGATCATGAGGTTCTCGCACAGTACTGGCCCCCTGACAGTTCTGATCCCATTACAAAGAGGTACTGCCTCACCAATGACCCTCTGACAAAGGAGCAGTGTGTCAGAACTGACCATCTGACAAGGAGGCACTCCTTCAGTCTGACCTTCTCTCACTGCTGCAGAAGTGATCTTTTGCTAATGAGGTACTGCCTGGGTTCTGACCTTGATAGAACTGAAATACCTCAGTACTTACCGTCAGTCTCTGGCAAACCCTCCATTCTGACACCATTATACGGAAGCAAAGCTTCAGTGCTGACCCACTGACAAAGAGACTCTGTCTCAGAACTGACCAGGTGACAATATGCCAAGGCCCAAGGTACTGACACAAGAATAACGAAGCCGTCCCTCAGGAGTGACCCTCTAAATGTGAGGTCGCCATCAATTCTGATGCCCTTACAATGAGGCACTGCCCCAGTTCTGACTCCTGCACAATTAGGAACTGGCTATGTCTAACAGTAAAGCACTCCTGCAGTAAAGACCCTCTGACAATGAAGCACTCCCTCTATACTGGAATACTGACAGTGCTTCAATCCCTCAGTAATGCCCCTCTGACAATGAAACAGTCCTTCAGTTCTGACACTGTCACAGTGTTGCAATGTCTTAATGACCCTGTAATCGTTTCACACTACCTCACTGTTGATGCCTTTATCGTGAGGCAATGCCTCAGCACTGATCCTCTAATACAGCTGCAATACCTTAGCACTGACCCTCTCTGTGTAGCAAACCCCCAATTCCCACACCGTTACACTGAGGAACTGCCTCACAACACAAACTCTGACAATGAGTCATTCCCATACGACGAACCCTCTGACAAATGAACAATGCCTCAGAACTGACACACCGACAATAAGGCAGTCCCTCAGTACTGACCCGCTGATCATAATATCACAGTCATGACCGTCTAATTGTGTGGTGTCCCTAGAATTCGGACACCTTTCGAAAGAAGCACTGCCTCCGTATTGATGTTGTGACAGTGCTTCAATAGCTCACTGCTGACCTGCTAATCATGGAGCCATCCCACAGTTCTGATCCCGTTACATAGAGGCCTTCGCACAATCCTGACCCTCTGACTGTGCTGGACTATCTCAGTACTGGTCCTGCAAACGTGTTGCACTCCCTTATTTCTCACCCCATTATACTGAGACTGTGTCACTGACCCTCTGACAATGAGGCTGACAATTCTGACCCCTTTACATTGAGGCACCGCGTGAGTATTGATCATTGAGGCACTTCCTCAGTAGTTACTTTCAGACAGGCTCGGGTTAAGGACTGATGAGGCTCAGGGTGGGGCTTGGGTTAGGGTTCGGTCTGAGGCATGCAGTTGGGGGCTGGCACCAGGACCGGGACAAGCTCAGTCGGGGACGGAGGAGGGGGCAGGGGGTGTTGGGATGGCCGAGGGCCTGGGCAAAGGACAGTCGGGGCCAGGAGAGGGACAGGCTTGTTTTAGGGCGAAGGATGAGGGCCGAGTCAGGCTAAGGCTGGGGTTAGATTTAGGTAGGGGCTCGGGTCGGGGACAGGCAGGGCTTAGGGTCGGGGCTGCGGGCTGGGGGCTGGGACCTTAACCGGGTCGGGGTCGGGGTCAGGCTCAGGGTCATGGTTAGTGTTAGGGTCAGGGTCAGGGCTGCGACAGGCTGCGGAGGACTGTTGGGCTGGGGGGCGCCGATGGCTGGGTCTGGGTCGGGGTTTTGAGTTACGGCTGGGACAGGGGCTGAAGGCTGGGGTCTGGGGCTGGTGCGTAGGGCCGAGCCTGAGGCGAGGTTTACGGTGATTTTCTGGTCTTGGGATCTGGATTGGGTCGGGCCGGGCCGGGCCGGGCTGGGGGTTTGGGGCCGGGTTTAGTTTCAGTGTCCAGGTTGGGGCGAAGGTTTTGGTTAGGTTTGGGGCTGTGGTCGGTGGGCTGAGGCTAAGGCCAGGTTTACAGTAATGGTCTGGGCGGGGGCCCCGGTTTGGTTCGGGCTGGGTGGGGCCGGGGCTGCGACAGGCTGTCGTCCGGTTTGGCTGGGGGATGAAGACTCGGGTCTGGGGTCAGGGGCCAGGTTTAGGGTTAGGATTGGGGCTAAGTTTTTGGTTAGGTTTGGGGCCGGGACAGGCTAGGGTGGGGGTGGGTTTTGGGGGCTTGCGTTCCGGGCCAGGACAGGCTGGGATTCGTGTCGGGGGCTGGGGGCCGCGGCCGGGTCCAGAACAGTCTGGGGTTAGGGCCGAGAGCCGGGACACGCTGCGGGCCGGGTCTAGGGTCAGTTCCGCGGGCTGGGGGCAGGACTGGGACAGGCTGGGGATGGAGGCTGGGGCCGGGACAACCTCCAGGAAAGAAACCATAAAAGTCAGAGCCTGCTGTAAATAAATTGTAAAGTATAGCGCTCCCTGTAAATAAACCCTGTAAATCCTCCCTAAAATCCCGCTAAACCCTCAAACAGACGACTGCAAAAAAAAACCCCTAAAACACAGAGCCTTCATTTAATGAAAGCTAAAACACAAGGACCACTGTAAATCAAAACTAAATAACAGAGCACCCTCTAAAGCACTGCGAGATAGTCAGATTTAGATAGTACCTCATAGTCACCAAGTCAGATCTGAGGCAGTGCCTGTTTGTCAGAGAGGCAGTAATGCGGAAGCACAGTGTGGTCTCACGGTCATTACTGAAGCAGTGCCACACGATTACAGGATCAGTCCTGAGGGAGTGCCACGCGAATAGAGGATCAAATCTGGGTTATTGCAGCACTGAGAGGGTTGGAGTGAGATAGCACCTCAGTGTCGGCAGTGTACTGAAATTCGGAGGAAGTGTCCGCGGACCAGAAACGTTAACTCTGTTTTCTCCTTCACAGAATTTGCCAGACCTGTTGAGCTTTTCCGGCAAACCTGATTTTCCTGATCGACCAATTGTCTCCGCCTGCTCCTGCCCCACTGAACTTATCTCCACCTATCTCGAATCCATTTTCTCCCCCTTGGTCCAGGAACTCCCTACCTACGTCCGTGACACCACCCACGCCCTCCACATCCTCCAGAACTTCCAATTCTTTGGTCTCCAACACCTCCACTTTACCATGGACGTCCAGTCCCTATACACCTGCATTCCCCATATAGATGGCCTAAATGCTCTCCGCTTCTTCCTGTCCCGCAGGCCCAACCAGTCACCCTCCACTGACACCCTCATCCGCCGAGCCGAACTTGTCCTCATCCTCAACAACTTCTCTTTCAATTCCTCCCATTTCCTACAGACAAAGGGGGTGGCCATGGGTACCCGCATGGGCCCAAGCTGTGCCTGACTCTTTGCAGGTTAGGTGGAACAATCCCTCTTCCGGAGCTACACTGGCCCTAAACCCCACCTCTTCCTCCTTTGCATTGATGACTGTATGGGCGCTCCCTCGTGCTCCCACGAGGAGCTCGAGCAGTTCATCCACTTCACGAACACCTTCCACCCCAATCTTAAGATCACCTGGATCATCTCTAATACCTCTCTCTCCTTCCTGGACCTCTCTGTTGCCATCTCTAGCAACCACCTAGAAACTGATATCCATTTCAAGCCCACCGACTCCCACAGCTACCGAGAATACACCTCCTCCCACCCACCTTCCTGCAAAAATGCCATCCCCTATTCCCAATTCCTTCACCTCCACCGCATCTGCTCCCAGGATGAGGCATTCCACTCCCGTACATCTCAGATGTTCTCGTTTTTCAAGGACTGCAACATCCCCCCTCAGTATTCGAGAACGCCCTCGACCGTGTCTCCCGCATTTCCCGCAACTCATCCCTCACACCCCCACCCCGAAATAACAACCAAAACAGAAGCCCCCTCGTCCTCACGTACCAGGCCACCAACCTCCTGATCCAACGCATCATCCTCCGAAACTTCCGCCATCTGCAATCCGACCCCGCCACCGAAGACATTATTCCCTTACCACCATTATCTGCTTTCCGGAGGGACCACTCTGTCCGTGACTCCCTTGTCCGCCCCACACTCCCCTCCAGCCCCACCACACCCGGCACTTTTCCCTACAACCGCAGAAAGTGCTACACCTGCCCCTACACCTCCCCCCTTCACCTCCATCCCAGGCCCCAAGAAGACTTTCCACATCAAGCAGATGTTCACCTGCACATCTGCTACCGTGTTATACTGCATCCGCTGTTCCCGTTGTGGCCGCCTCCACATCGGAGAAACCAAGCGGAGGCTTGGGGACCGCTTTGCAGAACACCTACGCTCGGTTTGCACTCAACAACTGCACCTCCCAGTCGCGAACCATTTCAACTCCACCTCCCACTCCTCAGACGACATGTCAATCCTGGACCACCTGCAGTGCCACATCGATGCCACCCGAAAGTTGCTGGAACAGCAACTCATATTCCGCTTGGGAACCCTGCAGCCCAATGGTATCAATGTGGACTTCACAATCTTCAAAACCTCCCCTCCCAATACCGCATCCCAAAACCAGCCCAGCTAATCACCGCCTCCCTAACCTGTCCTTCCTCCAACCTATCCCCTCCTACCACCTCAAACGCCACCCACATTTCCCACCTACTAATCTCATCCCGCCCCCATGATCTGTCCGTCCTCCCTGGACTGCGCTATCTCCTCCCGAACTCCACACCTACACTCACCTTTACTGGTTCCATCTCCTCCTCTTTGACCTGTCTGTCTCCTCTCCACCTATCTTCTCCTCTATCCATTTTCTATCCGCCTCCCCCTCTCTCCCTATTTATTTCAGAACCTCCTTTCCCTCTCCCATTTCTGGAGCAGGGTCTGGGCCCGAAACGTCAGCCTTCCTGCTCCTCTGCTGCTTGGCCTGCTGTGTTCATCCAGCTCGACACCTTGTTACCTCAGATTCTCCTGCATCTGCAGTTCCTACTATCTCTGCTAACGCAGAAAACTTGTTTGATGTCCTGCAAGCTATTCAAGTCATGGGAGACGGTTGCTGAGGTCTGATAAATATTATGCTCTTTCATAGCTTCGGTTGACACGATGGTATTGTTCTGAATTATTAGAAAATTAACGCAAACTCATGGATAGTCTCTGATGGAGACACAGGTTTGGCAACAGTTTGCAAAATAAGGCCATGAGGATGAAAACTGTGAAAAGGCAGTAAATCGGGTGGAAGGAACATTTAATAGTAAAAAGTATGACAAGATCGCAGTTTTATGAATGAATGAAATGTGGTAATAGTAAACAAAGTGCGCGAGTAAGTGGTCAGTAAAGTTATGAATGAATGAGAGCACGAGCGTGGTAATATGGAGCGCTTGTGGGTGCATTGCTAAAGAGGACCTTTAGTTCAACAGTAAAGAGGCTTTCACCAGTAATTATTTACCAAAATTCACTGGACTCTCGGGTGGTTCCCGCAGATTGGAAAACAGCCAATTTGACGCCACTGTTTAAAAAAGAAAGTAGACAAAAAGCAGGTAACTCTAGGCCAGTCAGCTTAACTTCGGTTGTGGGGAAAATGTTTGAATCCATCATTAAGGAAGATAATAGCAAGACAACTGGATATAAATTGTCCCATTGGGAACACCCAGCATGGCGTTCATGAAGGGTACGTCATGTTTAACGAACTTGGTGGAATTCTTTGAGGACATTATTTGCATGGTGGACAATGGGGAACCTGTGGATGTCGTGTATCTGGATTTCCAGAAGGCATTTGACAAGGTGCCAGACCAAAGACTGCTACATAAGATAAAGTTGCATGATATTACAGGTAATGTATTGGCATGGATAGAGGATGATTGACGAGTAGAAAATAAAGAGTAGGGGTAAATGGGTGTTTTTCTGGTTGGCGGTCAGTGGCGAGTGGTGTGCCTCAGGGATCAGTGTTGGGACTGCAATTTTTACAATTTACATAGATGATTTGGAGTTGGGCCTAAGTGTGGCGTGTCAAAATTTGCAGATGACACTGAGATGAGCGGCAGAGCAAAGTGTGCAGAAGACACTGAAAGTCTGCAGAGGGATATATAGTCTAAATGAGTGGGCAAAGTTCTGACAGATGGAGTACAATGTCGATAAATGTGAGGTCATCCATTTTGGTAGGAATAACAACAAAATGGACTGTGGTTTAAATGGTAAAAAATTGCAGCATGCTGCTATGCAGAGGGACTTGGGTGTCCTTGTGCATGAATCGCGAAATGTCGTATTGCAGGTGCAGCAGGTAATTAAAAAGGCAAAGAGAATTTTGTCTGTCATTGCTGGAGGGACGGAATTTAAAAACAGGGAGGTAATGTTGCAGCTGTATAGCGTCCTGGTGAGGCCGCACCTGTATTACTGTGTGCAGTTTTGGTCTCCTTAGTTGAGAAAGGATATACTAGCACTGGACGGGGTGCAGAGGAGATTCACTCGGTTGATTCTCGAGTTGAGAGGTTTGGAATATGAGGAGAGACTGAGTAGGCTGGGATTATACTCACTGGAATTCAGAAGAATGAGGGGAGTTCTTATAGAAACATACAAGATTATGAAGGGAATAGATCAGGTGGAGGCAGGGAGATTGTTTCCACTCGATGGTGAAACTAGGATAGGGGGCATAGTCTCAAAATAAAAGGGAGCAGATGCAGGACTGAGGACAGGAGGGTTGTGAATCTGTGGAATTCCCTGCCCATAGAAGCGGTTGAAGCTACCTCGCTGAATGTTTTTAAGGCAAGGCTCGATAAATTTATGAACAGTAAAGGAATTCAGGTTAATGGTGAGCAGGCGGGCAAGTGGAGCTGAGTCTCAAAAAGATCAGCCATAATCCTATTGAATACCGGGGCAGGTTCGAGGGGCCAGCTGTCCTACTCCTGCTCTCAGTTCTTATGTTCTTATGTTATAATGTTATAGTGCCTCACAAAAACAACTGAAAAGGATATTTTAAGGCGATTGACCCTGCATTACTAAAGACGTGCGAGCCAGAGGCTCTGAGGAAGGATCACCTGACCCGAAACGGTAACTCTGTTTTTTCCCTCGCAGATGCTGCCAGACTTATTGAGCTTTTCCAGCAACTTTGCATTTTTTTCCTGATTTGCAGCATCCGCACTTCTTCCGGTTTTTACTATGTGTTTTGGTATTTATTTACAGGGGGCTCTTTATTTATAGCTAGCTCTGTCTTTTAGGGTCTATTTGTAAGGGGCCTTGTTTAACGGATAATTTAAAAGGTCGGCTTGATGTTGGGGTGAATTGACAGGTGCTCTGTGTTTTCGACTTTACTTAGAGGGAGCCCTTTGTTTTACATTCTACTTCCTCGGGCATCTGTTTTAGAGGTCATTTGAAGGGGTCTGTGTATTTGAGGGTATTGGGGGTTCTGTTTTAGTGATTATTTGAATTAAGCTCCTTGTTTTACTGGTTATTGAAAGGGGTCTCTGTCTGAGGGCTTGTTTACAGGCGTCTCTGAGCGTTTATTTACTGGAGGCACACAGTTTAAGGGAGGATTAGCGGGGTGCACTGTGTTTCAGGGTTTATTTACAAGGAGCTCTACATTTGACATGTAATTTACATGGGGCTCTGTCTTTTATTGTTTCTTACTGGGGGCTCGGTTTTACATTTTAATTCCTGAGGAACCTTTCTTAGGTTATATGTAAAGGCGTCTCTGTGCTTGACAGTGTAGTTACAGGTAGCTCTGTTTTCATCATTTGTTTAAATGAGGCTCTGCGTCGGAGATTATTTACAGAAAGCTTTGTGGTTCAGGCTTCATTTACAGGGATGTCTCTGTTTTTTTGGTGTACATACACGATGCTGTGTATTTTTGGGATTATTTATAGTGAGCTCCGTGTTTTACAGGTTACTGAAAGGGGTCTCTGTTTTAGGGTTTGTTTACAAGAGGCTGTTGATTTATAGGTAGCTTTGTCTTTTTAGGGTTATTTGTAAGGGGCCCTGTCTTACGGATAATTTACAGGTGGGATAAGTGTTGGGGTGTAATTAAAGGTGCTCAGTGTTTTCGGATTTATTCAGACGTCGCCCTGTGTTTTACCTTATACTTCCTGGGCAATGTGTGTCAGAGTTCATTTAAAGGGGTCTGTGTTTTGAGCGTATAATTACAGGGGACTCTGTTGTTGAAGTTTGTTTAAATAGGACTCTGTGTTTTCGGGGTTATTGACAGTGAAGTCCACGTCTTACGGCTTATTGAAAGGGGTCTCTGTGTTTGAGGGCCTCTGTGCATGCGGCTCCGTGTTTGAGGGCCAGGAGTACGGCTGAAACTGGGTTCGGTTTGAGCCTGAGGCTATGGTTAGTGTCGGATGAGGCGAGCGTTCGGGCTGAGGCTTATGGTTTGGGTTAGCCTTTGAGCTGAAGTTATTGTTTCGGGCTTACGCGAGGGTTAGCTTTAGGGCTGAATCTCGGGTTAAGGTTAGGGATATTTCTGAGAGTAGGGAGAAAGAAAGAAGCTCCACATACCCAGAGCCGGAGGGAGAGCACCGACGTATTCTACAGGAGACTCGGGATGTATTGTAAACTTAACTGGTCAAATAGTATTACAGATTCATATGATCCCATTACCAGGAGGCACTGCCACAGAACTGACCCGCTGACAATGAGGAATTTGCCTGGTCCAGGCAAGTATTGAAGCACTGTCAGAGGGACAGAACTGCTGGAGAGCATTATAATCAGAGAATCAATACGGAGATAGCCTAATTGTAAAAGGGTCAGAACTGAGGAAGTGCCTGACATTTATAGGGTCTGTAATGAGGTAATGCAGCAGTACCAGAGGGTCAGAACTGTTGGGGAACATTCTTGTGAGACGGTCAATACTGAGGAAATGTCTTATTCTCAAGGGGTTTGACTTGTGGGAGTGCCACACGATTGCAGCACTGTGACAATGTCAGACTGAGGCACTCCCTCATTGTCAGACAGTCAGTACTGACATAGCTTCAGTACTGAAGCAGTGCCTCATTGTTAAATGGTCCGTGCTGAGGTATTGCAGCAGTGTCAGTGGGTCAGAACTGTGGGAGTGTATCAGTCATAGGGTCAAGACTGAGACTGAGCCTTACTCTAAATTCTTATTGGGTGAGTGCCACAGAACGAAATTGCATAATTTTTAAAAGTGAGGCATCGGCTGAACGTGATCCTCTGACAATTGTGCACTCCTTCAGTACTGACACTACAACATAGAGGGACAGCCTCAAGCGTACCCTCTGACACTGAGGCATTCTCTCAGGCCAATAATCTTTAATTGTAAACTAATCTGTAATACTATTTGACCTGTTCAGTTTACAATACATCCCGAGTCTCCTGTAGAATACGCAGTTGTTCCCCCTCTGGTTCTGTCTCTGAGTATGCGAAGCTGCTTTCTTTCTCCCTGCCCCCAGAAATCACCCTACCCCAAAACTTAACCCGAGATTCAGCCCTCACGCTAACCGTTGCGTAAGCTCTGAGCCGAACCTCAGGCCAAACCCGAACCCTAACCTTCGCCTCAGGCCGAACACAAACCATAACACTCAGCCCCAGCGCGGACCCTAACCTCACCTCTAACGCTAGCCTCAGCCTAGACAAAAGCCCTCAAACACCAGCCCCCTGTTAATACACCCTGAGAAACCCCTTTCAACGCGGAGCTCACAGTAAGTAACCCCTAAAACACAGAGCCCCATTTAAACCAATCTTAAAAACAAAGACCCCTGTAATTATACCCCCAAATACACGGACCCCTTTAAATGAACTCTAACACACCACCCAGGAAGTAGAAGTTAAAACATGGAGGTCCCTGTTCATAAATGCGAAAACACTGAGCACCTGTAAATACACCCCACACTCAGCCCACGTGTAAATTATCCGTAAGACAGGGCCCCTCACAAATAAACTTTGAAAAGAAAGATGTACCGATAAATAACAGTCTCCGGTAAATAAACCCGAAGACAGAGACGCCTTTCAGTAACCTGTGAAACAGAGATCACTCTGAATAATCCCTAAAACACAGGGCATCGTGTACAGATAACCTAAAACACAGACATCCCTGTAAATGAACTCTGAAACACACAGCCTCCTGTATATATTCTTCGACGCAGTGTCATTTGAAAAAATGCTAAAAACAGAGCCACCAGTAAATATACCCTTAAAAACAGAGACACCTTTATATATAACCGAAGAAAGGTCCCTCAGGAAATAAAGTGTAAAAGACACAGCCCCCAGTAAGAAACCATAAAAGACCTCGTCCCCTGCAAATAAAGTGTAAAATATACAGCTCCCAGCAAATAAACCCTGAAACAGTGCACCCTGGAATTCCTCCCTAAAACTAAGCCTCCTGCAAATAAACTCTCAGAGGCGACCCGAAAACAAAGAGCCTCCAATTAATAAAGCCTAAAACAGAAGCCCAATGTAAATCAACACTAAATAACACAGCGCCCAGTACAGCACGGCGAATTGATCGGATTGAGATAGTGCATCATATTCTGAGGCAATGCCTCTTTGACAAAGCGTCAGTAATGGGGAAGTGTAATGTTGTCTGATGGTCATTGTTGAGGTAGCACTTCATTGTAATAGGGTCAGAATTGAGGGAGCGCCTCATTGTACGAGGGTCAGGACTAAGGGAGGGCCTCATTGTCAGCGGGTCAGGACTGAGGGAGCGCCTCATTGTACGCGGGTCAGGACTGAGGGAATGCCTCATTGTCAGCCGGTCAGGACTGCGGGAGCGCCTCATTGTCAGCGGGTCAGGACTGAGGGAGGGTCTCATTGTCAGCGGGTCAGGACTGAGGGAGAGCCTCATTGTCAGCGGGTCAGGACTGAGGGAGCGCCTCATTGTCAGCGGGTCAAGACTGAGGTATTTGAAGTAGGGCAGTGAAGGGTATTGGTACTTTCATTCTTTCAAAGTTACAGAATGCCAGCAAGATTATCAACCCGATTTGATTTG
>NC_063375.1:9530325-9534029 GCF_021869965.1 Rhincodon typus
AACTGTGCACAATAGTACAGCTGAGATTTAACTTACCTTGTAGAAGTTCAATATAATCAACTTTGGGGTATACTCTATACCCCAATTATTAAAGGCTTTATGCTTTATTTATTGCTCTCTCCAGCTGTACTGCTATCAACATTTCAACTGTGCACGTCCATACTCCTATTTCACATTGGGAGGAAAAACACTTGAAAGACAAAGTGCATCACCTTACACTTCTCTGCATTGTACCTTATCGTCCACCTATCTGCCCACTCCATCAACTTTTCAATGCACTTTTGGATTTCCACACAATTCTTCTCACAATGTACAATTGTGAAGTTTAATGGCATGCAAACTTGGAAATTGTCCCCTGTACACCACGATCAAGATAATTAATTATCTATCAGGAACGACAAACGTCCGAGTAGCAGCCCCTGGAAATTCCACTACAAACCTGCTTTCCAGCCTGAAAAATATCCATTCACCATTATTGAAATATTGGACTGGACAAAAAGGAAGGCATTCTTTCTTTGAATAATGCCACAGGCTATTTAATATCCATTTCTGAATCTCATTGCATCATATATCCAGTAACGTAGCAATTCCATGATAATGTCAGACGAGATCATACTCTGTAATAACCAGAATGACACATGAGCCCTCAATTGCCAAACATCTGAGTCATGAACGCAACCTTCGGGGCCTCAGAAATGCCAAGTGGAAATGCTTTGTGTGTACAGTCTTTTATCAAATCCTTCAGCCAACAGAGAAGCTGCCTCCATGGCTGGAATGTCTTCACAAAAGGATTGTTTTTGCAGGCCTACCGGGAAAGAGAAGAGAAGTTTTCAAAGGACTGCAGTCAAAGTAAGTTTGAGAGACTGATTCTATGGTGCCACTCTTGATTAAGTGGTTTGACAAAGTTCGCATGGCAGACTGGTTAACAAGTTTAGATCACATGGAATACAGGGAGAACGAGACGTCTGGATACAAAAATTGGTTAGAAGGTAGGAGAGAGGGTGGTGGTCGAGGGTTACTTTTCAGATTGAAGGCCTGTGACCAGCGGGTTGGAGTGTTTGAGCTATAAGGAGAGGCTGAATAGGCTCGGGCCATTCTACCTGGAGTGTCAGAGGGCGAGGAGGACCTAATAGAGGTTTATAAAATCATGAGAGCATGGATAGGGTGAACAGTCAGGGTCTTTTTCCCAAGTTAGGGGAGTCCAAAATTAAAGGTCATGTGTTTATTTTGAGAGGGGAAGTTTTAAAAGGGAACGAAGGGGCAACATTTTCAATTAGAGGGTGGCACATGTATGCAATAAGCTGCCAGTGGAATTGGTGAAGGATGGCACGATAACAACATTTCAGAGGCAAGTGAATGGCTCTACGAATAGGAGGGGTTGAGGGATATGGTCAAACGGAATAGATTAATTTTGGTTATCTGGTCAGTATGGACGAGTTGGGCTAAAGTGTCTGTTTTCATATTGTACGTCTGCGATTCCATGACTCCATGTTCCACTGACAATAAGGCTCTTTCTCAGTAATATCTTCTGAGAACGAGGCACTCCCACACTGCTGCAAATACGTCAGTGCCAACCGTCTTAATATGTGGCACTCCCTCAGTTCTAACCCATTGACCGTGACACAATGCCTCTGGACGAACTCTCTGATCAGTTGGCACTCCCTCAATTCCAACACCTACACAATGAGGCACTGCCTCCGTATTGACCCTCTGACTCCTACAGATCTGACTCACTGACAGTCCTGTATTGTTAGTCCTGACCCTTTAATCATTTCGCACTCCCTCAATTCTGGCCCCATTACATTGAGGAACTGACTTAGTATTAACACTCTGACAATGAGGGGCCCCCTCAGTACTGAACTTCTGACTGTGGTTCAATACCTCAAGACTGACCCTCTGTCAATAAAGCATTCTATCAGTTCGACCTTCTCTAAGTGCTGCAAAACCCCAGCACGGCTCCTGTAATCATGTGGCACTCCTTCAATTCTAACCTCTTTCGGATGTGGCACTGCCTCAATGTTGACCCTCTGACAATGAGAAACCCTCTCAGTACTAAATGTCTAATTATGTGGCATACCCTCAATTCTGAACCCTTTACAATGAGGGGATGTTCACTGATGATTGCACAATGTTCAGAACCATTCGCAGCTCCTCAGATACTGAAGCAGTCCTTGTTCAAATGCAACAAGACCTGGCTTGGGCCAACAAGTGCAAATAACATTTGTGTCACACAATACAACCATCTCCAATAAGAGACAATATAACCACTGCCCCTTGGCATTCTACAGTGTTACCATCACTGAATCCCCACTAACAACATCCTGAGGGTCATCATTGACGAGAAACTCAACTGCACTCACCATATAAACACAGTGCAAGACCAGTTCAGAAGCTCGGAATACCACAGGGAGTAATTCTCCTGCTGACTCCTCAAAGCCTGTCCACCATATACAAGGCACAAGTCAGGAGTGTGATGGACTAGTCCCCACTTTCCTGGATGAGTGCAGCCCCAACAACACAAGAAGCTTTAAACCATCTAGGACAAAGCAGCACGCTTGACCGGCACTACATCCACAAATATCCACTCCCTCTTCCACCGACAGTCAGTAGCAGCAGCGTATGCTTTCTACAAGATGCACTGCAGAAATTCACCAAAGATCCTCAGACAAACCCACGACCACTTCCGTCTGGAAGAACAAGGGTAGCATATTAGAAATGCCACCTTCAAGTTCCCCTCCAAGCCATTCACCATCCTGACTTGGAAATAAATTGAATCCAACTGTGAAGGAAGACAGTCATCCACCAAGAGGGAGAAAGAGAGAGAGAAAATCTGAGAAATTACAAATGCTGCAGACAAACTAAATTTGTAATCTTCAAATATCCTAATTGATAGCACGAAAGCAGAGAGGGGCAACCATTACATAATCAATGTCACTAAAATACAAGTTAACAGAAACATGTCAGCCCCAGGACATACAGAAGAAAAATTCCCTCTTCTGTATATAATACACAATATTTATCTGTTCTTGTGATGGCAGGCATGGTCTTGTTGAAGAAGTATGTTTCTGAAAGATGGCTCCTTCACCACCACTCTGTACCAGCATGGGAGTGTGTGTGTGGTCCGGGGGCACAGGTTAGTGATGATCTTTTGTTTCCTTCACTGGCTGAATGGTGAAAAGAATGCATCAGTTAGTCAAGTGACAAACTCCCCATGGGAATGGCGGGGAGAAGGGTTGGAAGAGGTTAAGGGATAAATGTGCGTTGGGAAAAACCATCCAAATTGGGGGAGTTATGTATGAGGCTAATACTATCAGAACGCTGTTGGGTGGGGCAGAGGACGAGGAAAGATGCAGCGTACGTCTGCTCATGTTGTGGAATACTGTTGCACCTGTCAGAGCAGGACATGGAGAGGAAGCAACATAATGAATGCATACGGAACTGAAACATCAAATTTACAGGGCAACAACCTTTCCACCTCCAAGGACTTGGTGCAAATGCCTCAACAACTGAACAGACTGGCAAATTCCAGGAGAGAAAGTCACTCGGCAGACTTTTCATCATTCAGAAGGCTGAGGACAACCGGAGCTTCTGAATCTCTCCACATTAAGACACAACTCAGGCGTGTGATGGAATATCCCCCACTTGCCTGGACAGGTGCAGCTCCAACAACACAAGAAGCTCAGCACTGTTCAGGATAAAGCAGC
>NC_063375.1:9534129-9534538 GCF_021869965.1 Rhincodon typus
TCAGGCGTGTGATGGAATATCCCCCACTTGCCTGGACAGGTGCAGCTACAACAACACAAGAAGCTCAGCACTGTTCAGGATAAAGCAGCCCACTTGATTGGCACCGCATCCATAAACATTCACTCCCTTCACCACCAACACTTAGTCGCAGCAGTGTGTACCATCTACCAGGTACATCGCAGAAATTCCACCAAAAATCCTCAGACAGCACTTTCCAAACACGTGACTACTTCCATCGAGAAGGACAAGGGCAGCAGATACATGGGAATACCACTCCTTACAAGATCCCCTCCAAACTTTAAATACATCACCATTCCTTCACTGTCGCTGGGTCAAAACCCTGGACCTCCCTACCTAACAATATTGTCCTTACGAGCAGCACAGTGGCCAGTGGTTAGCACTGCTGCCT
>NC_063375.1:9534638-9543325 GCF_021869965.1 Rhincodon typus
ACTTTAAATATGTCACCAGTCCTTCGCTGTCGCTGGGTCAAACCCCTCGACCTCCATTCCTCACAATATTGTCATTCCGAGCAGCACAGTGGCCAGTGGTTAGCACTGCTGCCTCACAGCACCAGAGATCTGAGTTGAATTCAGTCTCAGGTGACTGTGTGTGGGGGTTTGCACATTCTTCCCATGTCTTTGTGGGTTTCCTCCAGGTGCTGCGTGTTCCTCCTACAGACTAAAGATTCGTGGATTAGGTGAATTGGCCACGCTAAATTGCCCATTGTGTCCAGGGATGATTAGTTATGTGAATTATACACGGGAAGTGCAGTGTTACAGGGATATATGTGGGGAGGGGTGGGGGATTAGTCTGCTGGAATGCTTTTTGGAGTCATTATGGATTTGGTGGGCCAAATGACCAGTTTCCACACGGGAGGGATTCTAATGATTGTGGGTCAACTGTCAGCACAAGGACTGGAGTGGTTCAAGAAGGCAACTCAACACCACCTTCTCATGGGGCAACTAATGGCAGCCAATAAAGCTGGACCAGCCAGCTATTTTTAGATCTCCGAAATGAATTTTAAAAACCCTGAAGTCGTCACCCATGGGGTCATTCCAGTCAATCTTGTCTCCTTTGGTTTATAGATACATAGAAGTTAAGGAGTAAGGACTTCGAGCCTGTTCCACCTTTCAACATGATCATGGCTGATCATTGAACTCACACTGTTTCTACCCACTGTCTTTGTTCTCTTTAGTCCTCAGCAACATATCCAATTTCCCTTTGAAAATAGCAATGGTTTGACCTCAACAGTTCCCAGAGAGAATTCCACAGGCTGACCTCTGTCTGGGTGAAGGCATTTCTCCTCATTTCCTAAATGATCTCCTTTTCCTCCTTGACTCTAAGCCCTATTTTTGGACTCCTGAGTCATTGAATACATCCTTACTGCAGCTTCCTTGTCCAGTCTTCTTTAAATTTATAGGCTTCCATCAGATGCCCGTTCTTCTTTTGAACTCTCACGAATATAACACGAACTGATCCAGTCTCCCTTCATCTCTCAGTACCAACATCCCAGAAATCACTCCAGTAAATCTTTCACTCACTATCACTATAACCAATCCATGAATCCCCTCAATAAGGCAGCCAACAAACCATCTGCCTTGTTCACCACCTGCAATAGGGTCAGGTTCATACTTGCTTTCAGCGACGGGTACAAGGACACTAAGGTTTCAGTGCACCCCTCCCTTTCCCAATCTATCACCCTTCAGATAATAAATGGCTTTTCAGTTTTTGCCCCGAAAGTCAATAACTTCACATTTATCCGAGAGATGATTCATTCGCTATGTACTTACCCACTGTTCAACTCAACTCAACCTGCCCTGAGAACCACCATATCATGGCCCCAACAAACAGGGTAACATACAGAGCCAAGACTGAGGAACAAGCCTCACGGAAGACTTCGTGCAAGGCTCAACAAACATGGTATACCCAGAAACAACCTTCCAACCTCAGGTGTGCACCAGGTTAAAAGTATAGAACTATGGATGAAGAAAGACCAGGTGCTCGGCAACTAATTAGTCACTCGGAACCATGCGACCACGAGCCTGTGTCCAAACCCCACGTGAGCAAAAGGGGGCAGGCGCGACAGTTTAACCAATCAGATGACAAGGTCTGTGCATGAGCCCCGCCTACGAACGACAGAGTCTCGCCCGTGAGGACCGGTGTGATGCTCATGACGTGCGGTTGCTCCAATCAGCGAAGTCAGGGGAAAGACTGAATTGAGAAGGAACTTCTTCACCCAAAGGGTTGTTAATCTATGGACTTCCTTGCCCAGATGCTACTTCAGTAAACGTTTTTAAAGATAAGGCAGATATTTTTGAAAAATAAAGGAATTATCGCATACGGTGAGAACGTGGGTAAGTGGATGTGAGTCCACAAAAAGTTCAGCCATGATCTTAGTGAATGGCAGAGCAGGCTCGAAGGGCCGGACGGCCTACTCCTGCTCCTAGTTCTTATGGTCTGAAGCCAGACCGTGATCACGACCACGCCCACACCGTGGAAAGAGCACCAGCGGAGGTGAAGATAGGTCCGTGCCCCCGCCAGCGTGAGGTCTCTTGTTTTCAAATTCTGAACCGTCACCGTCATCACCGACACCGTTCACCGCACCACCACACCTCGATAACGCGGCCCCTCCCTCGGGACCGACACCCCCGCCCCCAATCTGTGGAAAGAGGAAGTTACTGTTTTGAGTCCAGTGAAACGTTTTGCAATTGAAGTGAAGTGGAAATTTGATGGATATGATCCTGTCGAAAGGGGACAGAGAAATACATGGAACAGAAGGGATTATTAGCGTAAATTAGAGAGTGAGGGGGTTTGCAGATCGAAGTGTGCCAATGAATAAAAGGGGAAAGAGATTGGTAAAAGTTGTAGAGGAGAGACAAAGCATTGCTGCAGAGCAGGTGCTAATGGTAGAATGAAGATCTGATTGAAAAGGAAATAAAGCATGAAGACAGGATGCAATCACGAGGAGAAAGTATATCCAATCAGAGGACTGTGTTAATGGGTCTAAAGCTGTTGAACACAGTACTGAATGTAGACCAATGTTTTGTCTCTTCTCAACAACCATTACCACTGCCTTTGTGTTCTGTGGAAGGATCACCCGACCTGGATATTTAACTCTGTTTTTATGCCTCCACAGATGCTGCCAGACCTGCTGAACATTTCCAACAGCTTCTGTTTTCGTTATGGTGTTCACAATTCTCTCTGTACTCAACTGGAGCTGACAGCACTAATTTATAAAGGTTTAGCATCACTTTCATGCTTTTTTACTCTTATCTTCTAGTACCCAGAGTCCCACTGACAGTGCTTAATTATCTCAGTACTGACTCTCTGACAATGAGGCACTCCCTCAGCACTGATCCTCTGACAGTACTGGACTACTTCAGCAATGATCCTCTAATCATGTGGCATCCCCTCAATTCTGACCCGCTTAGAATGAGGGACTGACTCAGTATTGACCCTCTGACAAAAAGGGACTGCCTCAGAACGGCCCTTCTGGCAGTGCTGCACTACTTCAGTGCTGAACCTATAAACGTGTTGCATTCCCTCAATTCTGACCCTATTACATCCGGGCAGTGCCTCACACCAGATCCTCCGACAATGAGGAAATCCCTCAGAACAGATCCTCTGACAAAGAGGTACTGCCTCAGAACTGACCGGCTGACAATAAGGTACTCCGTCAGTACAGACCCTTTGATAATGAATCCCTCCCTCAATCCTGACCCTCTGACAGTGCTACATTACCTCAGTATTGACCATCTAAATTCCCTCAATTCTAATCCCTTTGCAATTAAGCAATGCCTCAGAACTGACCCGCTGACAAAACGGCATTCCAATCATTCTGACCTTCTGACAGTGCTGCATTACGTCAGTACTGACACTCTAACTGTTCTTCAATACCTCAATATTGAGCCCCTGACATTTGATCCTCCCTCTATTCTGACTCCAGCACATTGAGGCACTGTCTCTGAATGGATCCTTTAACAACGAGTCACTCCCTTAATGCTCACCCTCTAACAATGAGACACTGCCTCAGAACTGACCTCGTGATAACAAGGCACTCCTTCGATGCTGATCTGCTGATTACGGGGCCCTTCCTCGGTCATGACTCTGTAAACATGATAAACTTGCTCAATTCCGACCCCCTTAAATGAGGCACAGGTTCAGCATGCAACTCTGACAATAATGCACACCCACAGTTCTGACCCTCTGACACTGCTGCAATACCTCAGTAGTGACTCTCCAATCGTACTCCCCCAATTTTGACCATTGAATCAGTATTGAACGTCTGACTATAATGCACTCCACGATTCCGACCGTCTGACAGTGCTTCAATACCTCAGAGATAACCCACTAATCATATGGCCCTCCTTCAATCCATCCCCATTACACTGAGGCACTGCCTCAGAACAGACTCTCTGACAATGAAGCACTCCCTCAGTGTTGACCCTGTACAATCCTCAGAACAGACTGAGCCCCTTCCAAAGAGGCACTGCCTCTGTACTGACCCGCTGACGATAAGGCCCTCCCTCAGTACCTACGTTCTGATAGTGCTGCAGTCCTCAGTATTGATCCTCTAAATTCTGACCCCATTACATTGAGGCACTGCCTCACAATCAAGCCACTGACAGCATCGCATTCGGGAAATGAAGTGTAGACTGTCTGACCACTTTGCAGAACAGCTACAGACACTCTGACAAAGAGACACTGCCTCAGACCTGACAATCTGACAACGCGGCTGTATTTCAGGGCCGACCCTCCAGTCGTGAGGTACTGCTTCAGAACTGACCCTCTGGTGGAGCTGAAGTACCTCAGTACTGAATCTTCCATCCTGAAGCACACCCTTATTTCTGACAATGAGGCACTGCTTCAGAATTGACCCGCTTACAACTCCTTCAGTACTGACCCTCTGATAATGAGGCCCTCCATCAGAACTGATTTTCTCTCAATGGGTGACTCCTTCAAGACTGACTATCGAGAAATAACATGATAGCCCTGCAGAGGGAGTCATTGTCAAGCAAGCACTCCCTCAGGACTTGGCCACTGACAGTTCTTCAATACCTCAGTACAGACCCTCTGACAATGATGTACTCCCTTAGTAGTGACACTCTGACTGCAATACCTCACTACTGACCTTCTAATCATGTCATCCTCCCTGAATTCTAAATCCATTACAGGGAGGCACTGCCTCAGAACTGACCCACTGACAATAAGGCAGTCCCTCAACTGATCCTCTGACAGTGCTCCACTACCTCAGTACTGACTCTGTGTTGTGAGGCCCTTCCTTAATGCTGACCCACTTAAGATGAGGCACTACCTCAGTATTGACCTCTGACAAAGTGGCACTGCCTCACAATTGAACTAATGACAATTGGGCACTCCTTCAGTGCCAATCCTCTGATAGAGGTTTGATATTAAGAGCGTACTGCACTGCGAACAGGACAATATTAAGGAGATGCCGCATTCTCGATGTCCAATGTTCAGGGAGTGCTGTACTGTTGGTGGGTCAGTATTCAGAGAGTGCCACACTGCTTGTGGTCCGATAATAAGGGAGTACTGCACTGGCAGAGAGTTCGCACCGAGGGAATGCTGCACTCTCAAATGGTCAATATGAAAAGAGTACTTCACCCTCAGATGTTTGATATTAGGGGAGAGCTGCACTGTGAGCAGGTAAATATTAAAAGAATACTACACGATGAGAGGGTCCATATTAAGGGAGTGCTCCACTATCGAGGGTCAATATTAAGGAAGTGGTGCTCTCTCGGAGGGCAACTATCAATGGAGTACTGCAACTTCAGCGAGTGAGTGCTCTGGCACAGCAGCACAGCAAAGGGTCAGTAATGATAGAATGCTCCATTTTCAGAGGCTTAGCACTGAGGGAGTGCTTAATCAGAGAAGTTAGTACTGAGGGAGTGCTGCATTGTCAGAGTATCAACACTGAGGGAGTACCACAATATCGGAGGGTCAATATGAAGCATATGCTACACTGTCAGAGGCTCAATGATGACAGAATGCTGCGCTGTCAAGAAGGTCAGTCGTGAGGGAAAGCTGCATTGTCAGAGTGTCTTCACTGAGGGAGTGCCGCTCTGTTGAAAGGCCAATATTCAGGGAATGCTGCACTGTCAGAGGGTCAGCATTAAGGGAGTGGCAAACTAACAAAGAAGCACTGCCAGAGAGCCGATCCTCTGACTATGAGATACTCCCTCAGTACTGACCCTCCAACAGTACAATACACTCTGGAATACTGATGACTGACACTTCTGATAGTGCATTTCTGCCATATGTTAACCCTCTGAGACACCGGTATTCCCTCAGCACGAGGCTGATGACTGACCTTTTGACAAGGCCATTTGAGAGAGATGTGCTCCCTTACTATTGACCCTCTGATACTGGAGCACTCCCTTCATATTGACCTTCTGACAGGGCGGCTCCCTTTCAGTACTGGCCTCCCACAGGGCAGCACTCTCGAACCATTGATCATCTGACAGTGCAGCACTCCTTTAGTATTGATTCATCGACTCCCGACAGTGTGGAAACAGGCCATTCAGCTCAACAAGTCCAAAACGCCCCTCCGAAGAGAAGACAACCCAGACCCATTCCCCTATATTTCCCCATGTCTAAGCCACCCAGCCGAAACACCCCTGGGCACTATGGGCAATTTAGCAGAGCCAATCCACCGAGCCTTCACATCTTTGGACTGTGGGAGGAAACCGGAGCACCCAGAGGACACAGAATCCCGCACAGACACGGAGAATGTGCAAACTCCACACAGACGGTCGCCCAAGGGTGAAATCGAACATGGGTCTCTGGTGATGTGAAGCAGCAGTGCTAACCACCGAGACACCGCGCCACCGCGCCACCCTAGTTGAAATTGTGACAGTACAAAACCCCTTTAAAATTGACCCGAGCACTCCATTAATATTTGCCTTCTGACACTGCAGCACTTCCTCAGTACTGACTCTCCAACAGTGCAGCACTCCCCTAAAACTGTCAGAGAGGCAATACGAAGAGAATGCTGCACTGTCAGAGACAGTACTGATGGGAGCTGCACCAACAGAGGTTCAGTACTAAAGGTATGCTGCACTGTCACAGGGTCAGTCATGCGGGATTTCTGCACTGCCAGAGGCTCAACAATGAAGAAGAGCAGCGCTGTTAATGTAATAGGGTCAGAACTAAGTCAGCGCCTCATTATCAAAGGGTCAGTCCTGAGGCAATGCCTCATTGTCAGAACATCGGTGCTGAGGCAGTGCCACATTCTCAGAGGATCAATATTAAGGTTTAGAATTGAGGGAGTGCTGTATGATTATGTCGCTCTGACAATGAGGCATTCCCTCAGGAATAAGCCTCTGACAATAATGCATTTTCTCAGTTCTGAATCTCTGACAAGGAAGCACTCCCTCAGTGCTAACCCTCTAACAGTGCTTCAATACCTCAGTATGGACCCTCTGCCAATGAAGCACTCGCTGATTTCTGACCCTCTGATAGTGCTGCAATAGCTTACTAATGACTTTCTAATCACGTGCCTCCTACCCCATTTCGAAGTCTATTACGTTGAGGCACTGCCTCAGAACTGACCCACTGGCTGTAAGACTTTCCCTCAGTAATGACCCTCCAAATGTGAGGCACTTCCTTAATTCTGACGCTCTTAGGCACTACCTCAGTATTCACCCACTAACATAGAGGCACTGCCTCAGAATTGACATGCTGACAATGGGGCACTTGCTCAGGACAGACCCACTGATAGAGCTGGAGGTTTGATATTACGGCAGTGCTGCACAGCGAGCAGGTCAGTGTTAAGGGAGTGCCGCACTGTCAGTGGACCAATATTTGGGGAGTGCCACGCTGTCAGAGGGTCACTTCTAATGGAGTGTTGCACTTTTGGTGAGTGAGTACTGAGGCAGTGCAGCACTGTAAAGGGTCAGTAATGAGAGAATGTTACATTTCCAGAGATTTAGTACAGAAGAAGTGCTTAATCAGAGAGTTTTTTCTGAGGGAGTGCTGCATTGTCAGGGTTTCACACTGAGGGAGTATCACACAATCAGAGGTCCAATATTAAGGAAATAGTGCACTGTTGGAGGGTTGATATAAAGGCAGTTTTGCACTATAAGAGGGTTAATGATGTGGGAATGCTGAAATATCACAGAATCAGTGCTGAGAGAATGCTGCACAATCAGAGAGTTAGTACTGAGGGAGTGCTATAATGTCAGAAGATTGATATCAATGGAACGTTGTACTGCCGAAGGATCAGTGCAGCACTGTGAGAAGGCCAATATTGAGGGCGTTCTGCTGTGTCAGTGGGTCAATATTATGGGATTGCTGCACTATCAGCGTATCAATGTCAGACGGTCAGCACAGAGGGAGTGTTACACTGTTGGAGGGCCAATATTGAGTGTGCGTGACACTCAAAGGATTATTTTGTTGGAGTTCTGCACTGTCAGTAGTTCAATTGTAAGGGAGTGTCAAACTGGCAGTGGGTTCATATTAAGGGAGTGCTGCACTGTCAGAGGGTTAAAGGTGAGGGAGACCTTCCCTTTGCGGGGGTGAGTACTGAAAGAGAACCGCCCGTCAGGGGATCAATATTAATGTTGTAGAGTCAGAACAGAGGGAGTGCTGCACTGTCGGAGGGTCAATAAGAAGCATGTTGCTGCACTATCAAGGAGTCAATGATGACAGAATGCTGCACTGTCAGAAGATCAGCAGTGAGGGAAAACTGCATTGTCAGGGTGTCTTCATCAAGGAAGTGCCACTCTGTTGGAAGACCAATATTAAGGGAGTGCTGCACTGTCACAGAGTCAATATTAGGAGTGTGCTGCACTTACAGAGGGTCAGTGATGATTGAGTGCTTAACTGTTGCAGAGCCAGCACTGAGTGAATCCTGCGTTGTTAGGGTGTCATCATTGAGGGAGTGCTGCACTGTTGAAGGGCCGATACACTCATCATTGCCTCTGTGATATTGCAGTGCTGCCTTCATATTGACCGTTTCACAGTGCAGGACACACTAATATTGAACATCTAAAAGTGCTGACCCCAATCCGTGCAGCACCACCTCAATTCTGAACCCCTCAGTGCAGCACTCCCTCAGTGTTGACACTCCTCAGTGAAGCACTCCCTCAATGCTTACCCCGCTCAGTGCAGCAGC
>NC_063375.1:9543825-9545244 GCF_021869965.1 Rhincodon typus
CACTGCCTCACATCTGACTTGTTGACTATGAGGTACTAATTGAATCTAACTATCTCGCAGTGCTTTACTCGGGGCTCTGTTATTCAGTGTTGATTTAGAGTGGGCCTTGTGTTTGAGCTTTCATTAACTGGAGGCTCTGTGTTTTAGGTTTTTTTTATTGCTGTCGTCTGTTTGAGGTTTTAGGGGGATTTTCGGGAGGATTTACAGGGTTTACTTACAGGGAGTTCTATACTTTACACTTTATTTACGGCGGGATCTGACTTTTTGTGGTTTCTTTACTGGGTGTTGTCCCGGCCCCAGCCTCCGTCCCCAGCCTGTCCGAGCCCCGCCCCCATACCACGGAACTGACCCTCACCCCGGCCCACAGCCTGTCCCGGCTCCAGGCCCTAACCCCAGACTGTTTGAGACCCGGCCGCGGCCCCCAAGCCCCGACACGAATTCCAGCCTGTCCTGGCCCGGAACCCAAGCCCCCAACCCCCACACCAACCCGAGCCTGTCGCGGCCCCAAAAATCACCAAAAACGTAGCCCCAATCCTAAACCTAAACCTGGCCCCTCAACCCAGACCCGAGCCTTCAGACCCCAGCCGAATCCCGGCCGACAATCTGTCGCAGCCCCGGCCTGGCCCGGCCCAACCCAATCCGGGGCCCCAGCCCAGACCATCACCGTAAACTTAGCCTTAGCCTCGGCCCTACGCACCGGCACCAGATCCCAGCTTTCAGCCCCTGTCCCGGCCGTAACCCTAAACCGGTCCCAGACCCCAGCCACCAGCCTGTCGCAGCCCCGACACTGCCGCAGCTTGTCCCCGACCCCAAACCTAACCCCAGACTGTCCTTGCCGCGGCCCCCAGTCCCTGACCCCAATCCTAACCCCAGACTGTCCCGGCCGCGGACACCGGACACTGACCCTAACCCCCAGCCCTCGGCCAGAAGCCTGTCTTGGCCTCGGCCCAGGCACCCAGCCCTGATCCTACCCCACCCTGCCCAGATGCCAGCGACCTAGACCCAGACCCAGACCCAGCCATCAGCGCCCACCAGACCAACACTCCCCCGCAGCCTGTCGCAGCCCGGACCCTGACTCAAACACCAACCACGGCCCTGAACCTGACCCCGGCCTCGACCCCGACCCAGAACCGGTTAAGGTCCCAGCAGCCAGCCCGCAGCCCCGACCCCAAGCACTGCCTGTCCCAGACCGGAGCCCCTACATAACTCTAATCCCAACCCCAGCCCGGCCCAGGCCCCATCTTTTGCCCTAATTCCAGCCGGTCACTCTCCTGGCCCCTAATGTCCTGTGCCCCGGTCCTCGGCCATCCGACCATCCCCTCCTCACTCCCCCTGAGCTTGTCCCGGTCCTGGTCCCAGCCCCCAACTACAGCCTCAACCCTGACCTCAACTCTAACCCTGGACTCAGCCCTAACCCTA
>NC_063375.1:9545344-9545663 GCF_021869965.1 Rhincodon typus
TCACGCAGTGCCTCAATGAAAAGGGGCCAGAATTGACAGCCTCATTGTCAGAGGGTCAGTGACAGTGCTTCACAGTAGTGTCACTGCTGAGGGACTCTCTCACTGTTAGAGGGTCCAGTGGGCGCACAGTCTCAATATAATGGGGTGAGAAATAAGGCAGTGAAACACGTTTGCAGGACCAGTACAGAGATAGTCTGGGACAGTCAGAGGGTCAGGATTCAGCGAGGGCCTCTATGGAACGGGATCAGAACTGTGGGATAGCTCCATGATGAGCAGGTGAGCACTGAGCTACTGAAGCACTGTCACAGCATCAATACGG
>NC_063375.1:9545763-9549395 GCF_021869965.1 Rhincodon typus
TCAGTTCTGAGGCAGTGTTCATTTGTCAGAGGGTTCGTCTTATGGGAATGACTCATCGTCAGAGTTTGTGTTCTGAGGCAGTTCCTCAGTGTAACGGTGTGGGAATTGAGGGTTTGCTGCACAGCGAGGGTCGGTGCTAAGGTATTGCAGCTGTATCAGAGGATCAGCGCTGAGGCATTGCCTCACGATAAAGGCGTCAAAACTGAGGTAGTGTGAAACGATTACAGTGTCACTATGACATTGCAGCACTGTGACAGTGTCAGAACTGATGGACTGTTTCATTGTCAGAGGGGCATTACTGAGGAATTGAAGCACTGTCTGAGCTTCAGTGCAGAGGGAGTGCTTCATTGTCAAAGGGTCACTACTACAGGAGTGCATTACTGTCAGACAGAGCCAGGTCCTAATTATGCAGGTGTCAGAACTGCGGCAGTGCCTCATTGTAAGGGCATCAGAATTGAGGGCGACTTCATATTTAGAGGGTCAGTCCTGAGGGAGGGCTTCATTATTATTGTGTCAGTACTGAGGGCACCGGCATACTGTCAGCTGGTCAGTTCTGAGACAGAGTCTCTTTGTCAGTGGATCAGCACTGAGGCTGTGCTTCAGTGCAATGGTGTCAAAATGGAGGGTTTGCCACAGACTGACATTAAGTACTGAGGTATTTCAGCTCTGTCAGGTGTAGAACGCAGGCAGTACCTCATTAACAAAAGATCACTTCTGCAGCAGTGAGAGAGGGTCAGGCTGAACGAGTGCCTCCTTGTCAGATGGTCAGTTCTGACACACCGCTCCTTTGTCAGAGGGTCATTGGTGAGGCAGTGCCTCTTTGTAATGGGATCCGAATTGTCAGGGTGCCAGGTCTGAGCGAGAGCCTCATGATCAGAGGTCAACACTGAGATAGTGTCTTATCAGTGATTAATTCCTAAGGGTGTGCTTCATTGTCAAAGAGTCCATTCTGAGGGAGGGCATCATGTGAGAATAAAAAGGGAGATCCTCATTCTCAGACGGGAAATGCAGGGTTACAGGGATAGGTTAAGACAATGGGTCAGACGCTCTTAGGAGGGTCAGTGTGGACTTGGGCTTAATGGCCTGTTTTACACTGTGGGAATTCTATGATTCTGATGAGAGGATCAGTACTGTGGCATGTCAGTACTGTTGGAGGGTAAGATCAGTGGGAGTGCATAATTATCAGTGGGTCAGTACTGAGGCTGAGGCAGAGCCAGGGACATATAGAACAGTGAGGCTCTGGACTGACATTCCAGTCCTACCTCAGAACTGATCTTCTGACAGAGCTGCAGTTCCTCAGTACTGATTCTGTAATCGTGAGGCACAACCTAAATCCTGACACCCGTTTCAATGAGGCACTGGCGCAACATTGACGTTCTGACAATGAGGCACTCCCTCAGTACTGACCCAGTGACTATAATGTACTCCCACAGTTCTGACGCTATGTCAACGAGGTCTGAAGTCATACGACACCAGGTTATCGTCCGACACGTTTATTTGAAAACACAAGCGTTTGGTGCCTCACTCCTCCTTCAGTCCAACATCGACACCTCCATATCACGGCAATGAGATCTGACAGTGCTTCCGTTCCTTTGGACTAAACCGCTAATCATGTGGCCCTCCATCCATTCTCATCCCATTACATTGAGGCACTGCTTCAGAATGGACCCTTCGTACTCACCCACTGACAGTGCTGACGACATGCACTGACTGTCTAAAATGTGAGCACTCCCTTGATTCTGACTCTCACAATGAGGGACCCGCTCAGTACCAATGCTGTGGCAGTGAAGCACTTCCTCCAAACTGACCTGCTGACAACGAGGCAGTCCCTCAGGACTAACCTTCTGATAGATCTGCAATACCTCCGTACTGATCATCTAAACGTGTGAGACCCCTTCAATTCTTACCCTCTTCAAATGAGACAGTTCCTCAGTAATGACTCTCTGGCAATGAGACAATGCCTCAGAACTGACCCACTTAGAGTGCTGCACTACCACAGAACTGAGCATCTAAGCATGTGGCACACTCCGATCTGACCCCCTTACAGTCAGGTACTGCCTCTGTATTGAACCTCTGACAATGATGCACACCCTCTGTACTGTACCTTTGACAAACAGGCACTGACTCAGTAATGACTCCCGATGTTGAGGCATTCTATCGGGACTGAACATATGATATTAAGGCACCTGCTCAGTACTGACCATATGATAAGGAAGCATTCCCACAGTTCCAAACCACTGACAGTGCTGTAACACCTCAGGACTGACCCTCCCATCATGTGACACTGCTTCAATTCTGACATCTGCACAATGAGGCACTCCCACAGTTCTGACGCTCTGACAATGAGGCATTAATTCAATATTTACACTGTGATAGAACTGGAAAATCTCAGCACTGTCTGTCCAATCAAGAGGCACATCCTCAATTCGAACCCTGTTACAATGAGGTACTGATTCAGTATTGACCCTCTGCGTCTGTGTCATTTTAAACCCGATGTTATCTGTCTTCGGAAAGTCCACAAAACCATTTTGAAGTCAAAGTAATCCTTTGAAAGATGATGAAGTAGTAACAGTGTTGTTTTATTGGTGTTTGTAATAAATTTCAGGTAATTTTTGGATACACAAAACGCAAAATTACAGAAGGAGAAAGAGGCCATTTGGCCCATCATACTGACTTGTCTCTATCATTTCATGCAAAACCTTTTTCCGTCTATCACCTGCACACCATTTTGATCCAATTCCCTCTGTACGTCTCCATTGCACCTCATTCATCACATTTACTGCAGTGCACGCCATAACCTAACTACACACTCTGTGATAAAGCTACTCTACGAGGAGGGACATCTTCTCCCGATCTACTCTGTTTAACTCTCTCACGATTTCAAAAATCCTCAATTCCATCTCCTCTCAGCCTGCTATTGAGAGAGAACAGTCCCCAACTCTTCAATATATTCTTGTATCTGTCGCTTTTCCGACCTGGAACCATTCGAGTAATAAACAGCACATCAATGCATTTGCCTTTTTCCTATAATGTGCAGGCCACAACTGTGCACAATACTCCAGCTGAAATTGAACTTACCTTGCAGAAGTTCAAAATCGTCAACTTCTTACTCGTATACTCTATACCCCGATTAATAAAGGCTGTATGCTTCATTTATTGCTCTCTCCAGCTGTATTGCTACCATCATTTCAACTGTGCACGTCCATACTCCTATTTTACGTTGGTCGGAAAAACACTTGAATGACAAAGTGCATCACCTTATACTTCTCCGCATTGTACCTCATATTCCACCGATCTGCCCACTCCATCAACTTTTCAATGCACTTTTGGAGTTCCACACTATTCTTCTCACAATTTACAATTCTCAAGTTTAATGGCATCTGCAAACTTGATAGTTGTCCCCTGCACACCACGATCAAGATAATTAATTATCTATCTGGTTTGTATGGACGAGTCGGACCAAAGCGTCTGTTTTCATCCTGTCCATCTGCGATTCTATGACTCCATGTTACACTGACAATAAAGCACTTTCTCAGTAATATCCTCTGAGAACGAGGCACTCCCACACTGCTGCAAATACCTCAGTACCAACCCTCTTAATATGTGGCACTCCCTCAGTTCTAACCCATTGA